>NW_020664461.1:3644862-3753570 GCF_002925995.2 Terrapene triunguis | reverse complement strand
AAAAAAAAAAAAAAAAAAAAAAAAAAAAAAAAAAAAAAAAAAAAAAGGAAGAATGGGGAATACAGGAAGTGGCAGAGGGATAAGATATTAACCTTGAATACATACAAAGCAGGACCTTGAATGTCTTGGAGAACACCTAAGACCTCTACAGATTCCAGGGTTTGGATAAATTGAGGTGGCCAGCTCAACAGGATCCCCTGACTGAGCACAGCCTGGTGACCATTCCCCAAACCAGGGCTGGCTCTGGCTTTTTTGCCGTCCTAGGCAAAAAAGCCCCCCGCCACGGCAGGGGAGGGCGCCGAGCCCGGCCGCGGGCCCGCAATCCCCGACCGGCCGGGGCTCTCCACTCTCCCTGACCGGCCGGAGCGCCGGGGGGAGGGCAGCGAGCCCAGCCAGGCCCCGCTCTCCCCAACCGGCCGGAGCGCCCCGCCGGGCCGCCCCCCTCCAGGCACCGCCCCAAGCACATGCTTGGTGGGCTGGTGCCTGGAGCCGGCCCTGCCCCAAACAGACAGCTGGCCAGTTTCCCCAAGCCTCCCAGCTCAGGAAGACTTCAGGACACAGGGCCCCAGCTGTGTAACTCTTCGACATGAAGGCAAGGACCTATGTGAGTAGTCCTATTTAAGTCAGTGGGACTATTTCTGTGAGTTCAGAGCTCACCAAAGTGGGCCCAAAGCATAGGGGTTTAGGGCTGGGATTCGGCTAAAATACTTTAGCTAAGAGCCAGCACTAAAATACTAAACCCCGCTAAGCTTGCTGGCCTTTGGAAAGCCAACGGATTGTCTATCATCATCTGCCAAACCTCACATCAGCCTGCTGGGGGACAAGACGCTGCAGTGGTTTTGGGTAAAATTTGTATAGTATCAAACAGTAGAGTACAAACAGTAAAACATGTTTTTAATGAATAAAGACTGAAGGGCAGGAACTGATGGACAAGGACACGTGGGTGTTCTGGGTTGTTTTCCATTACTCTGTTTGACTCAGTAGTATTTAGAATACGCAGCTGAAAGAGAATACACATTCGGGACATTTTATTTTGCGTTCAGTCATATCTCAGCTCAGTGCTTTAGAATCTCGGCTACATTTTTGAGACAGAAGTTGAATTACAAGAGGCAGCTCTTGAAATTAAGGCCTAGCAGATAGTTCCACCTCCCCTCACACATTCTGCAGGAACAGTCACTCACCAGGCCTCTGTCCATGACTTGAGCGGACACATGAACCAATGGTTCTTCTGGACACAGAAGAGCAGGTAACAGCTTAGGAACCTGGAAGAGGAGATCCCATGTCACAGGTGAACAAGCTAATGACACATCAGTATATTACATGGACAAATCCAAGCAGGCTTATGTTTCACGGCACTTCGGTATACAGTGAAAACATGCTCATTTACAGAAGACATCATTTTATCACCTGTGGTTTATGCTTGCAACAGATGCATGGTAGTTACCCTCTTCACTCCATAGGAGAAGATAGCCAGCACTGTACCAGTACGGTCTATTAGTATGTCTCTTCTTTGCACACCCTGCTGCTTAGTTAGGTCTAATCAGGAATCAGCAGCAAGCTGCCAGGCTCCCACAGAACTCGAAGGACATGCAGTATTTGAGTTCGTACAGAATGTAACTCAGCATGCTTTAATGCAACACAGCAACTATACAGGACACATTACACAACCGAGTACTCTGACATCCTAGGATGACTAAGTTAAAGCATTTAGCAGAAGGGAGCTAGCTGAAGCACAGGCAAGGGAGAAGAACTATTTCAGATGTGTGAGGGGAAAACACAAAGGTGATGAGGTGTCTGTTCCAGAGAGCAGAAGCTGCAGGGGAAAAGGCGGGTGCTAGAGATGCAGACATAGCAGAGAAAGTAATAGAGAGAGACTAGGTCCAGGAAGTAGCCAGGGACAAATCCATGGAGAGTAATTTTGAACTGGCTCCTGAAATGAGTGGGGAGCTAGTGTTAAAGGAGGACGGGATAATCCCACCTTCCTCTTTGTGCAGGAGGGAAGGCAGGGTAGGCCATTCTGTACCCGCTGGAGTCAGCCTGGAGCAGGCGGGCACAGGAGATGACAGTGTGGCTGAGGACTGCAGCGGCGGGGCAGTTGGGCATACAGGCAATGCTGCAGAGGTGGCCAGGGGTAGATTGACATGCAAGATGCAGGAAGAGAACAGTTCAGGGTTGGGAACGAAGCCACGGTCATGGACAATGAAAGGTCCATGTTGAGAAGAGAGCGGTCATGGGGCTGTGTTTCAGGATACTCAGGCTTCTTTCGAGATATTCGGGTGAATGGAGCTGAGAGAAAGCCACATTCGGTTAAGACAGACAGAGGAGTGTGAGTAGCACCTTTGTACGGACAACCAAGTGTCACCTCAAGTGTGGCAGTGAAGGTAAAAGTAGAAGTACGATCACCAAAAGGGAGATGGTCGGTAAAGAAAAGCCGAAGGCAGAGGACTGAACCTCAGGGGATTCCATCAGGTGGGAGGTGTAGGGATCAGATAAAAGAAAATAACCTGTGGTCTCACAATGAGATGCCGTTCGCAGTGGATTGTGCAGAGATGATCAGCTCTCTCCCTTCTGACATGCTCTGATCACCAGAGAAAGAGTTCACAACGCTGGCTTTTAAAGTGTCATAAGGGTTCAGAGTGGACCCCGCAATGAGATGAATGGCTAAATTCACCCCTCTCAGAGAGCAACCGTTTCAGGCTGCCAGCAGCCCCAGGCAGACACTGCTGCATCTGTCACTCTTCACATCTTGAAGGTTGTCTCTGCCACCAGCAGAGCTAGAGACGGAGCTGTTTAAAGGATGAAAGGTGAGATCCTGATGCATAAGACGCAGCCACTATTGAAAAGCAACAGCTCACTGAGCCATCCCAACAAGGCCAATTTTACCCCAGTGGTGCTGCCTCGGCCCAGGGATGCTGTCATAGCTTGAGACACAGTAGTGCAGCCATGACAGAAGGTAGCCAGAAGCCTGCCTTCTTAACACACGGCTCGCTTTGAGCTGCCAGTAGCAGCCTTAGAGAGAAGGCATCAGAACTGTCTACAAAGTCCAAGAGGAGAGCAACTGAGACTCAAAGGGTCCTCAGAGCAGAACAACAAAATAGAGGTGAAAACCACAGATAAAATGAAGGGTGAATCTTTTCCCAGCAGTGGTAAGAGAAACAAAATGCAGCAAGACTGAGGACAAGAGCTCCTTTTCCAGGGCTCCTCGTTCAGTTCTGTTATATGATTCACCTCCGCAGAGTTTCCTTAGGAACCTTACCATTCTGGAAAGTTAAAAATTCAAGGAAAATCTTCTGCAACATTGCAGGTCCCAAAGTGAATTCAAAGCACTAACTTTACGTACCACCCAGGAGCAAATGCATTTCCAGCACTGACCAAAATGTAGAATATTTAGGTTAAAAAAAACCCCAAACCACATGGAGCCTGACTGGCTCAACTCAATAACTTTTCACTCAAGCGGCTGCTGCCAAATGCACATGCTCACTGCCACTAGCAAGTGGTGCTGTCCCTTAACCCTTCCGACCCACTTGTCCTGGGCTTATAACAGAACTCGCTCGCTGCCCTCTGTCAGCAGCACTGTGCCCTTTCTACCTTCTGTGTGCTCGACTACAGGCACCAAAACAGCTCCTCCCGACCCAGCGCATGCAGAGCCTTTAAGCCCACAACTCCTGGGTTCGTACCAGTTCTGCCCTGCCCCCAGCTATGGTTTGCATTCATTCACCCATCCATTCCAATGAGATACCACAACTGGAACCAGGAGGCAGAGACAGGACTGGCCACCCCCAGGAATACCAATCCAGTCCCTTCATCTCCCAGCCACAGTCCCTGATTCCTCCCCTGCAGCATCCCTCCAGTCCTCGCCAGCCTCCCCAAACGCCAAAGAAATCGGCCAGTCCAGATTGCACACACCCAGGGCCGGCTCCAGGCACCAGCCGAGCAAGCTGGTGCTTGGGGCGGCAGCTTGTAGGAGGCGGTATTCCGCCCAGTCCTAGGGCGGCACGGTTGTTGTTGTTGTTCCGCTCCGGCCGCCCTGTAGGGGGCAGCGGCGTGGAGGACGGGAGCGCCCTGCAGCAAGCCCGGCAGGGCAGCCAGCGTCCTTCCCTCCCAGCCGACCGACTGAAGCGGTGTGGAGCCCTCCCGGCAGGGGGCATGGCTCCTCCCCCCGCTAGCCAGGGCACATCTGCAGGGCAGGGAGTCCCCCTGCACCCTGGCTCCGGCCGCGCCGCAGGTTGTTGTTTTTTTTTGCTTTGCTGTCCGGGCCGCCGCAGGTTGTTTGTTTTTTTTTTGCTTGGGGCTGCCAGAAAGCCAAAGCCGGCCCTGCACACACCCCGTCACTTGATAGGGGAAGTGAGGATGTGTACGGTTTGGCAAAAAATGAGATCCTAAGGGGGTTAAAGCTTTTAATCCTCAGGTCACTAACACCTGCTACTAACGCCACTCTCTCTTTAACCCTTCCCTTTGCTCCCATATTTAATGACGCTCTATATCAGGGTAAGTGTGAACTGGAATTGTGACTGATCGATGTTATCTTCTCTGTCAGCTGGAGTGCCCTGTGTTACATTATTTACCCTGGACAGAAACCTGCTCAAGCAATGGTACATTTAGAATGGAAGCTATTAGGCAGCCTAAATATGCGGGTTGCTATCTGCGCCCCCCAATAACAATCACATTTGTTTTCATCCGTAGCTCTCAGGGGTGGGTATCATCATCCCCAGCTTACAATGGGGGGAAGTGAGGGGCAGAAGGTTTACATGACTTGCCCGAGGTTGCCCAGCGAGTCACAGGTACAACTGGGACTAAACCCCAAGTCGCATACCCTCTGCAGCTGACCATGCCGCGTTGCCCTATGCTGCTAAAAGGGGTGATGTGCTCGGTCAGCAGCTGGATACTGGAAGCAGTCCCCGTGCGATCCTCACCAAAAGGAGGGGTGTCGCTGATGAAGCTATCCCTACAGATAACAACATTACACACACACACATACACACGCTCTAGTCCAATATACAATTTTTATATTTTCCTTACCTGTCTGTTTGCTTCAATGTATAACCCAAGAGTGTTCACTCGGTAGCAGAGCCCCTCTTTCATGATATGGACGTAGCAACGCACTTTTCCTCCGTGCAAGGCTTCATTCAGATCTATGCTGTGACCATTCCAACATGATTTATCAGGAGCAAATTCCAGCAAGCTATCACCCTTCACGTAACTGTAGATGTCTGCAGAACATACACATGCAGTGTGAGACAGGCTTCACAGAGATACACTCTCCACAGAAGGGTTCTAGACACAGCGGTTTTAAAATATCCTTGGGGAGGGGAAACCTGTCCAGGGCCCTCACCTGAGTACTTTACAATCATTAAGGGTTTTCTCCCGTGCAGTAGGGAAGTGTGAGCATCCCCATGTTACAGCTGAGGAACTGGGGCCCAGGGTAGGTTAAGTGACTTGCCTATGGTCACCCAGGAAGTCTGTGGCTGACCCGGAACAGAAGCCAGGTCTCAAATCCCAGTCTAGTGCCCTACTCACTGCCCATATTTTCACAATTACATTGATTTGCACTGTGGCATAGGAAGAAAAACACAGAGCCAGAATCTGGTTGACTCACGGATTACAATGGAGTTACTCCTGATTTACATCAACGTAAGGGAGATCAGGATAAACCCCATAATGCATCCTCCTGTCCCAGCGGGGAAGAAGCCTGCATCTCAGAAACTCCCTTGCGATGCCCAAGGAAGTTTGACTTTCCAACCCCTGAACAAGGGGAAATCCAGAAAGCACACCAAGAAATCTTGGGGTTTTAGGTCTTTAAAAACAGCGGGCAAACAAAACAGGGAATAATTTTGGTTTTTTACGTCGCTTGAAATGACATTAGCCAATTGTAACATGTTTGACTTTGCAATGACGGGTTAGAGGAGGCTCTCAGAGACAGAGCTCCGTAGGCCACTCGGTTACATGCTAGCCCCACCTATGACCACGAGCATTTGCCTACATCTCCTCTTGCCCAACAAAACAAAGCAAGAAAATAATCCTACCCCTGCCTTTAAATTCTAAATCCTAGAGGTCAGATTTCCCAGCCCACTGCTTGCGTCGGTTCCACAGGCCCCAGCACGACAAGCTCCAAGCTGTTCACCTGGAATAAGCCAGCAGGACGCAGCTAAGTGTTGGTGGATAGCAGCTTAGCTCTGGGGCCATGGAGGGAACGTAAGAAAACATGCTCATGAGAACAGAGGCAGCACTGCCTCTCACCCCATACTGAGTATGGCTTTTTGGGTTGGGGACTGAGGTGACTGACGGGACAGGGTGCAGAGTTTTACCCCAGCACTATCCGGAAATGTACAGATTAAAATAGCCTACTACAATCTTTACTGTCATGTGGGCTTGGGAGAAAACTGCGGAGACGAGCCAGCCAGAGACCCCAGCCGGAAGGGGCGGAAGCAGCCAAACCAGGGACCTTTGGCCATTCAGAGAACTTTCTATAGCTTTGACTGGACTTTGCCCTGGGCTAATTGGCTGGTTTTTGTCCCACTCTCGACCTCTGCTTCAGTGCACACCTGCCCCTCTTATCCTCTTCTCCCCTTCCCCCTGCCAAAGACCATAAGAACGGCCATACTGGGTCAGACCAAAGGTCCATCTAGCCCAGTATCCTGTCTTCCAACAGTGGCCAATGCCAGGTGCCCCAGAGGGAGTGAACAGAACAGGGAATCATCAAGTGATCCATCCCCTGTCGCCCATTCCCAGCTTCTGGCAAACAGAGGCTAGAGACACCATCTCTGCCCATCCTAGCTAATAGCCATTGATGTACCTATCCTCCATGAATTTATCTAGTTCTCTTTTGAACCCTGTCTTGTCCTTCACAACATCCTCTGGTAAAGAGTTCCACAGGTTGACTGTGCATTGTGTGAAAAAATACTTCCTTTTGTTTGTTTTAAACCTGCTGCCCATTAATTTAATTTGGTGACCCCTAGTTCTTGTGTTATGCGAAGGCGTAAATAACACTTCCTTGTTTACTTTCTCCACGACCATCATGATTTTATAGACCTCTATCATATCCCCCCTTAGTCGTCTCTTTTCCAAGCTAAAAAGTCCCAGGTCTTATTAATCTCTCCTTATATGGCAGCCGTTCCATACCCCTAATCATTTTTGTTGCCCTTTTCTGAACCTTTTCCAATTCCAATATATCTTTTTTGAGATGGGGTGACCACATCAGCACACAGTATTCAAAATGTGGGCGTACCATGGATTTATATAGGGGCAATATGATATTTTCTGTCTTATTATCTATCCCTTTCTTAATGATTCCCAACATTCTGTTTGCTTTTTTAACTGCCTCTGCACACTGCGTGGATGTCTTCAGAGAACTATCCACGATGACTCCCAAGCTCTCTTTTCTGATTAGTTGTAGCTAAATTAGACCCCATCATTTTATAGGTATAGTTGGGATTATGTTTTCCAATGTGCATTACTTTGCATTTATCAACATTGAATTTCATCTGCCATTTTGTTGCCCAGTGACCCAGTTTTGTGAGAGCTTTTTATAACACTTTGCAGTCTGCTTTGGACTTAACTATCTTGAGTAGTTTTGTATCATCTGCAAATTTTGCTACCTCACTGTTGACCCCTTTTTCCAGATCATTTATGAATATGTTGAATAGCACTGGTCCCAATACCGGTCTCTGGGGGACACCACTATTTACCTCTCTCCATTCTGTAAACTGACCATTTATTCCTACCCTTTGTTTCCTATCTTTTAACCAGTTACCAATCCATGAGAGGACCTTCTCTCTTATCCCATGACAGCTTACTTTGCTTAAGAGCCTTTTGTGAGGGACTTTGTCAAAGGCTTTCTGAAAATCTAAGTATACTATATCTCCCCTGTCCACATGCTTGTTGACCCCCTCAAAGAATTCTAGTAGATTGGTGAGGCATGATTTCCCTTTACAAAAACCATGTTGACTTTTCCCCAACAAATTATGCCCTTCCATTTTCTTTCCATTGAGCTTATCCCCTCTTAAGTAACCCCCCAATCCCTCTCCCCAGAAGAATGGAACTAACATGACATTTACCACCATCACACTATTCACCCTGCTTGTGTGTTCCACCTCTTCCCTAAGCCTGCACCTGTCTCGTCTGTTTAGACTGTAAGCTCTACGGGGCAGGGACCGTCTACCACTTTGTGTTAGTGCAGTGGTTCGCACAGTGCTGCTCCACTCTTGCCTGATCCTTAAGCATTACCATAATAAGCATGTTGAATACATAAAAAAGAAAAGGACCCACTGATGTAGACAAACTCTGGAGTCTATCCAGTAGCTCAACTGCAGCATAAATGATTCAAGATCTTCATTAAACCAGGTGATTCTTGCACTCACCTAATGACTTTTGATCCTTCTTTTGATCCTGCTCTTTGTTGTCCTGTCCTTGTCGTAATGATGTAGGAGAGGAAAACTGTTTCCTAACTAGATACGGAATCAGTTCACTTCGGATAGATGTTAACGACCTAGGAAAAAACAATGTCCACAAATGAAATCAATGAACATTAAGTGCTGCCATCCATTTGATTTCTTCACAGAAGATCTACCAGACATTTTGCAAGTTGCTTATTTAGCAGAAATAAAAATGCCAGATGCTCAAGAGCATCTGGTACCCAGACAGCTTCCATTAAATGTGTGCTTTCTTACTATATATGAATCTAGAAGGGACTTCAGTCAACTTTCTTTGCGAGATGGGGAATCAAAACAACCTTCTGACCTTCCCAGCAAATTCCCCGTTTCTCTAACTTGAGTCCCTCAGGTCTGCAAAGGGAGTGTGAAGCACTACTGGATCACAATGGTGATGCTTGGAACCCACTGTGCATGGCTGCAAACGACAACACAAAGTGGGGCCAGGAAAATAAGAGAATCCAGCGCCTGCTGCAACGCCCTTCTCAGGGAAAACCAATAAAGAAACTACTTGTTGAACAGTGAAACATTCAAGAATATTTGAAATACTCAATCCTTAAATGAAAACAATGAATCACAAGCCATAACGGTGTCCTGTTCCACTGCACATCTGAAAACCCAAAGAACATTTTCAGACTTATTTCCTTAACCAAAGGAAGTTTAACACATATCTTAACAAGTTCAGGAATGAGGTGTCATATTCTTTAAGGGCCTCAATCCAACAGCCACGGAAGTCAATGGAAGGGGTCCCACTGACTTTACTGGGCATTGGCTCTTTTTGTCTTATGTACTTATCTGGCCCCAGTATCAAAGAAACTCAGCACCTCACAATCTTTTGTTGTATTTACCCTCAAAACCTCATCCCCTCTGAGGCCAGCCAGGGCTGTTATCCCCATTGTACAGATGGGGACTGAGGTAGAGAGAGATGAAGTGACTTGCCCAAAGGGATACAGGCAGTAAGTGGCAGAGCAGGATTACAGCCAGGTCTCCAAAGTCCTAGGCTAGTGCCCTCCACTGGGCTACTCCTTTGCTTTTATACAACAAATAAAGCCTGCTTCTCCCCCCACCCCCAGGAAGGCCAATGCCGTGCCTATTACACATGAGCTTGGAAGGCTACTATTTTATTGGAGAGTTAACTTTGGAAGATCATTTGAAGTTGCAATAAAAAGTGTCTGAAAATAACACACATGGAATCATTGATGTACTATGTGAGGAGTAGCAGCCTGTGGCCTATAACTTCCTTACACTGGGTCTGAAACCAGTTTTATTGTTATTGCTTCATTACTTGAACAATATGCATTTTGTTGCTGGCCTATTAATTATTTAAAGGCTGGGAAAACCATTCAGCAAACTAATCCAACTTGACCTATACAAAGGGGATTGTATAACTTCTGTAACGTATGAGGAAAGGTTAAAAGAAACAAATATGTATAGCTTGGTTAAATGATAGCAGGGGATATCCATAATCAGCGGAAGGGTGCAGACATCAGAGAAAGAAAGCGGGTACCCAGGGCAGAACTAGGAGTTAACTATGGATTCAATTAAAGGAGGAATTATTTAGGTTGAATATTAGGAAAATGCTTTCTGGGCAGTGAGATCTATTAGACGTCAGAACAGACTCTCAAGTGGTGGAAGTCCTGAAAAATATGCAGCACAGAACAATCCTGCACCAGTATCCTCTGCAATGTGTGACACTGGAATGGGTTTGGGAACCAAAAAGGACTTCTCCATCTGTAGCTTCCCTGGGCAAGTTCAGATTAAATCATCAGACCTACCACAACGACCAGAACGAAGCCCTATCCTGGCATACTGACAACAGAGGTTGGAAGGCAACGTTTATGTTATATATCCTGCCCTGTAATTTTTTAGGTTTTGCATATGGAACCATCTGAACCATCCCAAATCTAACCCTTTGATCTTCTCACTTTTGTCCTGAGCAAGAGCCCATGTGCTCTATCCGGCAATCTGTCCTTAAACAACATAATTATATATCATCTTGAGGTAGCCATATTTCAGGAACTAATGAAGCAAAACTCTTCGTTCTTTAATCACAAAATCTCTCACCGCTAACCATTTACAGACTCTCTGTGCCATGGTCTCCCTAGCCCTGCATTCTGACATACGTGTGGGTATGCAGATGGGCAGTTTACTAGCTTAAAATGTTTGCCTTCAGCTGTGCCATTCAGCAACGATTTCCTGCTTGGGTTTTCTACTCTGTCCAAAACCGACAATCATGTTTTTCCCTCAGAGGTTGGCCAGGGCATTTATGGGATCCATTACCTATAAAATATCTGAGTATTTGGCACAGTCTTAAACAGTCTGAAGCAGAGAACAACACAACAGAGTAGGACGCGAAAGAGGTGGAAATGGGGAAAGAAAGTTTTGCCCTACTTTGGATGTTTTATTCTTTCCTGGCCATACTTTTACAGTCTTCTCAGCATTCTCTGAAATGCTATCCATATTCCTCACTTACAAGGTGGGCCTAACTCCGGTCACCTATCGAATATCTCACTCTCACACTGTTTAAACAGGATTTAATGGAACTGTTAAAGGGAACCTGCTTTTGGAAGGTCTTAAAATATTAGCAGAGAGGCATTTGGTAATCAAGATTTGGAAATTTCTCTTGACATGTTTTGCAAATGTGGCTACTCAGAGTGACCATGTAAGAACATTTTTTGAGAGTCTGAAAAGATGGCAAACAAATATCTGGCCGAGGCAAGAATGAAGGTGAGGAATGAGAGACAGAAGGATTAGGTCTGAAAAACCGTAATCAGGGGAAAAAATTAACAAGAATTTGGGAGGCGGCCAACTGGCCTGCACATAGATTCAGGAAAATTAAAGAAGAAAGGGTTTTTGGCCCAGCGCTATAAAAAATATTCTTGTAATAATAAAATCCTAAAGAGCAGTTCCAAGAGCCTGTGTAAAGAGTCAGAGAAGAAAGGATAAGCTTGTTAAATCTGGGAAAAGAAGTCTCTCCTATTCTATCACCATGCGTCTGTATCAGTACCGCCCTGACTCAAGCACCAAGGAAGGCCGAAACACACGATGAAAAGGACATAAGGAAACCTCTACTATTTCCAGAGTGAAAAAGTGAGAGGTAACGCAAAGTTAAGGGGAAAAGCCTGTCAAGAGCAATGGCTGGATGACTGTGTTCTGACACCCAACAGAAAAAAATGGGGGATAAGAAGCAGATGTACCTGCTTTTAAGAAATATTTGCTAAAACAAATGGACTTTCATAAATTGTAATTAAAGTAACAAGCCATTTTCATCTTCCATTCCCTACGATTTTATTTTTAAATGTTCATATCTGTCTGCTTTCATCTCGGCAAAAAGTAGGATTTCAATATAGCTGCCCAAGGGTTAGGGTACGTCTACAGTACGAAATTAATTTGAACTTATTCTATTCGAATTTTCGGAAGCGATTTTATACATTCGGTGTTGTGTGTCCCCACTAAAGCGCGTGAAGTCGGCGGAGTGCGTCCACAGTACCGAGTCTAGCATCGAATGTCGGAACGGTGCACTGTGGGAAGCTATCCCACAGCTCCCGCCACCCATTGGAAATTTGGGTTAAGCTCCCAGTGCATGATGAGGCAAAAACATTCTCGTGGGTGTTTCTGGGTGTGTGTCGTCACTCGCTCCTCCCTCCGTGAAAGCTACGGCAGACACCATACTGCCAGCAGACGGTGCAGTATGGTGCACCGCCTGTCTCCTGGCACTATGAATCCACCTCACACGTCCTCTCGTCTTTCTATCTACTCTTTTATCTAACCATTTCCCACCTTTTTTTGGCTACCGTGAACTGAGCAGCACAGCTTCCGCCGCAAACTCTGCTCTCCCGCTCTTGCATTGCTAGCTAATTTTTCCATGTTGTCGGTCCTGGGCTCCCATGAAAGCTACAGAAGGCAACAATTCCCCGCCGTTTTTCGGCCATCGTGAACTGAGCAGCACAGCTTCCGCCGCAAACTCTGCTCTTGCAGCTCTAGCGAGCTTCCCGACTCCGTGAAAGCTACAGACGACAACCATTTACCGACTTTTATTGGCCATCTTGAATCGAACAGCTTTCCTACATTTCGCGCCCTTTTTCCAGAATTACCCGTGCAGGCGCCATTGCGCGGCAAGCATGGAGCCCGCTCAGATCTCCGCTGCAGTTTTGACCACTGTAAATACCTCGCGCATTATCTAGCAGTATGTGCAGTACCTGCAAAACCGGGCAAGGAAGCGACAACTGCGCGATTACTGTACTGATGAGGACATGGACACAGACGTTCCTAGAAGCATGGCATGTGGCGATTGGGAGATCGTGGCGGCATTGGGCCAGGTTCATGCCGTGGAACGTCGATTCTGGGCCCGGGAAACAAGCACAGACTGGTGGGACCGCATAGTGTTGCAGGTCTTGGGATGATTCCCAGTGGCTGCGAAACTTTTGTATGCGTAGGGACACTTTCATGGAACTTTGTGGCTTGCTGTCCCCTGCCCTGAAGCGCAAAGACACCAAAATGAGAGTAGCCCTCACAGTGGAGAAGTGAATGGCCATAGCACTGTGGAAGCTTGCAACGCCCGACAGCTACCGGTCAGTCGGGAATCAGTTTGGCGTGGGCAATTCTACTGTAGGGGCTGCTGTGCTGCCAGTAGCCAACGCAATCATTGACCAGCTGCTATCAAGGGTAGTGACTTTGGATAATGTGCAGACCATTGTGGATGGCTTTAATGCGCTGGGGTTCCCTAACTGCGGCGGGGCGATAGACGGAACGCATAACCCTACCTTGGCCCCGGCACACCGGGGCGGCCAGTACGTAAACCACAAGGGATACTTTTCCATGGTGCTGCAAGCACTGGTGGATCACAAGGAACGTTTCACCGACATCAACGTGGGATGGCCGGGAAAGGTGCATGACGCTCGCATCTTCAGGAACTCTAGTCTGTTTGAACAGCTGCAGGAAGAGACTTGCTTCCCAGACCAGAAAATTACTGTTGGGGATGTTGAAAGGCCTATAGTTATCCTCAGGGACCCAGCCTACCCCTTAATGCCATGGCTCATGAAGCCGTACACAGGCACCCTGGACAGTAGTAAGGAGCAGTTCAACTATAGGCTGAGCAAGTGCAGAATGGTGGTAGAATGTGCTTTTGGATGTTTGAAAGCTCGCTGGCGCAGTTTACTGACTCGGTTAGATCTCAGCACAACCAATATTCCAGTTGTAATTGCTGCTTGTTGTGTGCTCCACAATATCTGTGAAAGTAAGGGGGAGACGTTTATGGCGGGCTGGGAGGTTAAGGCAACTCGCCTGGTGGCCAATTTCGCACAGTCAGACAACAGGGCGATTAGAAGAGCGCAGCAGGGTGCACTGAGCATCAGAGAAGCTTTGAAAGCCAGTTTCATGACTGGCCAGGGTACGGTGTGACAGTTGTGTTTGTTTCTCTTGAAGTTACCGGCCCCCTATATATATGAAAGGAAATAAAGTCAAAATTGTTTAAAAACTGTTCTTTATTATTTGTTGCACAACACATTGAGAGAAATCAGAAGGTAGACCGGGGGAGGGAGAGGTATTAGGTTAGGGGGGTGGAGGAGAAGGGAAGGACAAGTCCAGAAACCAAATCAAAAGTTCGCATATGCCAGCTTTCTGCTGCTTGGGCAATCCTCTGGGGTTGAGTGTGTGGGTCCCCGTAGCCTCCCCCCTCGTGTTCTTGGGCATCTGGGTGAGGAGGCTATGGAACTTGGGGAGGAGGGGAGGCGGTTATACAGGGGCTGCAGTGGCAGTCTTTGGTCTTGCTGCCTTTCCCGCATTAGATCCACCATACAGCGGAGCATGTCGGTTTGCTCCTCCATGAGCTTGACCATAGCATCCTGCGTGCTCTCATTGTGCGCGTCCCTCCTCTCTTCGTGTTCCTGTAATGCTTTACGGGACTCTGCAATTGTTTGCCTCCACGCATTCAGCTGGGCCCTATCAGTGCGGGAGGACTGCATGAGCTCGGCGAACATGTTGTCCCGAGTTAGTTTTTTCTGCCTTCTAATTTGGACCAGTCTCTGGAACGGAGTAGATAGGGGCTGCATTGAAACATTTGCACCTGTTGGAGGAGAAAAAGGGAGGGTAGTATTTTAAAAGATACATTTCAGAGAACAAAGGGGACACTCCTTCTCAGTGAAACAGGCAATTCATAGTACACAGCACATGCTCTTTCTGTATAAGTTAGCATTTTGCCTCTTATACTGAAGTGCCTGCCACTTTGGTGTGAGTAAGCCATCACACATGGCCGGGCAACAGAATTCAGCTTGCAGGCAGCCTAGGGGCACGCAGGGTTCTGCTTCTTCTGCATTCATTTCAATGCTTTCAAACTGCTGGGCCCCCTTTCCCATAGCAAGCAATGCCTGGTGGGTTTGCCATATAAAAGGAGGGCCTGCGGGCTCTCTGGGATGATCGCTTCACACAACACCACCACCCCCGTCCCCACCGCGTGGCTCCGATGAGGCTCTGAGCAGGAATAAGCCCTTTAAACTAAACGCGAACAGCCCAGCATGGCTGGGTTTCCCCCACCCCCCCACCGCGTGGTTCCGATCAGGCTCTCACTCACCAGAAGTACCTTCTCCAGGGTCATGGTCCGGGAGCCCGCCTTGGGAGTGGGGGGAGACTATTGGCTCCAGCGTTAAGAATAGTTCCTGGCTAGGGGGGAAAATGGATTCCCCACTTGCCGCCTGTGCACCATCCTTCTCCTCCTCTTTGTCCTCCAATGACTCTTCCTCCTCGCTCCGTGCAACTCCTCTCTTGCAGGTGTCCAGGACAGTGGTGGGGTAGTGGTGGCGTCACCCCCCCATAATTGCATGCAGCTCACGGTAGAAGCGGAATGTATGGGGCTGTGACCCAGAGTGCCCGTTCGCCTCCCTGGCTTTTTGGTACGCTTGCCTGAGCTCCTTGATTTTTGTACGACACTGCTCTGTGTCCCTGGAGTAGCCTCTTTCAGTCATGGCCCTGGAGACTTTAGCGTAAGTATTTGCGTTCCTGTTTTTGGAACGTAGTTCTGCCATTACAGATTCGTCTCCACAACATGCAATGAGATCCAGTACCTCCCGTTCGGACCATGCTGGAGCTCGTCTGCGAATCCACGATCTCCTGTGATGGTGGACTCTGCATGGTCACCTGTGATGGTGGACTGTGCTGACGGTCACCTGTGCTGATGGTGACCAAACAGGAAATGAAATTCAAAAGTTCCCGGGGCTTTTCCTGCCCACCTGGCTAGTGCATCGGAGTTGAGAGTGTTGTCCAGAGCGGTCACAAGGGAGCATTCTGGGATAGCTCCTGGAGGCCAATAACGTCGAATTGCATCCACAATACCTTTAACCCGGGATTGCGATCTCGATTTAAGCGCTACTCCACTTGCCGAGGTGGAGTACAGAAATCGGATTAAAGAGCCCTTTAAATCGAAAAAACGGTTTGGTCGTGTGGACGGAATCATTTTTTTTCCGAATTAACTTGGCTAATTCTGAAATAACAGACTAGTGTAGACCAGGCCTTAGAAATGCTGCTACTCTATCAAGTGTAAAGAGAGTGAACAAAATAGTGGAGCTCCAGTCCCAGTGAGAACAATGGGAGATGGTGGTTCTTTTGAAAGGGGTCAATTCGTAATGACTCAAACTTTCAGTTATGAAAAATAACAGCCAAAAAATGACTATTAATCCCAAATACCTTCAAAAGCTACTCAACAGGCAGGCCAGGAGGAAGGGGGAAACAAGGGTGTATTGATGTGTGTTTGCAGGGTGATGTAGAAAGGAGAGGGGGGAAGCTGGGATGCATAGGCAGGGGAAATTTGGTGGTGTGTGGACAGGGGAACATATGGAGGTGCAGGAGACAAGTGGAATTTTGAGTAGTTTGTGTATGAAATCTTAAAAAAAAAAAAAAGTCCAAACAAAACTACGTTAAAATGGAGTTAAAGTTGAGAGTAATATCAGTAACTTAGGTTAAATGATAATACCAGGATGTTGCAATCATCCCAAAACCAAGGCATTCTAAACCTAAGAAATGCACAATGAAAGTTAAACTTTAAAAAATCCAAACACATTAAGGTATGGAACAGAATCGTTAGAGCATCCAAACAACCTTAACTCTGCCCCCTGATGACACCATGGGCAGGGGGAGAGACTCCAATGTGTCTTTAAAAATCACTTTAATTTAATCAGGGTCCCACACAGTAGAATGCCTTAATCATAATCGTATGATTTTTGCATGGTGTCACTATAGGACAGAGTTTAGGTTTCTGCTAGAGGAGAAACTTTTGGTTATGAAGAAGAGTAAGGAGAAAAATTATCATTAATTCCTCAAAATAGTACTCAAATGTAGCCTTTGCACAAGATCTCCGTGAGTTTTAACTGTACAGAAAGTTAGAGGAGTCCATGACAGAGCACAGTTAAGGTTGTTTGAGTGTCCCGACTGTGCTGTGCATTTCCAGACATTCTCTCTCTCTCTCACACACACACACTGAATGCACACAGACTCACAAACAGAAGAATCACTTCAAGCCACCAAATGCAGCCACCTCTTGGATGGAACATGGCAGCATTATAAAAGGAAGTGAAGAACAATGGATCCAGCTGAAGCAGAAGGTGGAGTTAAGGAGGCAGAATATGATCAGCTAACATGGAATTTAGTCTGGGTTTGCTATAAAATGTGTGATGTGATTTTTATTAACCAAAACTGGTTAGAACCTTGATTTCCTGTGTCACAATACTCCTTAACATTGCTAACAAAAAAATCACAAACCACATTGCCTATTTAAACTCCCCCCCCCCCCCCCACACACATTAAATCCAGGTGCTAGGATGGTGCCATTGGCTTGACCCACAGCACGAATGTAAGCACCCACAGCTTCACTGTGCTAGTTTTCACTTGCTGGAGAAGTTTGTAACAGAAGTGTCGGTCCCATTTACTGGCTCTCATTCATTTTTATTTTCCATGTTTAACATTAAACACCATAAAACAGTACTAATGAGAATTTTCATGTTAATACACCCCCCCTCCTTTTTTTTTTGTTTTGTTAAGTTTATCTGTGAGGAAGCGTGAAATCTACTGTTGTTGCCAGGACCCACCTGTAAAATCGGTCATCCTTCTCCACGGGTTAGTTACTGGGAAGTGGGGGTGGAGTGGGGGGTGTCTCACTTAGAATCAGCTATTTCCATAGGTGCAGACAGTGTTTATGATTCACAACCACAAAGCAGAAACTTGTTTGTGATTTCCTTATCTAGCATTGTCCCTTTCTTTTTTAGCAGTATAATGTTAGCTCTTGTAGCGCTATGTAACGCAGTGGGTCAGATTCTGATCTCTGTTACCGGAGTGATTCCATTGACTTCGCTGCAGATAGTCCAGATTCACATCAAAAGTAGAATATGGCGCAATATTTCAAATCAGAACTTCTGGTTAAAGTTCAAAGTGTTTACATATACATAACTAAACAAATCCTACGGAATATTATAGCATCGACCAAAATGAGCTTTGCATGTTACATAGGATAATAAAGATCTAAGAAAAAGGGAAAGAGGAAAAAAAAATAGAGGGGTGGAGGAAGAAAGAGAAAAGTTAATGATGAAGCTTGTAGGTAACATAGTTCATGGTTCTCATCGTTTAAGGGATAAAGCCAAATAACGTTTAAAAATTCCATGTAAGCCAGGAGCTCTCTTGTTGAATCTCAGTGTTATTTTCTCCTGATCCTTTGATGGAGATTAAAAATTTCCATGTGAATACAAAGAAAGAAACAACAGTTACTCTGAGATTTTCCCCCCAGCTTTGAATTCTCTAAACTAGAGCAGCAGCCACCATTCCCATCCCCTCCTCCCCCCACCACTCTCCCTTAAAGAAAAAAGTCAACTCACTTTGAAGAAAAAGACAAAACAAGGCCAGGGCAAGGAGGATTAGGGAAATGATATTTATATCATGGACCAAATTAAAATGTCAATGCAAGAGGCAGGCAAACAGCCCTTGCCATATAGACACGCCAGGCATGTTTCCTCAAGGAAATAGGAAAGAGATTTGAAAAGAGTTAATGCAGTCCTGAGTTAATACCACCTGCCTCAGACTCAACACCACTTAAAAGACAGTGTTTGGGTCCATTTCCCACAATGTGGTTTTAACGAGCACAATGGAAGAAGCAATTACAAGCCTTTTTCCCATCTTCTTATTGATTCAGGGCAAAAAACTCTGGAATTTCTGAGACATGCTAAGAATTTGGAGCTAGCAAATGTGGATTATATGCAGAAGGGAAAAAAAAGTAGCAAAAATTAAACAGCATGATCGGGAGGGGGGGGGTTTCTGCTGCGTTCTGCTATAAGACATATTTTGCCCCATGTCTCTCAACAACCTCTCTCCCTATTCGTTTTTCTTTAACCTAGTGGTTCCCAAACTTTAACAACCTGTGAACCCCTTTCACTAAAATGTCAAGTCTCGCAAACCCCCTCCTTAAAATGAATATTTCCAGGGCTTTTCTCCTTTACTGGAGTATAAATGATAAAAGCAGTGATCTTGGAAATATAAAATTTGTTTTTGTGACATGCTTATTACACACTATTTATTATTAATTATTATTTATCATTACAGTATTTTTATTACATCATGAAAATGACAACACTCTTCCAAGATCACACTTTCGTAGCTTGTATCACTTTGAAGAAGCCTGTTATAAGACAAGGCTCCTATGTTTCATCAAGGAGCATCAGATGGGAAACAGCATGAAGGTATTTAAGAAGCCAACTCAAAGAGCTCCTCCTACACAAGCATTCAGGTCTTGAGCAGTCCAGGCAAACAACGCACGTTACAACAAAGCTTAAACTTGTTCTTCATCATAATTTTAAAAACAATACTAGCTGCCTATTTCATTTTAAAAACAGCTAAAAATATCCACCTCCCTTTCCATTGCTTATAAGGAGTCTTGGAGTTTAAATCTCCTGAGTGTGATAGAGATGCTTGCTTTGATCTGCTTAGCTCTTGGAAGTCCAGGGGCTCTGGGCTGCTGGCCCCGTGCTGCCCGGGGTCCCTAAGACCAGCTTTCTCCGCCATTAGGGAATTTTTTCCCGAGAACCCCCTGTAACATTTCCCGAACCCCAGTTTGGGAACCACTGTTCTAACCCAAGACTAATTTTAACCTATAAAAGAACAACTCCAAAGTAACCAGGTGGGCCAATAAACTGTTAGGCAGTTCCTTGTACCTCACCTAATAACCCACAGCATTAATCAGGGCACTGAACAAACATTAGTGCTTCTTTCATTTTTGTCCCTGTTTTGCTACAAAAATGTTTGATGCAAAGAGTAAATCTATATTTTTTAAATCTCACGTTAATTAGGAAATTTGTCAGCATCTTTTATATTAATGGAGCTAAAAATCCGCAAATGAGTCATGGAAACTTTGAGAAACATTCTGTTGAAAGACAATTCCTCCTGCCTGCTGCCATCCTTGTTGTCCCAGATTTTTGATAACTAGGACCTTTGGTTCTGACAAGTTGACCACCTGCATGTGACTCTTTCTACAGCCATCATTCAGCGTTCCTGCCTAGCCTCGGGCTTTTGACCTGAGACCGAAGTTTCTGAATTTCTCAAACCCCCAGAATTGCCTCTAAAATCTCAGGACTCTTGGTGGTGATGACTGGCCAGAAGGAGCACACATGTGATGATCACAGACAGCACAACCTGAAAGTAGGGTGGACTAAATTATGGAAGCGATAGAGTGAAGGCAGGACAAAGCAAAACTGTTCTTGAGTTCCATCAATGTTTGGGTTCACTTAGGCCAGTAGTCATATTCCCAGGCACCTACTTCAGCCAAATAACATTAAGAGAACTAAGTAGCTTTCTAAAAAACAAACCATGGAAATGAAGGTTCCTCTTAACTAAAAGCCCAAACCATTTGAAAGTATGCACACACACACACGCACACACACACACACACACACACACACACACACACACACACATATATCCCCAGGATCACCCAAACACCCTTAACTCTGCCCACCTAGAGCCACCCAGAAAACAACAGGAACACCAGACAGCTCCAGGTTAACCAAATACTTTGCCTGGGAATGCCAACAGCTTTTCAGAATTGCTCTTGAATGGAAGTCTCTGCTGCCCTTGAAGGCCACCCAGGAAGTTTGGCAGTTCTCACCAACTGCTCAGTAATGGATCACAATCTTTCCCAGACAGCATCCCCTTCTTCTGCCAGATCAGCCCCACCTGCAGTTCCCTGCCAGCACCTCCCCCGCATCATGTGTATCTGAGCCACACACTGTCTGCAAACTGCCTGAGGGGCCAGGCTCAATTTGCAAAGTGTGCATCAAACAGAGGCTTTCTGATATTATGCCTAGACAACACGTGTGTAAATAACACACCAGTCAAACTGGTGTCTGTATATCAAAAAAAATGGTGTATTATGTAAACTTAAGATACGTATGTATACCTTTAGATAAATGTATATAAAATACACTTTAAAAGATGTACCTATAGAATGTATACACTTCAAAATATAGACATATCTATAGTAAGTGGATAGATGTATATACATTTATTGTGAATTTTATATTCTCACAATATATGTCTGAGTTTCGTATTTTTGCAAGAGCACCAAAAATATCTCCGTAATCTCCACAAGCTAAGGAAGTACCTACTACTTGTGAAGGAGCCGTGGGCTTTGCCGGCAGTAGGTCATTTCCCACTGCACTTGTCAGCTCTAGTGCGTCTCCCCATTGTTTCAGCTAACCCTGCCACAGAGCACTGATGTTTGACGTTTCTATAGAAACGGGTTTAGAGTTATGAGGAAACCAAACATTTTTAGAAAAATCCGGGGGGTGGGGGAAGAGAGAGAGCGAGAGAGAGAGAGAAACAGGGGAATTGTTACAGTTTTCCTTAATTTTCCAGAAACAAATCAAGCTTTGGATGAGAGGACATCGAGATCATTCAGGTGGATCAGACTATTGGTGATGGATCTGGGGTGGAGAGAAAAGAACTGGAAGCCAGCCTCCAAGTTAACCCTGGAGGGAGGGACTAGTGCCCCCCCCCCCCCGTAATTATTTTCCTGGTATAAATAGGGGGAAATTATGTCCGTTTTTAATTCTAATGGGAGAAAAACCTGGGAGAGGAAAGGATTAGGCTATTCAATTCTCAGCTGTAAACAGGTACCGTATGCTGTCACATCATACACATGGGACTGTGTCATCAAGTGAGGAATGCATGGCAGGAGTAAATGGACCTTTCCTACACAAAAATCCTGCCTTATGCACAAGTGGCACTGTATGGAAAAGAACAAGGTATGGGGAGGTTTGGATAATATTGTCCAGGAGACAAAGATTAAAAAGCCTAGAGGAGACAGGCCTGTTAAGAGTCACATAACTGGCTCAAAAAACATACTAAAGGTTACATGGAGACATTGGACAGGGGGCTAATCGCTGAGGCTACAGGTAGCAGAATAATGCAAAAAGAATCCTATCAAAACTGCTTTAATTGTTAAGTGAATCAGTGTTGGTCGTTTTCATGTCCTTTCGAAATTCACTTTCCGCAGTTAGAGTCAATGGGCCCGATCCTCAGCCAGAGTGCCTCCACTGAAGTTAATGGCTAAGGATCAGGCCCATTGAATCGTACTAGCACAAATGCTCATGGACGGCAAATTTCAACACCATACGCACAAGAATTTACAGAAACCAAATAGGAACATTTTCACTTTCAAGTATTTGTCACAGAGGTGCCTGCATGCTCACCCAGTCAGGGATCAGAAACACCACCATGTGACTTTGGACCAATCATAACCACCCAGCAAGGCTCATATTTCAAATATGGCATATTGAGCTCTCCCACCAAAGGATCTACGTATGATCAAGCCACAGAATTAAACTGACCCAATCATATAAGCAAACTCACGGAAGCTGAGGTCTGCTTGTGGATAGTCCACACACAGAAAGAGAAGCTGCATTCATCAGAGATACGATTTTCTTGGGAATTATTTGCTCAGATCTAGTTTGAACAGTTGAGGTTTTTTCCATTTAAGTTTCAATAAAGGAATTTTGCATCAACAAGCTGAATCAATACCAAAAAAAGACGATGATCTGGCAAGTTCTGAGTCTTGTCATGCCTGGTAAGGGGCAACATCTGATGTGAAAGGAAAATGGAGAAGATAAATTCACATTTCATGTTCTAATTGCTTAAATGCACACGGCTGGGTGAGGTTGGGATTTTTTGGCTTGTTTGGAGAGCTACAATCTATTTGCTCTGTCTACATACAGTACACTTCCTGCAGGAGCTGTTTGTTTATTTACCCATTTTGATCACAAGGAAAGTATTCATTATAAAACCCCTCTTTAAAGCGAAGAAGAAAACATTCCAACCATACGGCTGACACATGTTAACTTGCAGGTATTCACAGAGCAGGTTCTGTTTTTAAGGCCGTACAAAGACCACCAAGCTGGGAGTTTAGCTCTGCCAGACCTCCCCCAGCCAGCAGCTCTTGCCAGAAAACACAGGTGACAGTCTGAATGATAAAAAGGCATTTACAGGGGAAAAAGGAAAAAACGCACTGGTTTAGTCTGCAGCACCTTAGCATAAACTTGCAAGGGGCCTCTGTGTACAACCTACCACACAGCCATCCAAGTGGGAGCCTTCATACAAATTCACCCTCACCCCGTTTTAAAAGACCCATGTCGTCTCTCTGCTGTCCCGTTTTTTTCCCACAGGGAGAAAAAGCCTGGTTTATTCCTATTTATTTCAGCAGTGCAAAAGGCAACGGTTAGCTTCATTAGAAGTGAGCCAGCGGATCGAGCTGGACTTCCACTACACAGTTTGTTGCAAAGGAGATTAGCTCTCAGTTCTGGGAACAGTTCACTACTGGTAACCCTGGCTGTTAGGTCCACAGTCCTGAGGAAAACAGGTGAAGATCTAATCCTTTCCCTTAGCTCTCAATCAGCTCTCTCTGGTTCCAGCAAGCCCCCGCGGGCAGAGAGGGAGACATTAGGGTGGCGAGTGACAAGTGAACTGTATCGGGGGAATTGAGGCTATCATGCCTACTTCTCCCCAGTCAGACCTTCCAAAGTAATCACACCATCGCTCTCTATTATATTTGTCCTTCACTGTGGTTCTAATTTGCCCTGTTAGTACCAGGAGTCCTGCCATGAAACAAAACTGTCCAGTGTCCAAGTGGCTGTAAAGAAAAGCAATAGATTATCCTGCATCAAACAATGCAAGATTGCTAGGTTCAAAGCACAGATGTGGTTTTTAATATGCACAGATACATAAACGATTATACCCAGATCTTGAAAAGAAATAGGAACAGGAGAAATGCTCCAATATGCAAGAAACGCATTTGTTGGTAACCATGGTCATTTCTTTTATACACATGCTTAAGAGTCTGATTTCCAGGAAATTGAGGCCAAAGGTCCACTTGCATTAGCAAATGCGATTACCACAATTGTGCACACAAACTGCGCAAGATTCACATGCACAGGTAAAGTAACTACACAAGGGCAAATGCAATACGGTATCTGCTTTCTGAAAACTCAGGCTCTAAGTTGTCATGTATGTTTATTACAGGCAAGTGGTGCCACCCAAAGTTAAGGTTGACCAACACTTTCCAGTAGAAGACCTTGTTTTCACTTGCTTATGAACTTTGCCAAACGTTAACCATTTCAGCGGAAATAACCCATAACAGGTGTTTGCCTCAGGCTGATATTTTTTTGGAAAGTTTCAGCAAAAATAGTTCAATCGTTTCCAAGAATGAGATTAGGGAAAAATATGTTGTTTTGTCCATGCTAAAAAACAAACAAACAATTTCCCCCCCCGGACCTTTAAAAAAAACCAAACACATTTAGTTGAGAAGCTCCAGCACGCCTCCATGCTTTGGTGCAGAGACTTGAAATTTGGCACAAGTTCACCTTTGTGTCAGGGATGTGTCATTTGCCATCCCCATGAAAAAATGTCCAAATCTGGCCAAGTTATAAGAGTGCAAAAAAAAAAATAAAAAAAATCACAGTTCACACATGCTCAGAAGAGACTTTTGTTTTTCAGCTAAATTCTTCCAAGAGTCTATGTGCACTGGACATGCTCTATCCGCTCACAATGTAAAGTCCAGTACTGAGAGGAGCAGCGAAGGAGGCTTAAAAGCATATCTCGGTGCCATGAAAGGTTCTGGCGCCAGCATGGAAGTCGGTACAACTGGGCCAGACTCAATTTCTCTTGTGGTGTAGTGCTGAGGGCTTCTTCCTTGACCTAGAGTCCTCCCTGTGGGGTGGATGTGTTGTCCACTTAGAGCTGTTTATGCCTGGTGTTCAGGGGACAGAGCTGGGTCTCTCTGCCCTGGAGTGGTGCCAACACCTCGGGGCCGAGGTTAATGCAGCCGGTGTCAGGGATGTTGATGTCAGAGGTTCTGCCACCTTTGTTTCCCTGCTGGAAGTGAGTGTGGTGCCCAGCAGCCAAGAGGCTCGCTGAGACGATAGAGAGGGTTACTCACCTTGTGCAGTACCTGATGTTCTTTGAGATGTGTCCCCCGGTGGGTGCTTCACTTCAGGTGACGGTGCGTCCTGGCGCCCTTGATCTGAGGTTTTTCCATAGCAGTACTCGGCCGGGCCAGCTGTCTTGTGGCGCCTGTCTGTCCCATTGAGCACACATGTGCAGCCCGCCCTCCCTCTGTTCCTTCTCTACCGTACAGTCCTCGTATCAAACTCCAAAGTAGAGGGGAGGAGGGTGGGTAGTGGAGCACCCACAGTCACAACCATCTCCAAGAACCTCAGTTACTGCACTAGGTGAGTAAGCTTCTCTTCTTCCGCTGTCCCTGTGGGTGCTCCACTTCAGGTGAATGTAGAGCAGTACCCATGAAGGATGGGGTGGACTTTGGAGGTGTATGGCTAACCAAAGTAGAGAGGACTGGAAGGCCAAGTATGGCATCGTCCCTGGAGTGTTGTGTAATGGCGTAGTGATCGGTAAAAGCATGTTCTGATGCCCAAGTGGCGGCTTTGCAAATGAAATGGGTACATTGTGAAGAAAAGCCACAGAAGTTGCCATAGCACGTGTGGAATGGGATCTGAGGCCCATAGGGGGTTCTATTTCCCTTGTTTCATAGCACAGACTAATACAGTTCGATATCAATTTTGAAAGTCGTTGTTTGGATATTGCTGACCCTTTGGAACATTCCGTTGTCGAGACAAAGAGTCTCGGTGATTTTCGGAAAGATCTCGTCCTGTCCAGGTAGAAGGCTACCGCCCGTCTGACATCTAGGGTGTGTAGTGCTGCATCCTGTGAGCACATGCGCTGCTTGGGATAGAATGTGGGAAGGTGAATGGGTTGGTTGATATGGAAGGTTGATGACACTTTGGGGAGAAATTTTGGATGGGGTCATAATGTGACCTTGTCCTTGAAAAAGATGGTGTAGGGTGGGTTGGCCATTAGTGCGCCAATCTCACTAACTCATCTAGTGGAGGTAATGGCTACTAAGAAAGCCACCTTCATGGACAGGTGAAGTAAGGAGCAGGTAGCCATTGGTTCGAATGGAGGTCCCATGTGGGGGTGGGGGAATGCATCTCCAGATAGAGGTTTTGTAGACCAAGCATGAAGCGCTTTGTAATAGGGTGTGTGAAAACTGAAAACCCCTCGCTTGTGTCATGGAAAGTATTAATCGCCGCAAGGTGAACTTTGATAGAGCTTAGCGATAGTCCTGAATTCTTCAATTCGACCAAATAGTCTAGTACCGCTGGTAATGGTGCAATACATGTAGCGATCTGTTTGAACACTACGTGGAGAAACGCTTCCATTTCTGCAGGTAAGCAGTGCGTGTAGATTGGTGTCTGCTGTTTAGCAAAATATTTTTCACTTGTTCTGAACAGTGGAACCATGGAGGAACCACGCTTTCAGGTGGAGCTTCTCTAGTTGTGGACGTAGGACTTGTCCGTTGTCTTGTGACAGAAGGTCTCATGTTAATGGGAGAGTCTGTGGCGGACAGATGGACAGACGTAACAGGTAAGGGTACCGTGTCTGTCTGGGCCACGCTGGAGCAATCAGAAAGATTGGGGCCTTGTCTTCCTTTATTTTGCGTAGGACTCTGTGGATTAGTGGTATTGGTGGGAATACGTACATAAGTGAGTTGTCCCACCGAATTAGAAAGGCATCCCCTAGGGATCGGGGGGCAGAGTCCTGCTCTGGAACAGAACCGGGTACATTTGCGGTTCTGGGACATGGCAAATAAGTCGATGGAAGGGAATCCCAATCATCTGAATATTCGGTGGAGGGTTGTGGGGTTCATTTCCCATTCGTGTTCCCGTGAGAAGTGTTTGCTGAGGGTGTCGGGTGGTGTTTTGGCATCCAGGAAGGTAAGAGGTTGAGATGTCTATATTGTAGCGGCTGCACCAGTCCCATAGCATCATGACTTCGGTGCACAGGGAGTGGGATCGAGCCCCCCCCTTGTCTGCTGATGTAGAACATGCATGCTACATTGCCTGTCATGACTCGGATGTATTTGTTCCTTATTAGGGGGAGGAAGTGATTGGGGGATCCTTGTCTGATCCTGGGAGAAGTGATTTCTCCATTAGGATCATCTTCAGGTGGAGGTCCTGGTCTCGGCGGGCTCATGCCCTCAAGTTGCTGCAATGAACGCACTTAGAGGGAATGTGCATCTCTCTGAGGCACCTCACACATTGAGTGTGTCCATGGGATCTAGGCATTACCTTGCGGCAGGAGCCGCATCTCTTAAAACCAGGGGAACCTGGCATAGTTGTTAACATTAATGTTCATGCCCTGAGGGGGGACTATGAACTAAGGAGAACTAACAAATCTAAGTATTGAAGAAAAAAATTTAAATGAATTATGAAACAATAAAAGAAAATTTATTTAACTACTAATTTCTATTTTTTTATACTCTAGGGAGAAAGGGCTGTCGCACTGCGGAGAGCTCTGTCTTCAGCCAAGTACGGTTGAGAAGGAACGTGCGCTCAACGGGACAGACAGGTGCCGTGAGACAGCTGGAAAGCGCGTGCATGGCCCGGACGAGCACAGCTATGGAACAGCCTATGAGCAACAGTGCCGGGAGGCACCATCACCTGAAGTGGAGCCCCTACAAAGACAGCACTCGAAGAATCCTGGAGCTGAAGTTACCCTCATGGGTTGCTCCAAGAGGGGTAACTTGAGACTCGTATCTCAGGACTTTCGC
The DNA here is from genome assembly GCF_002925995.2 of Terrapene triunguis. Classification (NCBI taxonomy): domain Eukaryota; kingdom Metazoa; phylum Chordata; order Testudines; family Emydidae; genus Terrapene; species Terrapene triunguis. Next base: position 3,726,000 of record NW_020664461.1, on the reverse strand, counting down.
ATGCAAGACAAAAAGGAGCAGCAGATAACAGACTTGGGGGGGGCCATGTGCTTCCCCGAGACAGAACAGGCAGCTGCTGTCTTCTTCTATGGTGGGTTCAGGGTTTAAACCCCAAAGATTTGGAGTCCGCCATAACTAGCGGTTGTCAAGAAGCACCTCACCCCACTGTACAGGGAGGTCTCCCCTCTGTCTGTTATAACTGCTCTCTCTCTCGCTCTCTTTTTTTTTTTTTGGGGGGGGGGGGGGGGGGCGCGGCGGCACACAAATTATATTGGAATTGGAAAGGGTTCTGAAAAGGGCAACAAAAATTATTAGGAGTATGGAACGCCTTCCATAGGAGGACAGATTAATAAGACTGGAACTTTTCAGCTTGGAAAAGAGATGGCTAAGGGGAGATATGATTGAGGTCTATAAAATCATGACTGGTGTGGAGAAAGTAGATAAGGAACTGATGTTTACTACTTCTCATAAAACAAGAACTAGGGGTCACCAAATTAAATTAATAGGCAGCAGGTTTAAAACAAATAAAAGGAAGTATTTCTTCACACAATGCACAGTCAACCTGTGGAACTCCTTGCCAAAGGATGTTGTGAAGGCCAACACCATAACAGGGTTCAAAAAAGAACTAGATAAATTGATGGAGGATAGGTCCATCAATGGCTATTAGCCAGGATGGGCGGGAATGGTGTCCCTAGTCTCTGTTTGCCAGAAGCTGGGAATGAGTGACGGGATGGATCACTTGATGATTACCTGTTCTGTTCATTCCCTCTGGGGCACCTGGGCCACCGTCAGAAGACAGGATACTGGGCTAGATGGACTCTTGGTCTGACCCAGTAGGGCCATTCTTATGTTCTTAAAGAAAATTAAAATACAGAAAGGAATAAAAAGGAATCAGGGAAGAATCTTCTTTACTGAAGTAAGGTTTGAAAGTCAGAACCAGGTCAGATACAGTCCACCTTGCGTCTCATTGCCATGAGTGGTAAGAGGGAATCGAAGAGCGCAGGGCCGCTTTGCTCTTTAAGCCCTCTTATGGGAGCATGAGGTGACTCAGGGCACATGCACGGCCCAGACACAACCTGGTAGGCAAAAGATTTTGAGCTCGCATCCATGGGGTGCATGTGCAGCTCCAGTGGGATCCACACGGACACAGACTCGAAGGAGAACATGTATTTTATGGGGTCAGAAAAAATCTGCAGTAGGATGAAGTCTGACAAAAGTGATCTTAGCCAAGAACCACATTTTTTCATATATTATATATACACAATAAAAATGATTTTTGGGGAAAATTATAAGTAGGGCTATATTTTTTAAAGAGGCCTCAACTTGGCCTCTAATTTACTGCCCACCATCAATTGAGGGTGAAAATGATAGCATTCAGATGATGAGGCCTCATTTGTGGGGACAATCAAGTAGTTAGCCATCTACCATAAATGCTATCTTTTGTGCCTGTAACTGACTGTGGGCACGATATCATTGATACATCCTGTGTACTTTACACACACACTGCGCACACGCACGCACACAAATCCACACCAATTACACAGACCCCCATTCTCCACTCTGCCAGTACAAATTCACAACAGGAGTTTTGGGGAGTCAATGATAAGCTCTGTAAAGCAGAAAAGTTGCTGTATTATTTTTTTAAACAGAAATTCTGCCAGGGTAGAGCTTCGGAAATATTTTGGAAAAGGAACAAATGAAAATCTACTATGTTATTTCATGTAGATCATTATTTTTCCACTGAAAGTTTCCTGGGGATTGTAAGCAAGCCAACTTTGAGCACGTACTGCATTGATATTAACACCTGCCTATACAGCATGCGTGCTCGAAGAGCACAGGCTCAGATCCTCCCTCTGCCACCGATTGTGCTCATAAGGGAAAAGGGAATAAGGACTCTTTTTCCATTTCCCCTATAAGCAGCAGGAAGGCAGGATTCCAACCTAGTGCTCAAGACAGAGTGCCAGAAAAGGGGACTGGCTACCGTGCTGGCCAGCACCACAGAGCCCCAAGGGTGTGAGGCCTGCCAGCTGTGGGGTGTGAGTATGCCCCCAGCCAGCTTCAGCCTCTGCAGCTGTCTGCAGCATGCTGGCCTTCGCTGCATGCTGATCCTTTTAAGAGAAGCAATACTGTGCACTTCTCCATGAGGTGCAGGTGTTCACCATGAGCCATCTAGCCCCACACTGGCAGAATGGCTCCTGTAATTAACACACGGCCAGCACTGTTCCACTTCTCCCTCACCACTCCGAGGGTCTCCTAGCACTAACAATTTGGCCCTCGAGTTATCTTTAATATCCTCATAAAAGGAGGCTTTTTTTTTTTTTTTTTAAATTAAAGGAAAACTCTCTCACAGGTGCCATGTTTAGGACCCTGCATAGAGAAGCAAGATCTTCTATTGAGTCACGCTGGTATCAGGGTCTAGGGATCCTGCTCAGAGATGTAGGGCTATTCTGCTGTCTCACCATGGCACCAATACCGAGGCGGTCCCATTAGCTCCAATCTCTCGCAGGCAGAGGGAACAGAGGGTCCTGCAGGGAAAATCCCTAGGAACAGCCTAGCTCAGGGTACATTTTAGACCAAGTCTGTTTCTTGTTGTTTAAGTTTACAATACAGGTAACTCCCCAGGAAGACAGCAAGTTTGGACCATCTTAGTGTAATGTGTGTATCGTGCCAGGGGCAGGGTGGGACTGTCACAAGTTTATAGACCTATTCCGCTGGAATTCAAAATTGGGCTAGTGAGAGTTGCGTGGGATTTGGGGGGCATTTTAACTGCCAAAAAGATCTACTTTTTCACACGCAAAGAGTGTTTTTCCTTCTGTGAAGAAATAAAGCTTGAAAAACCTCTCCCAGGTTTAAACAAACAATAGCAAGGGTGCGTGACCGCTTGACTTTGCAAGGACACAAATATTGCAGTATTTGATGTACACATAATACATAGACAAAAATAAAGGCAGTTTTCACCGACCATCATTTAGATGCACTAGGGAACCTTGCTTTTCGGAAGCTCTAGAACTTGTTTGCTTTGCCAACAGACTTTGCTATAACCTAACAGAACTTCTAGCAGGAATATCAGTTACTCGTTCACATTTAACACATTATCAAGCCTTTAGTTCTGTGAGCTGAGTTATGGACTGGTCAAGAAGAATTTGCCCTCTCATAGCATCTTCCATCAGCTAGTTCTAAGCACTTTACAAACATTGATTAATTTAGTCTCCGAACAGTCCCGGGCAGAGGAGGAAACTGAGGCACAGAGAAATGAAATGACTTGCCCACGGTCATGAAGGAAGCCGTGGTAGAGCTGGTAACAGAACGCTGGAATTCTGATACCGTATCCTGTTCTTGCACCACAAGACCAGTGTCTTCTCTAGAAATCTTGCACTACTGGATGGCTTCTCTGGGGTGTGACCTTCTCATATCCAAAGCAACAATCGTACTTCAACCAACAGCGAATTGGTTAAGCTGATGTTAAACGATATTTCCCCCCTTTGTAGCTGATGCTCAGCAATTTTGGACTTGTCTACATACAGTGTGTGCACCAGTTTATTTAAACTGCAACTCAGTATTAAATCAGATCATTTTAAATGGATTACAAACTGATTTAAAGTAGCCCAATTTAAGACATTCAAATTGATTTAAGCACTTCCCCATCCAAAGGTGCACTGATGTAATGAAAACAACACAGGAATGCAGGGGCAAGATTAGAAAGGCAAAAGCACAAAATGAGCTCAAACTAGCTACAGGAATAAAGGGAAACAAGAAGACTTTTTAACAATACATTAGAAGCAAGAGGAAGACCAAAGACAGGGTAGGCCCACTGCTCAGTGAAGAGGGAGAAACAGTAACAGGAAACTTGGAAATGCCAGAGATGCTTAATGACTTCTTTGTTTCGGTCTTCACTGAGAAATCTGAAGGAATGCCTAACATAGTGAATGCTAACGGGAAGGGGGTAGGTTTAGCAGATAAAATAAAAAAAGAACAAGTTAAAAATCACTTAGAAAAGTTAGATGCCTGCAAGTCACCAGGGCCTGATGAAATGCATCCTAGAATACTCAAGGAGCTAATAGAGGAGGTATCTGAGCCTCTAGCTATTATCTTTGGAAAATCATGGGAGACGGGAGAGATTCCAGAAGACTGGAAAAGGGCAAATATAGTGCCCATCTATAAAAAGGGAAATAAAAACAACCCAGGAAACTACAGACCAGTTAGTTTAACTTCTGTGCCAGGGAAGATAATGGAGCAAGTAATTAAGGAAATCATCTGCAAACACTTGGAAGGTGGTAAGGTGACAGGGAATAGCCAGCATGGATTTGTAAAGAACAAATCATGTCAAACCAATCTGATAGCTTTCTTTGATAGGATAACGAGTCTTGTGGATAAGGGAGAAGCTGTGGATGTTGTATACCTAGGCTTTAGTAAGGCATTTGATACGGTCTCGCGTGATATTCTTATCGATAAACTAGGCAAATACAATTTAGATGGGGCTACTATAAGGTGGGTGCATAACTGGCTGGATAACCGTACTCAGAGAGTTGTTATTAATAGTTCCCAATCCTGCTGGAAAGGTATAACAAGTGGGGCTCCGCAGGGGTCTGTTTTGGGACCGGCTCTGTTCAATATCTTCATTAACGACTTAGATATTGGCATAGAAAGTACGCTTATTAAGTTTGCGGATGATACCAAACTGGGAGGGATTGCAACTGCTTTGGAGGACAGGGTCATAATTCAAAATGATCTGGACAAATTGGAGAAATGGTCTGAGTTAAACAGGATGAAGTTTAACAAATGCAAAGTGCTCCACTTAGGAAGAAAAAATCAGTTTCACACATACAGAATGGGAAGAGACTGTCTAGGAAGGAGTACGGCAGAAAGGGATCTAGGGGTTATAGTGGACCACAAGCTAAATATGAGTCAACAGTGTGATGCTGTTGCAAAAAAAGCAAACATGATTCTGGGATGTATTAACAGGTGTGTTGTGAGCAAGACACGAGAAGACATTCTTCCGCTCTACTCTGCTCTGGTTAGGCCTCAGCTGGAGTATTGTGTCCAGTTCTGGGCACCGCATTTCAAGAAAGATGTGGAGAAATTGGAGAGGGTCCAGAGAAGAGCAACAAGAATGATTAAAGGTCTTGAGAACATGACCTGTGAAGGAAGGCTGAAAGAATTGGGTTTGTTTAGTTTGGAAAAGAGAAGACTGAGAGGGGACATGATAGCATTTTCAGGTATCTAAAAGGGTGTCATAATGAGGAGGGAGAAAACTTGTTCACCTTAGCCTCTAAGGATAGAACAAGAAGCAATGGGCTTAAACTGCAGCAAGGGAGGTCTAGGTTGGACATTAGGAAAAAGTTCCTAACTGTCAGGGTGGTTAAACACTGGAATAAATTGCCTAGGGAGGTTGTGGAATCTCCATCTCTGGAGATATTTAAGGGTAGGTTAGATAAATGTCTATCAGGGATGGTCTAGACAGTATTTGGTCCTGCCATGCGGGCAGGGGACTGGACTCGATGACCTCTCGAGGTCCCTTCCAGTCCTAGAATCTATGAATCAAACCAGTTTAAAACTCACATCTTCAATTAAACTGGTGCTACTTTGCGTGTAGACCAGGCCCCTATGTTATCTGGAATGACAGGCACTCTGTGCTCCCCAGGCGATCCCGCAACCTGCCAGGAATCATAATCTTCCTCTGCAACATGCTGCACCATAGCTGGCCCTAGGAGCCGAGGTTTTAACTGCTAGGCAAGGTGTTTTCTGCTTGTGTATGTTAAAATACAATGAAAACAAAATGTGGATCCCTCACTGATGCTGCAACAATGAAAAAAGACAAGTAATTCCTACCATCACAGCCCCAGGTTCCAATATTAACACAGTGTAAATATTGCAATACCAAGGAAGTACACTGTGTCAGTGCTTCCTGGCACAGTACAACAGCTTCACTGTTCACTCCAGGCCCTGCAGTTAGTTTTAACCACATTCAAACTTAAACAAGGCATCTAAGCTTCTCCAGCCCCAGCGCGGAATTGAAGAAAAGTAAAATCTTAATGAAAGTTTTCTCTGGACTGAAAAACAAAGTATTTAAAAAACAATCATATAAATGTCAGTACTTTTGAGGCAAAAATATTCCACAGGATCTTTCAAAAGTCCTGGAATACTGCTCCTGAGCATGGAAAGATCTCTGAGTATGCACTGTCCTTCCCTTCCCCCAGAAAAGAAAAACAAGCTGAGAATGCCCACCAGTGCCGGAAGCCTGAAAACCGGGTTATTCATTGTGGCAGGAATCCCATTTTCCAAGCGTGGCAACACTGTACTGTGATTGGCTCTCTCGCAGTTGGTTATTGGTTGAATAATAAACATGTAGCTGAATAAAGATAAACTAGCAGACACCTGTGGTTGATAATCTGAGTTTTGTTATCAAGCCTTGAAAATGTTAACTAAATGGTATGATACATGAAGCCAAGAAGTCAATTATAATTTAAAGGGCTTAGAAAATAAGACCTAATTTAAGAGATGTGGGCATGTTCAGCATACAGATAAAAGACAACCAATGATCACTGCACAAATGAAAAGCTGTTTTAAAGAGGACAGGGAGCGGTTACAGGTGTGGAGAACAGAATTTGGCATTTTCATAACAGAAAGTGCAATCCTGCTCTTGCTGAAGTCAAACCTCCATCTGGCTTCATGCTTTATGATACAAGCCTTAAAAATATTACAAGCGAAATTTTCAAAAATGAAATCTAATTTTGCACAGGCCTTTTATGGATGCCAATAAAAAAATGCTGATTTCTATCCCTCTGAAATTATTATTTGTATAGCACACAGGGACCAGGACCGAGTTATGTGAGGCACAGTGCAAACAATATAACAGAGATGGCCCAGAGTTTACCAGCTAAGTTTAAGAGAAGACACAGACAAGGAGGGCACAATATAGACAGTGAGGCAGTGAAATGCACGAGACATCTAACATTATCATTTGCACCTGTAAAACTAAATGGGTTGAGGCCTTTGTGAAAATTTGACCCTATGTGTTCACTTAGGAAAGAAAGGCGCAAACTATGTTTCACTCTGAAGTCATGTGATCCATAAACATGACTCCACCAATGCCACCTGCCTTCTAAAATGAACTCTAACCAAGCACTGGGAGCTTTGGCTGCTCCCAGTACCAACTACCCGTGGCCAATCAAGCATTTCCATCTTGCAGATTTGTTTCCAATGCCTATGATTAATTCAACTGATTGGTACAAATGATCCCAAGTGCCAGCCCCAGCAATAGAGAAGCACTACTCTCAACAGTGGTGAGAGAGTCCCCTGGGGATTTGTCACTGATTTTCCATTTAAAAGACACACATACAGTCCTGATCCTGCAAACTTTCCACATGTGGAACCTCCAACCAAATACCCAAGAGAGGGCGTGCATCATGAGAACCTGTATTTGTGCCTTCCTTTGTGATCAAGGCCACTAGAAGTTCCTTCCTTCCTCAATGTTCTCTCTCCTGTCAGTTTCTCTGCTAAGAAATATGGCTACAAATTCAACATCTAGTTATGACCTTTAGCCTCCATCTCACTTCAAAGGGGGAAATATATCTGAGAACTTAGTGAACATTCACTATCTGGAGTGGGCATGACAGATGCCACAGAAGATCTAGGAACTGAAAGTCGTCCCCAGGCTGAACTACTAGCTGTGTTTGGTTTAAGGTAAACACATTGATTTTTTTTTCCTGTTTCATGAAATGTTATAGCCAGGATCACTCGCGTCTTCCATAAATGGATGTTTTCCTTACCCTTGGTGGGTGGTCTCAGAGTTTCCACATGGGAACAACACAAACTAAGAACATAGGATGCTACAGAGATAGCCTGCCTACAGGGTTAGTGGGTGGGGAAGGGGGGAGAGAAAAGGTGATTACTGAGCGTGTGTTGGAGAAAAAGAAATAGGCGTGAAATGTATTTACATCTCTACCCAGTGAAGAAACCCTAGAAGAGAGGACTAGCCTAGGAAGTACAGCAGTGTAGGTAAAAGCAAGGGACATGGTGAGATTATCAGAATGGAGGCAAATTTGTCTGCTTTTTAATTTTGCTGTTGCAGGATTTAAAACAAAAGCTCTGGTTAGAAATCACAGATTTTTAAACACAGCTCAGTGTTTGGACAAGTTATTTGATTTTAGAAACAGATGCAAAACGCTGTTTAACAGAACCCTGCAGCTAGACAGCTACGTATCACATTAAACATCTGGCATCACCACCTCCCTCTGCCCATCCCTTACCTATTTTCTGCAAGGAAGTCCACCACGTACTTCTTCAGGCAGTATAGATGGGCATCCGCCAGCCCTGTCCTGATGTGCATTCGAGGATGCCTGGAAGGGAAAAGAAAACAGGGAACTCACACCACAGCATTCCACAGCCATTTTTAAGAGCTCTACCTTATTGTTAAAGCAATGGATGGTAAAAGTTTACAAGGCGCAAATGTATTCCTGCCCACCTACTGCAGGCTTAACAAAGAGGTGAACTGTGATGGCTGCCATCACTGGAATCTGTCTATAAACGTTCACCTGCTGGCTCTGCACTGACCGACTACACAGGAAAACACTTCCCCCCAAAAGTCATTATTTCGGCTACATTTCCTTTGTAAGCTGAGATTGTACGTTGCTGGGGAGAAAGCCCAGGGAACGGGCCCAGCCTGTTCCAAGTTACAGCGAGTAATGTCAGGGTACAGTCATTTAAAGACTAACCTGTGGGCACTGCAGCTCCAGCCCCCTTTAATGTCATACTCCTCTAATGAACACAACTCACTTCAAGGAGGCAACAATTGTATTTCTTCCAACACCACGTTGGGGGGCCTTTGAGAGAAGGGGGCGGCTCACCTTTCCCACTGGAACACCATACTAGGTCACAGCTCGAGTACAGCGCATGTGGTTATGTGATGTAGTCACACAGAAAAGGCCATTCAAATACTCTCCTCACTGGCCCTCGCTGACGAGCTGTGAATGCGGAGGCCCTACCTATAACTGGTCGCAGCGGTAGTATTTCTGGTAACTCTCAGTATTCTCTATTGATTCGAATCAGTGTTAAGAACAAAGGACAGTTCACATCCTCTAGAGCAGTGAGGCCTATTTATTCCTTCCTCCTGCGCATCCTCTTTCCCTTTAAAGACAGGGTGAAGTCCTGTACTGAAGGACTCTGGCATTTCACATTGATTTTACTTTCCTCTCCATACTAAACTTGTCTCATTCAAAAACGTTCTGGCACAAGGAGAGGGATGTCTGATCATCAGAGCAGAACACAGGGACTGTGCTAGGCTAGTCGATAACAATAAAACACTATCAAGTTGTAGGAGATATTTTTAACGAGACTCATCAACCAAGAAGGGTTAGTAAGGAGGGAAACTCACACCCACACCTGAATCTGACTTTATTTTTAGCTCTTTCCCCTTTGATGTCTGAATACAATTACTGTATGAAGTTTGACCCAACACCTCCTACCAGTGTGTACTCCCCCCTACACCACCTCCCACTCTTGTTCTGCTTTCACCAGGATCAAGAGCACTTGCCTTTTTACTTGTGTTAGTTAGGCCAGGAAAAGGATCACTTACAACTCTGGGCCGGTTGTCTTGGGATGAGGCGGAAAGAGGAGTTCACTGTACAGAGCATGACAGAAACTCACAATACTAGTAGGCAGGGAACATTTCTTTACACCTGACTATAGTGAACACCAGAGTGTTCTGTTGAAAACGTTTTTCTGTGTATGTCTCTTATTTATTGGATTGGACTATCAAGGCACATAAGCAGGACAATTCTACTTTAATTTAGGAGCATTTCTCAAGTGCGTCATTCAGCTCAAGCTAAAGATATTATGAACTAAGTATTCATTTGTCTTCACATCCCACTTGTAACGGAAAGATCTTACAATGATAGTGTAACACTTTACTGTAATGTAAAGTGTGTTACACTAAAAACTGATCTATAAACTTGGAGGGGATTACTTCACTCACAAAAACATGAGCTCACCTACTAATGCCCAGGACCGATGTGATCAATGGGCCGGATGTGGCCATGAAAGGAAGCCCTAATAGCAATGTTCTCTATGCAAAGAGGATAGGGAATCCCACTAGTTTTAAAGAGTTTTGAGGTCTTGCGTTTGAAAGCCAGAGGGCTCCCTCCTGCACAGCATCCTGGGAAAGGTTTCCTCCTTTCTATGGAGGATGGAGAATTCTGATAGGTTTGCAAAAGGCCAGGACCATTCCCCCCCAGAGAAAATATAAAGGTGACACAGAGAAAGGAAACGGAGCAAGCAGAAGGGGGAGGGGAAAACAAGAGAAGTGATGGGAGGAGGCAACAGATGTGCGAGAAAGGAAGAGGGAAGAGACAGCTGTGCATCAGAAAGACAGAAAAGGCAGGGGGAAAGCAGGGAAAACAACACGAGACAATTCCTAGCTTTGGGGTTTAATTCAAGAAGCCCAATTCCCCTACACAATGCTGGGTTTCCCCTTCCTGAATGCACATGGCCTGGCAATCCCCCTTAAGTGCAAAGGTGAAGAGTGGAGGCTGCCTGGGCTACAAAGGTCTAGTAAATACTATCAGGGTGGCTTACCCTAAGGGCTGGAAGGCCTGGGGCCAGCCAACCCTGATTACTATGGAGCCACACCTGGGAGGGATCAGGTGATTGCCCTACAAAGAGCAGCAGGAAGCTGCAAAGAAAGGGAGGGAAGCTCAGGAAACTGCACACAGAAAGGCTCCTGCAGGGAACACGCTGACATCAGGGGAGTTTGGAGGCCAGAGCCCAGGAGGCTCCTGGGGGAACCCAGACTGGGTTTGGGCCTTGAGGCCAGAGCCAGAAGGCTGAGTTCCAGCTAGGAAGAGCTGGGAGGACGGGCTGTGAGAACAGACTGGGAAGATGAGCTCTGGCTAGAAGATGCCAGAGCTACGTTTGAGCTTTTGGGTTGTGGAGATGGACTTTAATTTGGGACCCTGAGGATTTTTGAACTGTTTGTGTTATTAAACCAGCCCCAGGCAGGCGTGGCTTTAACCCAGAGAGAAGCCTATGTACTGTTCTTAAGAGGTCCTGAAGAGAGGGAAACAGAGGCACGGTGCTGCAGAGTGATCTCTGGCCACGAGGGGGTGCTCAGGAAGCAGCCAACCCTATTACATGGCTCAAACAGAAGAGTGGAAACCAGGAACTCCTCAGTTAATACTGGCTCAGACACTAACTTCACGTGTGGCCCAGGGTCAGTCACAACCTCTGGGTGTCCATTTCCCCACTGGCAAGATGGATAGTACTTACCTCCCTGTGGCGTTCTGAGCGTTTACAAGCTGATCTTTGCGCAACATTTTCAAAAAAATCTATTTAAGTCCAAGTATCATTGTTACAAAATTACAGTCCTGCACACTATACAGCCAGAAGCCAAAGGATATCCTGCTCACAACTCCGTCAAATAATATCTGCTCCATCAACAAGACAAACTGATGGTAAGTATCCAGGCTAGCGTTCAGAACTGGGCAAGAACAGAACAATAGGCTGGCTAAAGCAGGGAGATCTCTCGATGAGGACTCCTGTGCTCCAGAGATCACCTAAGTGATTTGCAGCAGAATAGAGCCACAGATGCCATTTGAAGCTGTGATTATAATGTCAAGCGGATGAAGCTCTGGCCTAAGCACCGTAAACCTGTGGTGAGGACAGCCACACTAAACTAGACTGATAATACTGCTCTATCCTAACAGGCCACTAAGGAAAAAATTTGATTTAATGTATTAGTGTTTAAGCCAAGGTTATCTTCAGGTGAAAGTAAAAAGAGGCAAGTCATCTAATCGATTCACAGGGCAGCAAACTCCATCACCAGTTCAAAGGAAGATCAAAAGCAGGATGGCATCCTGCTACAATCTTCATAATGGGTCACAGCCACAAGAACCAGCGGATAGGGAGAGAAACAAATACTGACTAACCCATGTCTTGAACACTGATACACCCAGGTTTATCAGCCTGAAAAGATAAGGCAGTAGCCTTTAATTATATCATCAAAGTCACATCGTATTTGCTGGGAGGAGCTGGTTGCAGTTGGGTAAGCGTTAAATAATTAATGCCGGTTTGTTTGGTAAAAAACTTGCCAGACATTTCTCTGGGCGGAGCATTATATGGGCCGTGATTATAACCTCCGCTGTTTGAATTCTTTTATGTCACACATGAAACCTTCCTACGAATCGCACCAAGCTATTGAGGAACACTTTAGTCCAGCAAATGCTACTGAACTTAGGGCTTGATCCTGCCTCACTGAAATGAAATGGCAAAACTCCCACTGAATGCAATGGTGCAGGATCAGGCTACAGTGCTTACTACCGTGCGTATTGCCGCAGACGACAACAGGGCTGCTCACAGAAGTAAGCACCTTGCGTGGCACTAAGTGTTTGAAGGATCAAGCCCTAATGATGAGGTCTGAGGGGCTCACTGGAAGGAAATCTACAATGGTGACATTATGAGAAGTCGGGGAAAACGGGGGATGAAAAGAAGAGGTTTGCAATGAATGAAAAAAGTCATTTCATTGGTCAAATTAGCGCTCAGTGGCAGGTGGCTCTATAAAATCCTCTGTTTGGATGTGTCTGCACTAAATCCCCCATGAGCAGTCAGAAAAGTCTATGCATGCAGTTCCTCACACCCCACTCAAACGGTAAGCAGCACTAACAGCATTCATGCAGACATCTCCCCTCCCACCGCTTTGAAAATGGAGCTCTATACGCTTTTCCTTCCTGATAACCTCTCTCTCAGGAGTTCCTCCCTCAGGGAAATCAGCCACTGATAGTGGAGACTCCTCTGGTTTGAAGGAAAAAAATGGACACTTGTTTGAACTGTAAACTAATTAAGAGAGACGACCACGAAGAGCTTAAGGTTCAAACCAGCCTCGCACTCCCACGGACAGTGAGGTAATTCCAGTCTGGGGTCAAAATCATAAATCTACAGGGAGCACAGGGAATGTTTAAAGCCAACAAGTCTCTCTGCTAAGCATGGGCTATTGCCACATGAACCCCACCACCTCACAAATAAACCAGCTGAGCACGAGGAATCCTGTGGCCTCTCCCCATAACTTCGTACAGCTTGGATGGAGAGCAGAAATACCCTCGATGAAGCCCAAGGACTTGAAGTTATCCATATTCTAACGCTAATCTGAGCACTATCCTAAGGAAAAGGCACTCACACCTGCAATGATTAAACTGGCCTCTGACCTTTGAACTAATTGACATGTGATCTATGGGCATTCCGTAGTCCTGGGCGGTTAGGGTGTGTTGTTCCCCTTTAAAAAAAAAACCATGAAATGCTCTAAGTATGCATCACATTCCTCAATCATCTTCTTAACTCAAGGACATACAGTATAACCCACACACTGTACCAGGTCTTTCATATCTCCTGCACTACGTGCTATGTTCTTACACTCTCACAGGGTCAGCACCTGTTCCAAATGTACATCACTGTTCCTCGATGGTTTACACAGAGATGCCGTTCTCACGTAAAGCTGTGGATGTGAAAGCAATGTGCAGCTCAGAGCTAACAGAAATCTTACAGCAAAAGCTGCTAGGCAACCTTTAAATATCGCAGGCGTTCCTTTTTTTAAAGAAGGAAAGTCCATATAAAATGTATGGCTCATTTACAGTACAGCTCTTGGCTGGAAAAATTACCAGTGGGGGGGGGGGGGGAGGGGGAACCACACTTACTTCAGCTCTTCAAAAATCACAGCCACTTTATGACCTCAATTTGATACAGTGTCTTTAATCTAAGAGATCCCAAAGCACATCATAAAATGAATGTACCTACTTGTAACTAAGGAGCACTTTGCCCACCAACGAAATGCTGCCACCTCTGGGCTGAAATGCAGTAGCTGTTTACCGTGCACAGTTTAAGGACAGCCTTGCAAAATTCTATTCACGCCAGACCAGACATGTCCTTGGATGGGTGAATAAAATAGCAGTAGATTTTGTGCCTGCACTGGTAAGTTTTCATGACACGTTTGGAAGACTGGGTTACAATTAGCAGTGAATATTCTATCCAAAGGAAATTGTGGGAGGAATGTAAATTGGCAGAGATGGGATGACCCGAACTGGAATTTAACAAGGACACCAGCTAATACTGCTAGTCTTACAAAATGTGTCGTGAGCATGTGTGACCAGGGCTGTTTTATATTTCATCCAAAATACGGCACCTGCAGCAGCTCCGGACTCCCCCAAACCATGCTAGAACATTAGCTACTGACAACAGAGGAAAGACGCAACTTGGTTTCTTAGGACAGTTATAAAGAGTGGATATGCCATATTCACAAATTAATTCCAGTAGCAGATTACCACCAGCTGATGGGAGAGATCTTTAAAAAATTACATGAGGATTATTATTTTTTACACCTAGCTATTTAATACACTATTGCTTTCAAAGAGACACTGCATTTGTACAGCACCTGCAATGGTAAGGTGGCTTTATTTACCATAATGGTTTGTGATGCATTTTTGTCAGAAATAAAGGTCTCAGGATATTATGACTCAGAATCTCTCTCTCCCAACTCCTAGATATGATGCAAGTGATAAAACAAAGGATAATGCCATAGCTCTCGATTTCTTTAAACTGAAACAATACTCATGATTAAGAATGCCATACAACACTGGTCGTTACAACCATGAAACTGTTTGATAAACAATGCCTCTCAACAGAGCACTTCTTACAGCTGATTACCCTTGAGAAATGACTGAAACATTTCTACCCAGGGTATACAGCTGCATAGGTTAATGGGCAGAGCACAGGATAAATAGAGTTTTAGGCCAGAGTGATATATGAACATAAGAATGGCCCTACTGGGTCAGACCAAAGGTCCATCTAGCCCAGTATTCTGTCTTCCGACAGTGGCCAGTGCCAGGTGCCCCAGAGGGAATGAACAGAACAGGTAATCATCAAGTGATCCACCCCTGTCGCTCATTCCCAGCTTCTGGCAGTCAGAGTCTAGGGGACACCATCCCTGCCCATCCTGGCTAATAGCCATTGATGGACCTATCCTCCAAGAATTGATCTAGTTCTTTTTTGAACCCTTGAAACAGATGATCAAGTCTGACCTTCTGCATAACATGGGCCAGAGAATTTCATCCAGCGTCTCCTGCATCTACGTTTTAGACAGGGAACTGCTGCTGACTCACTGTCTGACCTTGTACAAATCACTTACTCTGCCTCAGTTCCTCCATCTGTAAAATGGGAATAGCGATACTATCTACCTCCCCAATTCCCAGGGACACTAAGTGCCATTGCTTGCGGCTGGTTTTGTAGGTGAGTGCCCATGCTCTCTACTCAGCTAAACGCCTGCTGCTGCAGACAGCGCTTTCCTCCACTTGGCTCTGCAGGTCCTCCTGGCCATTCCCAGGGCCAGTGGCTGAATGGAGGTGGGTGGGTGATGGATCTGTACAATTTATTAATCCTGATGGATACTGTGACGTTGTGTTATGAAAGACTGCTGTACTCTGAGTGCCGGTCTGTATGTGGATCCATTATCGCGGATGGGGCCTGTAGCAGATAGCCCCAGACAGATACAAAGCAAAATACTTAAGGCTGACGACAATACTTAAGCCTCAAAGGTTATGCAAAAAAGCAACTGCATCCTGGGGGGGGGGGGGGGGGAAACAGTTTAGGTGACTCCTCTGAAGGGAGGCAGTAAGGTAGGATCAGTGGACATTTATCAAGAGAAGAACAAAGAGGGCCAGGAGACCAGGAGGGGTTTAAAAATTAAGAGAAACACAGTAACGGGGGCCAGAAGGAAGAGGAAGCTCAGGCCAGGAGACAGCTAGGTCGCAGAAGCTGGATAAGTATAACGGAGCATAAAAGTGTTCGGCTGTGCAAAGTCTACATGCCCAAAGAGACTTGCACTGTAAACTCCAACCTTTGGGTGCAGTTCTGGCAGAGTGTTTAAGTGACTGGGGTACCTCAGGCAGTGCTGACCTTGGGGGCTTAGGAGCCCCATTTCCACAGAGTCAGTGCCCTGGAAACAAGCCAGGGAGAAACCAGTGCTGCAATCTGCGGAGGCTCTAGGAGCTTAACACAGCCCTGGGGATCCAGAGCAGCAGAGGTTGGATTCCCCTCCTGGGGGTGCTCACTGGGAATAGTGACAGGGGAAAAGGGGGCACAGAGTTCCCCTTATCCCATCCTCCCTCTCTCTGATGTTTCTCCTTCTTACACATGCACGCAAAAAAAAAAAGGGGATGCAGAGAAAGAGATGGAGAGATGATGTGGGACAGGGAGTGGAAAGACTTGCCTGCACTGGGTAATTTTGCACCAGTGTAGCCGCATTGATGCAATCCCCTAGGGTAGACATGTTGTTCTGCTGTAGCTTACTCAGATTTGAAACTGGGACAGCGAAAGGGAGAGAGCACGTGCCAGAGAGGAGGCACTAAGCAATGGAGGGGTTAGTATGAATGAGGGGGTAGACTGACTAGAGAAGTAGCCAGTGAAACGGGGAGGGAATGGGAGAGGGCGAGACGGCATTCACAGATTTTAAACTGGAACTCTGACAATTATTTGTTCCATACACAACGGGAAAAGTTCCTTCGAATGTTTGCCAAGTGCAGTGAACATGTAAAGCACTGCCCACAAATGGTAAGCACCAATATAATATACATGCCATAGAACATCTGAAACTGCACCTAGCATCGGGCCAACAGCAAAGCCATTTATTGCATACTAAAAGCGATTCAATTCTAACTGGAACTGAACTTGATTTAGTCAGTTTGGCTCAGATCCAGTCTCCAAGTTCATTTTTCTTATGTTGGGCTAGAAAATGATTTAAGGAAGCTAATAAAGCTTTGGAAGATGTTCTGTTTTATTAAGGAAGGAGTAACAACTGAAGTTCTGCAACTTAAAGACTTACAACCTTTAGCTCCTTTTATCCCTCCCAACACATGTGCTCCAGTGGAAAGTCACCTGGGTAAAGAATTATTCCATGAAATCAACAGGACTGAAAAGATGGCAACCCATAAGGGGAACAAGCTTTACGCAAACATCAGAAGTCAAAGGATTGTAGGGATGCTACTGAAGAACAGCAGCTCCAGTTGCTCGCTCCTACGCCAGTTCCCAAAGGGCCAAGCAGTAGACATCCGATATATTTTCTTAAATCAAATCATTACAGTGAATGCATGGGAAATAGTGAAACTAAAAACTGGGTCAAAGCTGTAGGTCGCTGTAACATGGACCTGCCTCCAGCCCCATCCTCTTCCCTGCAGAAACTGCACAGAGTCCTCCAGGTGTGCTCTTGGTGAAGTGTTCTTTCAAGTCCCCTTCACCAATGTCATCTCCGAGATTAGGTGGATTTTACTAGTGGTTGGCTCAAAGGATAGAAGTATAGGCTGGATGAATGGACTATACGGTGGATAGAAAGCTGGCTAGATCGTTGGGCTGAATGGGTAGTGATCAATGTCTCCCGTCTAGTTGGCAGCCAGTATCAAGCGGAGTGCCACAAGGTCCTGGGGCCCGTTTTGTTCAATATCTTCATTAATGATCTGGAGGATGGCGTGAACTTGCACCCTCAGCAAGTTTGCAGATGACACTAAACTAAACTGGGAGGAGTGGTAGATACACTGGAGGGTAGGGATGGGATACAGAGGGACCTAGACAAATTAGAGGATTGGGCCAAAAGAAATCTGATGAGGTTCAACAAGGACAAGTGCAGAGTCCTGCACTTAGGACGGAAGAATCCCATGCATTGCTACAGACTGGGGACCGAGTGACTAGGCAAGAGTTCTGCAGAAAAGGACCTAGGGGTTACAGTGGATGAGAAGCTGGATATGAGTCAACAGTGTGCCCTTGTTGCCAAGAAGGCTAATGGCATTTTGATCTGTATAAGTGGGGACCATTGCCAGCAGATTGAGGGACGTGATCATTCCCCTCTATTCGACATTGGTGAGGCCTCATCTGGAGTACTCTGTCCAGTTTTGGGCCCCACACTACAAGAAGGATGTGGAAAAATTGGAAAGAGTCCAGCAGAGGGCAACAAAAATGATTAGGGGGCTGGAGCACATGACTTATGAGGAGAGGCTGAGGGAACTGGGATTGTTTAGTCTGCAGAAGAGAAGAATGAGGGGGGATTTGATAGCTGCTTTCAACTACCTGAAAGGGGGTTCCAAAGAGGATGGATCTAGACTGTTCTCAGTGGTAGCAGATGACAGAACAAGGAGTAATGGTCTCAAGTTGCAGTGGGGGAGGTTTAGGTTGGATATTAGGAAAAACTTTTTCACTAGGAGGATGGTGAAGCACTGGAATGGGTTACCTAGGGAGGTGGTGGAATCTCCTTCCTTAGAGGTTTTTAAGGCCCGACTTGACAAAGCCCTGGCTGGGATGATTTAGCTGGGGATTGGTCCTGCTTTGAGCAGGGGGTTGGACTAGATGACCTCCTGAGGTCCCTTCCAACCTTGATATTCTATGATTCTATGAAAGGAAATCTATGGTCTGCAAAATCTGCAGATTTAAAGCAATTGCTGGGCTCCACACTGTCATTAAAACAAACTCCCTAAACTGCAACTAAAATAGTCACAATGCAACTAAAAACTTAACTGGGGGCAGAAAAGACAAGGTGAAAATGAGTGCGTCCCTTTTACTGGGTGGTGCCAGCAGCAGGATAACATCAAGAGCTTTCACAGCGTTCTATGGCTCCCACTGGGTGCCAACCTAATGGACCTCTAATCAAAGCCAGCCCCTTCTGTCCAATCAATTCATTAAAGAAAGATTTGAAAACCCCTCCACCCCCGGCCCCGTTGTGCCCAGCCCCACATACGGGCAGAGGGGCAGTGAGTGCCACAGCGCTGAAATCCTCATTTCGAAAGCATGGGGTTTTTCAAGCCTGAACTTGTGTAGTCTTAAAAGAGCTTCTTTTAAAAGAGCGTTTGAAGCTAAAAGTGGCATGTTCATAAAACGCCAGCAAATACCGCTCCCCCTCACATGCTGCTTTTACAACGCAAACACAAAGCAAAACACACGGCTTTAATTTCATAACTACTGTGGCTGCTCAGTGCCAGAGGCCACCCAACCTGTGGGATGCCAGTAGCACCGTGACTCAGGCAGGCACTGGAGTTGCTTCAGCAGCTGGGCCTTGTAGGCACTAACCCCGGTAGATCCCAATAACCACTCAGACACACATGGCTAAGGGAAGGGGTATTTTACTAGGGGGGGTAGGAAAGGAAAAGGTTGCAAATACCCTAGGTTCAGAGGCTTAGACCGTTACAATTCAAAGTGAACAGCAGCAGTGGTTCTGGGTTCCTTGGGCAGTTCAGTAAAGAGTCAAGACTCTTCAGGGATAATGCTTGGGGTGCCTTCCCCAGTCCAGGCTCAGTTACCATCTCTCATTGGGGCCCCTCTGCACTGACTCCCCGCCAACCACTGCAGCTCCCCAGCAAGTCCCACACAGGCCTGCACCCAGCTGTACGGTCCGGCAGCCACAGCCTGTTCCACATGCGGCTCTCAGGGCAGTTCTAAGGATTCCGCTTCGCTCCAGCTTCTCTGCAGCTCCTGGCTAGCCAACGTACAGCAGAGGCTTCCAAACTGAGCCCAGCCATTCCTGGGCTAGGACCTTTCCCCTCACCTGGCCAGGAGGAAGGGGATGCAGTGGGAAGCAGGCTGAAGGGAGTTAGAGTCCCCTGCTTGGCAAATCCATCACAACATTCATCTCTTTTGCCATAATCACATTCCATGGGGCCCAAGGAGAGCCTGCAAAGACTGGCTGGTAGAAAGAGAGGTTTTTTTGGGCTTTTTTTTTTTTTTAAACAACTCGTTTTTATGATCTCATCATTATTTAGCGCTGTGAGTGTGGTGCTGAACAAAACGTGGGTAAGACTGTCTCTGGCCTTACAAAAAGCTTACAGCGTAGGAGGGAAGAGAGAGGGGACAGGAAGCATGTATAAACCCAAAGGGAAAAACTCTAGTATTCTTATGTTTTACATTATTAAAGGTGTCTCAGTCTAAGTCCATACAGGACTTCCCCTGCAGTAAAACTGGTAGCACTGTCACTTCCTTGGACCTTGATATACGGTGAGGGAAGTACTTTCATTTCATGCTCCCTGTGGTCACTCTCTGCTGAATTAGTGTTCTGAACTGCAATTCCCTTCGACTTCCCTACGGGGCCTAGTGCTTCTGTCTCACCTTTGATGCACAACAAGGATTTAAAACAAAGAAGCCAAATAGATTCGCATTGCAGATTCACAGAACTGCTGCCCTTTTGCGATTGGGTAACACATCAGCCCCACCTTGCTCCTTGACAGATCTCACTCAGTATGTATGAATGCAAAGATATTTAGTCTGTCAGGTAAGAGCTATCAACTGAATGGCTCCAGCCTAGAAGTTAATGAACATCACTGGGTATGTCTTCACGGCAGAGGAGCCCAGGCTTATCCTTGGTGATACATCCCTACTGGAAAGCCCTACTGTGCTAGTGAGGTAGAGGGCAACAAATACATTCAGCTAGAATTGTGAAAGGCTTTGGTTGACAACCAGCACCCAAGCTTGATTAGCCCGCATCCTTATTGCAAAATAGGTGGGTTGCCAGCCCAGGCTTCAGTGAAACCCTGGCCCAAGCCTATTCCTCAGTCATGCATGCTAGCCTGGGCTAACAAGCCCAGGTGAGAGGTGTGTGGACGGCAAGGGGGATAGGAGCAACACCCGGATTAGAGCCCGGCAGTGAAGTTATACCCTTTCCGTAATAAGGGCTACAAACACACACTAGGATATTTAAATAATATTTTCCTCAACAGCCATAAATTACACAGGACACATTTGTTTCTTGTCTAATGATATTCCAAAGGTATAAAATAACAAGTTAATGAAAACTAAACTAGTAATTAGAAAAGACAGAACTCTAGTACGACTGCCATCTCTAACCAGACTTAAAAACAAAGCAGAGTTGGAATTACATTAAAACCAATTAACAGAGATCTCAGATCATCACTTTAATTCAAATAGAACTCTCTGCATGTAAACATTTTAATTATTAATTAGTTTATAAAGAACACCCTCAGAACGACCATGGGGCCATGGATGTAAGTGTCAGCGGAAAAAAAAGCTCAAGAAAAATCGATCGTTACTGCAAAAAGAATAAGATGTTCACCAAGAGTTCAAATTAACACTTTTAAACACATAATTACAGTGGTTGGAACCACAGTGGCTTATTTTCTGTTTAGAATAGATTACTCATGATTTAAAATTTTCCAGATCTTTTAATGGCAATAACAGAAGTCACTGCATCATATTACTTACTAGGAAGAAACGAGCTTACACCTTAAATGCTTTTGGGAGGATGTTAAAGTTGGAACCCTACATCCTTAAACCCCAACTGAATGTCAACATACCATATATACCGCACACTGAAGACAGGTCTCGGTATTTAAAGAGTCTTTCTCATCTTTCACTCGCTTACCAGGGCCTGCATAACTGCTCAAGAATGAGAGCTGGTAATTTTGTTCCTTTTGCAAAGTGACCAGACTGCGGTTAAAATACCAGAGTGGACGGAGGAAAACTAGAGCAGGAATCTTGGCTAACCCAATGGATTAAGCCAGTGTTTAGAGCAGTAGGGTGGGTACCTTCCTTCCTCTGTATGACTACTGCAGAATAGAAGCTCCATGCAAACAGAACCTTGTTCTTCACCTGTTACCTTATTTAATGCAGAAGACTGGTTGAGGGTGGGGGAACTGCTTTTAGAATGAATACAAGAGATTTTTGCAGTGTTGTTGTAGCCTTGTTGGTCCCAGGATATGAGAGAGACAAGGTGGGTGAAGAAGTATCTTCTATTGGACCAACTTTTCTGTTGGTGGAAGAGGCAAGCTTTTTGAGCTCCACAAAGCAGAGATTTTGTCTGTTTAAAGAAACATTTTTAAAAAAGAAAAGCAGCTGTCTTGAAAGCCAACAAGATGGTGCCCATCTCTGTATTTTTAAAATGTAAATACTGGTGTCATTTCTTTGTTTTATGTGGTTGCAATTACAAAGTCTGGTTTCTAGTTATAACTAATAAGAACTTTATGGTTTTCTAGTGGGTGTACTGGCAGATTGCTTTGTCTGGAGACATACCACGACTGTCATGCTTAAATTGGTAGAAGAGATGTTACTAATCCAGACTTAAAATAGTTCCTGAATATTAGTGCAGTGGCCCAGAATGGCCTTTTCCACACAGGACACGTATCACAGACCACAGGATGGGACCGAGGAGCAAAGACACAAACAGCAACTGATGCTTTTATTGTTTCGCTTGCCCGTTTGTGGCACCAACCTAAAGGTTCATGGCTAGAGGAAATGTACTGGCAATGACTGGCTGCTGAACTCAAATGCCTCTGTAATCTGAGCTTTAAAAAAATCTCCAGGCAAGTACCAGAGTAGCAACAAATCAGATCCTTGTACTTTAATGAGGATAAATGCCTTGTCGGACAATTCTCCCATCTTGAACCATTTAGCATTACAAACAGTAAAAAGGACCCTTCTGGTTGATGACCTGCAGATTATCACTTACAATTTTTTGTAACAATCTCAAATGTTATTAAAAACAAAACAACTCCCATATCCCTTCTTGCCTGGAAGACCCTGGGCTCATTCCACGGATGTGGCTAAGACCTGCCTCGGTATTCTCAGCAGCCCCAACGAGACCAATGTCAGAAGTAGGCTTTCAATGGCTTGAGGTTTATAGGAATGAAAGAAGGAAGAATTAAATTTGAAACTCTGCTTGTTTACTAGCACTAATTAAATATGCCAGATTTCGGGGCAAGGCTTCCTAGCCTGTGGCTCCTAAGTTACTGGCTTGTAAAACAGTCAAAAATTACACAAGTGCAGAGTGAAAGTACAATAACAGAGTGTTTCATGTCCAGTCCTGCCCTCAGCTTGTAAAGAAAGAAATGTATTAGAAACCATCTGAAACTATAAAGACCTATGCTGGCTTCCTAGACTGTAATACAGACTGATAAAGGGTTGACTGTACAGTGGTTCCTTCTGAGGGGTGAAGTATCAAGTAGGAGGGGTTAAGAACCAGTGGCCAGCACACAAAATGAACCTTAAAAATCCAGCGGCATGCTTACTCCTAAAACACAAGGGTTCCGCTTCTGCTCCCACTGAACTTAATGGAGTTTTTCCATTTACTTCAACAGGAGCAGGGTGGATCCAGTATCTGAACTGGAAAACCTGCAGTCCTCAGAGTGGGATTGTTAATTTACTCAGAGATTCACTGAAAATTAGCTTGTTCCACCCCCCCCCCACACCCCACATACACACACACTTGGGATTCCAAAATTAAATCCAACCAAAGGCCACAGCCAATTTGCATAATCCACTGAGACTGTAACCTCTTTGGGGCAGGCAGGGTGTCTTGGCTCTGTGTTTGTACAGCACCTAGGCACTACTTCAGTAGTGATCGCTAAAAAAGCTCGGGAAGACTGAAGTCAACTTCACCTTTAATGGCGCCTCGGGAGACTGCTCATCTCAATGTACAAGGGAGATAAAATGGAATCATGTATGTTGGGATTTGTAATGTCCACAGGCATTAAAAGGTAAGGCAAGGCAGGGAGGGGGGAAGAGACAGACTAAAATTCCATGGACCACAGGCAGCACTTTTTACACTCCTGCACTACAGGGACAAGCTTCCCAATTACTATCAGAGACTGAAATGGAAGTTTCTGCAAAGAGTGGCAGAAACACTCGAGTGCTTAAGAAACACTTAGAAATGTGACCCGCTGCCCTGATGTCCTACAAAATTGCACAAGATCTTATGATGAATGTGAAATTCACACACGTCACCACTGTCCGGTAGTTTTGCTCAGTTTTCATGAAGGCTTGAGTTATGCTGCAACAAAAAATATTCTGCTATAAAAATAAGGGCAAACATATAACACTCAAACTCCCAGAACAATGTTGACAAGGTAGAGAGAAACTATACAAAAATTAGGTCTCTGTTTATAACTGAGATTTACAAAAGCAATTCCAGAAACTGCAAGTTCTTCCATGGAGGCATTAATTTAATTAGCCCGCATAGCGCACTGGGTTTGTACTACAGCCTCCAATGTATACTTACAAAAAAAACAAAGGAGGGGGAGAGGGGGAAGGGAACAGAAGCATGACTATTTACTGAACTACTTTAAAAATGACCATGTGCAGATAAGAAGTCTCCCAAACATACTCCCACAAGATCCCTTTTACAAGCAAATAATATACATTTTACACGTATTCAGACTATATGCTTTAAATTAAAAATGTGACTGGATCATATAATCATATAATCTTGCACACCTGCCAAAAATCAAATGCAAATTAAATGAAGGAATTTCTGGAAATACAACCCCTACAGCGCTGCAGTATCATTTCTTGTAAAGAGGATGACGTTCCCTTTTAAAATGAATCTAGACGCAACAGTACAGTATAAAAGAATACCACACTTTGATATAATGGTATCAATAAAAGAGCCTGTGACGATGCGGTTCTGGCGGGACCCAACTGAGAGTGCCAATTCAGGACAAATTGCTAAAACAGGGCAGTCACAGCCCAAGGCTGGGGTTTTTCCACCTCTAAGGCAAACCAAACCAGCCAGACTAAGAGGACTTTGGTCTCACCCCACTGGCTAACCACAAGTCTCACAAGCAATTCCCTTAGACACTCCAGTTTCCCAGTATCACCACCAGTGCCACTTGTTATGGGGACAAATGGTTATGAAAACCAATTCCCCAGTAAAAGAAAAAAGGTTCTCCTGATCCCAAAGGACCAAGCCCCAGATCCAGGTCAATACACAAATCAGATCTTACCCACAAATCACGCTGTTGCCAATCCTTTAGAATCTAAAATCTAAAGGCTTATTCATAAAAGGAAAAAGATAGAGATGAGAGCTGGAATTGGTTAAATGGAATCAATTACATACAGTAATGGCAAAGTTCTTGGTTCAGGCTTGCAGCAGCGATAGAATAAACTGCAGGTTCAAATCAAGTCTCTGGAACATCCCCAGCTGGGATGGGTCATCAGTCCTTTGTTCAGAGCTTCAGTTGTAGCAAAGTCCCTCCAGAGATAAGAAGCAGGATTGAAGACAAAATGGAGATGAGGCCTCAGCCTTATATAGTCTTTTCCAGGTGTAAGAACACCTCTTTGTTCTTACTGTGGAAAATTACAGCAAAATGGAGTCTGGAGTCACATGGGCGAGTCCCTGCATACTTTGCTGAGTCTCAAGGCATATTTGCCTTTTCTCAATGAGTCCATTGTATAGCTGATGGTTCTTAATGGGCCATCAAGCAGGCTAGGCAGAGCTAACACCAGCTTGTCTGGGATGTCACCCAGAAGCATAGCATAAGTTTTCAATACAGACAGTATAGAGCCAATATTCATAACTTCAACTATAAAACTGATACACACATATAGACAGCATAATCATAACCAGTAAACCATAACCTTGTCTTAGACACCCCATTTGACCCCCTTTATACAAGATTTGGGTGCCACTACAGGACCTTGGTTGCAACAATGATCTATATGGTCCCAGATTATATCAATAACGTCACAGAGCCTCATAAGAATTAGAACATATGAATGGCCCTACTGGGTCAGACCAAAGGTCCATCTAGCCCAGTATTCTGTCTTCCGACAGTGACCAGTCCCAGATGCTTCAGAGTGAAATCAACAAAACGGGCAGATTTATTGAGTGTGATCCATCCCCTGTTGTCCAGTTCCAGCTTCTATCAGTCAGAGGTTTAAGGACACCCAGAGCATGGGGTTGCATCTCTGACCATCTTGGCCAATAGCCATTGAAGGACTTATCCTCCATGAATTTATCTAATTCTTTTTTAACCCAATTATACTTTTGGCCTTCACAACTTTCCCTGGGGCAATGAGTTCCACAGGTTGACTCTGCATTACCTGAAGTACTTCCTTATGTTTGTTTTAAACCTGCTGCCTAGTAATTTAATTGGGTCACCTGTGGTTCTTGGGTTATGTGAAGCGCTAAATAACACTTTCCTATTCACTTTCTCCACATCATTCATGATTTTATAGATCGCCATCATATCCCCCCTTAGTTTGTCTCTTTTCTAAGCTGACCAGTCCCAGTCTTTTTAATCTCTCCTCATATGGAAGCTGTTCCATCTCCCTCATCATTTTTGCTGCCCTTCTTTGTACCTTTTCCAATTCTAATATATCTTTTTTTGAGATTGGGCAACCTGAATTGCACGCCCCAACTCCACCCCTTCCGAACCCCTTCCCCAAATCCCCAGCCCCGCCTCCTCCCCCGGTGTGCTGCATTTCCCCTCCCCCCCCATTGCTTCCTGCGGGCCCCCCGCAACCTCCCGCCCTAGCTCACCTCTGCCTGCTCCCCCGGGCGTGCCGCCGCTCCGCTTCTCCCCCCTCCCTCTCAGGCGAGGGAGGGCGGAGAAGTGGAGCAGCAGCGCGTTCA
Source organism: Terrapene triunguis (assembly GCF_002925995.2). Classification (NCBI taxonomy): domain Eukaryota; kingdom Metazoa; phylum Chordata; order Testudines; family Emydidae; genus Terrapene; species Terrapene triunguis. The sequence goes on along the minus strand of NW_020664461.1, from coordinate 3,699,626 downwards.
GGGGAGCAGGCGGAGCAAAGGTGAGCTAGGGTGGCGGGGCGCAGGAAGTAATGGGGGGGGTAGAGGAACCGCTCCCCGCTCCAGCTCACCTCCGCTCCACCACCGCCGCCTCCCCCGAGTGCCCGCCGCTCGGCTTTCCTCCCTCCCAGCCTTGCTGCGCGAAACAGCGGTTTCACGCGTGGCAAGCCTGGGAGGGAGGGGGGAGAAGCGGAGCGGCGGTGGCGCGCTCAGGGGAGCGGGCGGAGGCGGAGGCAAGCTGGGGTGGCAAACTGGGGTGGCGGGGGCACTTTTTCCCCATGCCCCGGAGTCGGTGCCTATGATGGCCGGCACCAGAATGCCGCCCCTAGAAATGTGCCACCCCAAGCACCTGCTTGTTTTGGTGGTGCCTGGAGCCGGCCCTGGGAGAGGGGGATGGGAGCCAGGCCAGATCAGTAGAACAGGTCAGCCACCAATTCGCCGCTCGCCTCCTCAGGCCCCCTCCCCCGGCTCACCTCCTGAGCCCCCCCCCTCTGGCTCGCCTCCTCCCCCCCCATCACTGCCCGCCCGCCCGCCTTCTCAGCCCCCCATCCCCTCTGGCTCGCGTACTTACCCCCCGCCACTGTCCGCCCACTCGCCTCCTCAGCCCCCCTCCCTCACCCGCCGCTTGCCTACTCACCCCCCCGCGGGCCGCACAGTGAGCCCACCTACTCAACCCCCGCGGGCCGCACAGTGAGCCCACGCGGGCCGCATGTTGTGCAGGCCTGATTTACACTATTGTAGCAGGCAGGGATCAAACAATTCTGACAAGTCAACCCAATTTAGAGAAGTCGGATTTGGTTTTTAAAGACTTGGCCTGGTATCTTTCAGATGGATGTGCTGATGCCATCCTTGACCCTCACACACGGCAAGCCCTTTGCTGCAGCCTAAAGAAAATGAATGGTGTATATTTTTTTTCTTGAATGTTTGAATAATTCCAGGCAAGAAGTTGCAGAAAGCAGGCTTCAACATCCTCCCAGGAGGGGATATCTGCGATACTGCCCAAGAATTCTGAGCAGAGCGGTGGGAATAGAATGGTTTGGGAGAGGAGCAAAGAGGGCAAGAGAAAATATTTCTGTACCCCAGGACAAAGACGATTCAGAGAGACCAAGAGAGGAGCAGAGAGAGGTATAATTTTGTTCTCCTTCCGACTGACAAAGGAAATCTGTGAAGGTGCCTGGACTTAAAACACCCATATGAATAGGGCTTTCCGCAGAATCACTACAATCTAGTATCTTCCTGCCACTCTCACTGATTCCAACGGATGTATTATTGTTTTTGCAGATTAAGGGCTCAATCTGGCAAGGCACCGACTGCCTCTCTATTACCCGATAACCTGTAAAGTGCTGATCACTGTCAACACCCAGATACCATTGTGAGAGGCTGCTGTAGAATACCCAGAGCAAGACAGACAAGAGACTTAGCACTCCTCTGGATTAAAGTTTAGGGCTGTTTTTCTTAGTGCCTTGTGAGGAAGGCTGTTAGTGATGAAGCTGGCAACTTAACAAGAATTAAGATTGGAGTCTTCAAAAACAGTGAACAAAATCATATGGACAACTTCTCAATGGACACACTCCACCCTCAGTGTGCTGAGACCCCTGCCTGTCACCCTTACCAGTACTGTCCCATTGTTTCCTTGTACTCCCGCATCTGGGTGTATCCATCTGTTGTCTCGTCTTGAATTTAGCTTGGCAGCTCTTTGTTCAGTTTCTACACTACCTAGAACAATTGGGTCCTGGTCCACAAGTGGGGCTCCTAGGTGCTACTGTAATATGAATGTTTAACGATAACATCATCAATTGAGTGAGGGGGAGGAAATCAGGAAACGGATAAACTAATTTGCAAACTGACCTTGGACCTTCACCACTGTAAAGGTGAGAAGATGGCCAGATGTGATTCACTCAACGCTGTCCTGATAAAAGCTTTGGAAGAACTGAAGTGAGGAGTAACACAAAGCCCAGCTTTCTGAGGAATAACTGCTCCGTCCTGCTGCAGTTTCTGAGGAGAGAACAAGTCTAGGTTGGCAGGGAGATGCTTTAGCGTTTAGCTGATCTAACACGTCCTTCCCCATCTCTAATTTCTAGTATTCTGTGGTTTATTCTGACAGTCATCTGGCAAGAATGTATTCTTTTGATCAGATCCTTCTCTCTGAGTGGCCACAAATCCTTGCTGTTCTCCACATCTGCACCAAGAAAGCAAAGACACTGAGAAGGGACGAGCACTTACAAGACCTGGAACAGAACACCTCTCCCCTAAGGCTCTCGCTTGGCATGAAAGGACGTCCTGCACTATAAAAAGTTGTGACGAGTCAGTTGTCTTACTAAGAACAGCTGTGTGCCCATAAACTTGCATTATTTAGGGAATGTTCTGAGCGTGGAATAAAGTTCAAGAAAGAGGCAGTTGCCACCCTTTCCAAATGGAGCACACTTCTAGCTATACCCAGAATGTAGCTCTAAGAGATTCTGCTTACCTAGCACAGCATTCCACATCCTTCCTGCTCCATAATCACAGTAGTCACATTTACATAAGACAGAACAAGAAAACCCCTCTCCAGTAAAGGGAGGTAACAAGCTCTATAGTGCCATGAGATAATCAAGTATGAATGATTCCTTATAAGAGAAGATAGAAAAATTTAAATGGTAGAAATACAACAGCAATAGCTCACTTTTGTGATTTATAAAACCCACCTGTTACTGACTGACGCAGAAACCAGAAGCGCATTCAGCTAAGAAGCTAGAATAGCTAGTCTATGGAACCACATAACCATGTTACTATTATCTGCAAAGCTACCTCGTTGTCCCCATGAAAACTCTCCTTTTCTATGATGCCTCCACCAGTTACAATGAGAAACTTAAGGAGCTCAATCTGTGTCGCTTCGCTGTCTGCACTGCAGCGCATACTGTGGGGCTGACAACTGCAGAGTGCATTGCTGGCGCCAACTAACAAGTACCCAGCTCACATTAAGATACCCCTGTTTGAAAGAGGACTGTGTTAATGTGAACCAGGTACCTTTTAGTTCATGTCACCAGCATCACACAAGGCAGTTGGCGTGCAGCACTTTGGTGCACTCTGCAGTTCACACCCCCGTACTCTGCAGTGCAGTGTAGTGTAGACATACCAAAGAGAAACTTAAACAGTGACTTGATCACAGTTTACAAGTACTACACAGGACGAGGTCTGATACTACAGGGCTCTTCAGTCTAACCGTAAAAAGCATAAGATTCAATGACTGGAAGTTGAAATTAGAAAAATTCAAACTAGAAAAAAAACAAGTACATTTTAAAGCAAGGGTAATTATCCAAACATCTTATCAAGGTGTGTGGTGGATTCTCCATCACTCACAGTCTTTAAATCAAGACAGGATGCCTTTCTGAAACATACACTAGTTCAACCACTAGGGACAGACCTTGCAGCAGGAGTTACTGGATGAAGTTCTATGGCCTGTGTCATGCAGAAGGTTAGACTGAATAATAATGGTCCTCTTCTGGCCTTAGAATCTAAGGATAAAAGAAGCCACCAACGTGGACCTCCTTCCCTCATGTTATTCTCAGTTCTACCCCCAGCCCCAGCCCCAGCCCCAGCCCGGGGTTTCTTCCATTTATAGCATTCTTGACCTATGATGTATTTGTTATATCTTCACTTATGAAACTGACCTTTCATGAGGTCATTACTTAGCAAAGCAATCAAATCGCCTCTTGTTTTGTTTCTAGTCTGTCATTTCATACATAAAATATTCATTAATAAGACATGCAAGAAGCCCAAACAGCAGCCCAAATGAACTGGGCAAAAGAGAATAAAAAACAAGACTAGGTATAGGGGAACTGTTGGCAGGTTTTTAAAAACACTGGTTAGAAGAAACGTGCAGGAGAAGAAGCGTTGACAGAGACTGTTGCTAATGAACTCAATCTCTGGATAATTCATTTCATAGTGAAAGTAAACTAGCCAAAGCGAGAGAAATGATAGGTTTTTGTTATTATTTAACATTTGTACCGTAGTAGCATCTGGAGGCCCAACCCAAGGCTGTACAATGAAAAGCCAGCCCCCACCCCAAGGAGCATAGGTCCCCTTAAAAAATTACCATTGGGTCAACCTGTCTAGAAGTAAATGACTGGAAAATAAACACTAGGGTTAACAAGTATTGGGCAAAGCCAATTGTTGTGCCAGTAATTCACTCCACATCGTTGATGTTTTATTGTGAATGTTTGGAAAATAAGTAATCTGAGAGGAAATTACATGCACTGTAGTAATTACATTAACAGTAGTATGGAACAGTACAGTATGTAATAAACCATACAATAATATATTTAAATATTAGAGGACTGACAAACACTGAAAATCCAAAGTCAAGACTGAAAATCATGTATACAAGTATGAAATGTTATAGCAGCTGCTTCTTGTTGGTTATGTTTGAACAGTAATTATCTGGATTCTAAAAAGTAGCACGTCTGTAATAATACTACTTTTTACTTATATAACAGGGGTGCCCAAACTTTTCCTGTCGCCCCCCGCCCCCTTACCAGTAATGGAATCTGTCCACACACACCCCACCTCATTACAGAGCTTGGGCTGAAGGGGGATAGGAGAGGAGCTGAAGCTAGAGGCGGAGCTGGCCTGGAGACAGAAAGGGAATGAAGCAGGGGGCGGAGCAGGGCTACGGCTGGGACCGGTGGTGGAGGCTGGAGTGGAACTACAGCTGGGGAGCGGACCTGGGTGGCGCTTCCTCCCTACCCCCCCCTCGGGCCTCACCGTGTGCCCCCCGCACCTCTCTAGGGAGACGCCCCACAGTCTGGGGACTACTGTTATATAGAATTTTGCATGTAAGGAGCTTACATAAATAATATGAATTAAGTCTTGACACTCTAATGAGGTAGGCAAGTATTATTACCTGTTCAGGCACCAGAGCACATACACAGAAGGGAATCCCAGGGGAAGCAGAAAAGATAGAAGCTTTCATCCCAGTGACTGTCTATAGTAAACCAACAAATTAACTTATGTATTTCTCCTCAAAGGAACGAATAGAGCACTCTGAAGTTGATGTTTTGAGTAAGACCAGACAACCTTCCTGCAATGTCAGAGTTTAAAAAAAGATTAAGAGCTCAGTTCTATTCCCAAGTACCACTAGGCTTCAGGTTCTCTGTATGCTAGAGCTCACAGCCGGCATAACAGTTTACTTGCCTTCCCCTTTTTCAGCTAGACAAAGTCTAATGCTACAGTGAGACTTGTCAGAGTCCAAACTTTTCAGGTCTCTGCCTCCATACAGTATGCACTTTTAAAAACTACATTCTACAGCTACATTCTCAGGGCTTATGCATTTGTAGCTGAAAAAAACAAATGCAAACGATATAGTCGTTAGACTTTAGATATATGCTATTTTTGAAGTGGAAAAGTATCAAAAACATACCAGAAAGTAGTAATTGGGCTCATGGAGCTGTGCCCTCAAACAGATGTAACTGGTCTTTGCTGTTAAGTGTGCGCTGATCTACAAGGAATTTAACTTCTATAAATCAATCACTCGAGAAGGATTTTATGTTTGGGAAGGGGAAAGGAGGAAGAAACAGAACGTAAGCAGGGAAATAAAATTATTTGACACACCGGTGGCTCCAGAGTTCTGGCAGTGTAGATATGAAGAATGGAGTTGAATGTGGGAAGAGTCCATTATTCTTTCAATAGCGTCTGGGTGCTGCTAAATATGTGCTCACATACTTTCCTACGTGAAAAGCTTAAATCTATAATAGCCGTTTGGTCTGGGAAAGTGGCACTCATTCAAATGCTAAACCAGGGACCCAGGAAGGAAACCTACCTGAGGAACAATATTTTTCAAGTGCTCTTAGAAGCAAAGATGGACAGAAAGAGCAGAAAGCTTGGAGAAGTCTCATTCACAGGGGGTTTTATCCATTCTGTCTGGTGCCTGCCCCTCAGGTGCCGTTCTCAGCACACATCCCTAACACATTCTATTGCATGAATGGAAATAGAGCCCCTCTGAAAATAATCACACTTGCTGAAAGACCTGCCCTGCATAAATATCTTTAATAACAGTACAAACAGAAATCAGCATTTTTTTCTATAGTCTAGTTTAAATTTATAGCACTGCTGGCCTTGGTTCTGTTATTACTGTTCTACCTGGCTGAGACTCAAAATCACAAAAGTGGGAAGTTCAGAAATATTTTCAGCAACGCTATAGTTCATTTGACAAAAGACAAAAATCCAGTTCTATGAATGCTGCATTAATACATTAGGAAGGACTAATGCATATAATAGAAATCGAATCATAAAAACGTAGGGCTGGAAGGGACATTAAGAGGTTATCTAGTCCAGGCCTCTGGGCTGAGGCAGGACCAAATAAACCTAAATCATCCCTGGCAGATGTTTGTCTAACCTGGTCTTAAAAACCTCCAATGATGGGGATTTCACAACTTCCCTTGGAAGCCTGTTCCAGAGCTTAATTATCCTGAGAGTTAGAAGCAGATTAAGCCCATTACCTCTTGTCCTACCTTCAATAGACATGGAGAACCACTGATCACCATCCTCTTTATAACAGCCCTTAGCTTATTTGAATACTTATCAGGTCCTGTCGCCCCCCTCTCCCCTCCCTCCCCCCCGTCCGTCCGTCTTCTTTGGCAAGACTAACCCTGCCCAGCTGTTTTAACCTTTCCTCAGCGGTCAGGTTTTCCAAATATTTTTTTTCATTTTTGTTGCTCTCCTCTGCACTCTTTCCAATTCATACACATCTTTCTTAAAGTGTTATGCCCAAAACTGGACATAATACTCCTGCTGAGGCCTCACCAGTGCTGAGCAGAGCGGAGCAATTACCTCCCATGTCCTACATGTGACACTCCTGTTAATATATCCCTAAAAGATATTAGCTTTTTTCGGAATTGCATCACATTATTGACTCCTATTCAATTTGAGATCCACTATAATCCCCAGATCCTTTCCGACAGTACTGCTGTATTTGTGCATTTGAATTTTCCTTCCTAAGTGTTGTATTTTGCACTTGTCTTTATTGAATTTCATCTGGTTGATTTCCGACCAATTTTCCAATTTATCAAAGTCACTTTGAATTCTAATCCTGTCCTCCAAAGGGCTTGCAGCTTGGTGTCATCTGCAAATTTTATAAGCACTCTCTCCACTCCATTACTCAAGTCATTACTGAAAATATTGACTAGTACCAGACCCAGGACTGAACCCTGCAGGGCCCCACTATATACATCCTCCCAGTTTGACAGTGAACCTTGATTACTACTCTGAGTACGGTCTTTCAACCAGTTATGCACCCACCTTATAGTAATTTCACCTAGACTACATTTCCTTAGTTTGCTTATGAGAAAATCATGTGGGACTGTGTCAAAAGCCTTTCTTAAATCAAGATTATCACATCTACTGCTTCCTCTTATCCACTAGGCCAGTAACCTTGTCAAAGGAGAAAATGAGGTTGGTTTGGCATGATCTGTTCTTGACAAATCCACGTTGGCTATTACTTACCACCCTATTATCCTTTAGGTGTTTACAAACTGGTTGTTTAATAGTTTGTTCCAGTATCTCTCTAGATATCGAAGTTAGGCTGCCTGGTTTATAAATTCCCAGGTCTTCTTTGTTCCCTTTTAAAAGAGAGGTACTATGTTTGCCCTTCTCCAGTACACGGGGACGTAAGAACTTAGGAGCTGTGATACTGGGTCAGGCCATGGCCCATCTTGCCCAGTATCCTATCCCCAACAGTGACTCATACCAGAGCTTCAGGGAGAGTGCACAGAACAGGGTAATCATGGAGTGATCCATTCCTACCTTCCACTCCCAGCTTTAGAAAGTCTGAGGTTTAGGGTCACTCTGAGCATGGGGTTACATCCCTGATCATGTTGGCCACTGATGGATCAATCCTTCATGAACTTTTCCAGTTCTTCTTTGAACCCTGTTATACTTTTGGCCATCACACCATCCCATGACAATGAGTTTCACAGGTTAGTTGTGTACTGTGTGAAAAAGTACTTCCTCTTGTTTGTATAAACCTGCTGCCTACTAATTTCTTCAGGTGACCCATTTTTTGCATTGTGTGAAAAGGTAAATAACACTTCCCTATTCACTTTTTCCACACCATTCATGATTTTATAAACCTCCATCATATTCCCCACTTTGCCACTTCACCTGTTTAATCTTTTTCCAGATCATGAATGAATGAATGTTTAATTTATTCCATTTATTCCTGCCACCATTTATTTATCCCACCAAGTCATAATTGATGTCAATAAAGTCATAATTTATTAATACTTTCAGTTCTTCCTGTTTATTCCCCAGACTCATTGCATTTGTGTAGAGACATCTAAGATGCTAAGCAGATTGTCCCACGTTTTTTCCTCTTTTTGCTCCTATGGCACTATTGTAATTTTCCATGTCTCCAGTAACATCTAGCCCTCTGTTAAGATCACCCTTTTTTTATGCCTTCCAGTGAGCTTTTGTTGCCTGACCCCTCCTCACTAGGTTGGTGAGTTATCAAAACATGCTCTTCCCTTTCTTGGTCAGTACATCCCATCTTTTCCCAGCAGTCCTTCTTCCCAGAACAGCATCTCAGGGTTGAGGGAGCCAAAACCCTCCCACTGACACCATCTGCGCTGCCATGCATTAATCTCCAGAATGTGCGTGTCCCCACCTGGGCCCTTATCCTCAACCAGGAGGATAGATGAGAACACCACCTCTGCCCCTGACTCCTTCACCCTCGCTCCCAGAGCCCCGTAGTCACTACGGATATGAGGGGGAGAGAAGTTAAGAACATGTGAGGCAAATACTTAAGGTCTCCAAAATGATATCTAATGCGATGACTTGGGGCTAGTAAGGCAAGGAAATTCAAAGGGAAGTCTGAAAGACGGTCCTTCACGCCTTTGTAAAGTCACCAGCTGCTCAAAGAATTATATACAGGAAACAAGAGGATAAATTCAACTGTAACTTAGAATCTCCCTTACTTTTTACTGGTTTGTATCCAACCTTTGGAATTAATTAAGATCCATCAGCCAAAGTTTTAAATATGAGAGCCTAAGAAGGTTAGGCTCCTAAATGCTTATTTAGGCAACTAAATAAAGTGGCCAGATTTTCAGAAGTGCCAACTACCCACCAGCTCCCACTGATCTCAATTTAAGGACTTGGGTTTTTTCCAGATGAAAGGATTTCAAGATGACCAGTCAGCAAAATACTACTAGATATTATTGCCCAAGGTTTAACGAGTGGGGTACCGCAGGGGTCTGTTTTGGGACCGGCTCTGTTCAATATCTTCATCAACGACTTAGATATTGGCATAGAAAGTATGCTTATTAAGTTTTCGGATGATACCAAACTGGGAGGGATTGCAACTGCTTTGGAGGACAGGGTCATAATTCAAAATGATCTGGACAAATTGGAGAAATGGTCTGAGTTAAACAGGATGAACTTTAACAAAGACAAATGCAAAGTGCTCCACTTAGGAAGGAAAAATCAGTTTCACACATACAGAATGGGAAGAGACTGTCTAGGAAGGAGTACGGCAGAAAGGGATCTAGGGGTTATAGTGGACCACAAGCTAAATATGAGTCAACAGTGTGATGCTGTTGCAAAAAAAGCAAACATGATTCTGGGATGTATTAACAGGTGTGTTGTGAGCAAGACACGAGAAGTCATTCTTCCGCTCTACTCTGCTCTGGTTAGGCCTCAGCTGGAGTATTGTGTCCAGTTCTGGGCACCGCATTTCAAAAAAGATGTGGAGAAATTGGAAAGGGTCCAGAGAAGAGCAACAAGAATGATTAAAGGTCTTGAGAACATGACCTATGAAGGAAGGCTGAAAGAATTGGGTTTGTTTAGTTTGGAAAAGAGAAGACTGAGAGGGGACATGATAGCAGTTTTCAGGTATTTAAATGGGTGTCATAAGGAGGAGGGAGAGAACTTGTTCACCTTAGCCTCTAAGGACAGAACAAGAAGCAATGGGTTTAAACTGCAGCAAGGGAGGTCTAGGTTGGACATTAGGAAAAAGTTCCTAACTGTCAGGGTGGTTAAACACTGGAATAGATTGCCTAGGGAGGTTATGGAATCTCCATCTCTGGAAATATTTAAGAGTAGGTTAGATAGATGTCTATCAGGGATGGTCTAGACAGTATTTGGTCCTGCCATGCGGGCAGGGGACTGGACTCGACCTCTCGAGGTCTCTTCCAGTCCTAGAATCTATGAATCTATAAGGTTTCAACATATGTAAATTATGTTAAAAATGCAAAATAGCCATTTAGGAGATCCAGTTTGTGATAATCTCTTGAATCCCAGGTAGGGAAGGGCACAATACAGTAAAGTACGTCAGATTGAGCCACTGGAGAAGGAGAGCCTTATATCTAAAAGAGATCTCCTGGACCATTTAAGGAGGGAATTTGCTACCTAAAAAGGAACCTCCATTTAAGCTTCCTAGCAGCATCAAGATGAATTAGAGAGGGGAAGTATCTAAAGCCAGGGAATGTGCGGGGAATTTTCTGGATGAGACAGACATGCAAAGGACATACTGTCTTTAGAAAAAGATCTGTGTTATTTATTCCATCCACTGGAAGAACTCATGGGAAGCACGTCTTAGCAAGAGAAAAGAAAATCTGTTATGCTCTTCATTTCCTGTGTAATTCCAGCACAACTCTGTTTTGGGAGAGTCGCACAATGGCTGTTCAACAGGGAATGGAGAATTTTAGCCTGAGTGGAATCATTTAAAAAGATATATCATTACTGTAAGTAAAACAGAATGCTCACTTTGTAAGGGTCTCAGGCACATATATCTAACTTTACACAAGCTAATTGTGTATTCTGACCCTTTCCATTATCAATTTTTATGATCTGTGTTTAGCACTAAGAACAAGTCATTCACAATCTAGAGCAGTGGTCTCCAAATTTTTTTGATTGCGCACCCCATCAGTAAAAAAATTTTGAGCACGCACCCCCTGCCGCGCCGGCTCTACCATTTTTGCCAAAGCAAAAAAAAAAAAAAAACCGCTCCTCCTGCCGTGCACCCCCAAGGATCCTTTTGCGCACCCTTGGGGTGTGCACACCCCACTTTGGAGACCACTGATCTAGAGCCCCAGTAGACAACACAGTAGGTGTAACAAATTGGCACTTGAAGGATTATGTAACAACAGTTTGTTCAATCAAATGGTTGCTAATTTTAACATGAGACCACTGTTCTGTACCCCTGCGTTACAGTCTATTTGAGATCTGAATGACTATGCTTAAGAAAGAGTTCTTTAAGGTCAAGGTTTCTTAGTGTGAGATCGATGAATGGTGCTTTGCAAGAATTCCACAGGTATTTCCATCCTGCCAGCTGAAAACCCTTGTTAGGGATAAGACAAAAAAAAATAAAAAAAAAAAAAAAAGTACAGAATAGTAAGACAACTACAAGCATGAGCTCTGGCCAGGGTTGGGAGTCAGAACCTCAGCTCCAAGCAGAATTGAACCTTTTAACTTTTATAGAATTTTATATGCCTCATTTCACCCTTGCTTTGCTTTAAACTAGGTGATTTTTTTTCTCCCCTGCATTCCTTGCCTGCTTTGCGTCATGGAGTTCCATAATTCACTGATGAGTAACACATGTCTAACATGTGGCAGAGGAGAATCTGACAGCATTCAAACGGGCATAGATAACTCCTCTGACCTTTGATGTCCATCCCAACAGCACAATAACGCATTTGTGCCTCTATTACCTACTGGTTATTTCAGGAACGTGGTCCACAAGGTGAGATCCCTAAGATTTCAGCAGGCTGCTCTGCTACACATCATCAAATATACTCTGTGCATCAAAATATAAGCCCAAAGAAAAAATGTTTAATACTGCTGTGTCTTTTCTCAAAGTATTCATAGGAACAGCTGGTTTGATTAGAGTTAACATACCATAAAAACAGCCAACAAAGATGGGCATGCTTCCCACTGACCCCATGAAATACACTAACTCGTTCCATTACTAAAGACCCCAGACACGGTGCTGAATATTTTAAGATATCAAAAGGTCTCTTTAAAAAAACAAAATATTGATCAAGTTTTCACGATCCAGGTCTCTGGTAGGGTAGTGATGGGAATTAGTGTATGTATCGTCTAAAGGGATACGCTCACACAAAATATTGTATCACCAGGCACATGCCTTCTAAGATGTCCAAGCAACACAATAATTTCTTCCTCTTCTGGAAACTCTGAATAATAAAACAGACTCTCAGGACAAGCGCTGGTCTAAAACCAAGCCCTAACCAGCATTACATGGACAAATGACAGTCAATTCAGCACAAACTCAGTAACAATTAGAAACCAAATACCGAATCTCTCCTCTCCTTTTTTCGTCTTGCAAATTTTGTAATGCTACTAATAATCATATAATAAAAAGAAATTCATCTCCAAACTTTTTTCTAGCTACATTCAATAAACAGTCTTGCAAATATTTCTAGATTTGATTCTTACGTCCCAGAACTATTTTTATTGGTTCGTAATTCACTACCTGGAAGCGGGCATGCTCCTTTTTCCAGAAATAAAGGAAGGGTATGTTCCATATTCCTCTCAATCTTTTCCTCTCCACCATGCCTGAATAGCAAAACATACCAACATCCATACCAATCATTAATGTAACTGTATTCCCCAAAACATCGAGCTCAGCACTCAGTAAATGGCTTTCGGAATATACATGTGTTTGCTGTACAAGCGCAAAATAAAAGAACACAGAACTGAAGAGAAAAATGACATCTTTCCCCATTCTTTTTATTTGGCTCCAGTATCTATTTAAGAACCATAAAAAAGTAATTCAAAAGTATGTCAGTGTGTGAAGTTGGGGCCTATATCCATCCCCAATGTATTTTCAGCAAAGAGCAACTAAAGTTAAGCAAAGTTTAAAAGCATAATAAAAATGCAGACTTGTTGAAAAAATGAATGTCTTTTAGCTGATGGCAGTTATACTTAATGAACTAAGAAACTTATAAACAGGCAAGCAAGAGCTACAAAAGAGTACCTTGAGAATGTCTATTCCCTACCAGTGGCTGATACAGCAGCTAACCTGCCAATATTCTGTTGCTGAACTATTCAGCAAGATATTCATTTGTAAAGCAGTATGATTAAAGCCATACCATGCTTTTTAAAGTGTGGTTTTACTCTGAATAGTATGTAAAAATCGCAGCTTTTTATTCAATAGACCTAGTCCCCTGGTTTAATTCGGAGTCAGTTCTGCTTACTTCCCTGGCAAGAATGTTACTACACTTTGACTGCGGTTAGCACTCTGGAGTCCATGCAGCCCTGAGAAAGGGAGCCGGGTTCTTTGCTGCTCATGCATCAGCAACAGGATCATATATAACTAGTCTCAAATCAGAACATGTTCATTTTCAGTGATGCATGAGCAGAAAGAACCCAGCTTGACTTTCAGACGTCAATCAGAAAATCTTCTTCCTTATAAACTGCACAAATCTAGAGTGCCTGAAAAGAGAAATATAGGCTCGCCCGTTGTTCTTAAAAAGTGACTTTTCAGAGCAGAACCACAAGATTAAACCTCTTTCCACAATGGTTTACAATCCCTCGCTGCTTGCAAAGAGAAGACAGACTTTTTTAAAGAAAGTTTTAATACTGAAGCCTTCCAATTTTACCAACATATGTGAACAGTGACAAACTAATGTAAAATATTTTACCCAATGGGAGTCACTGCGTTTGTGTATGTCACACACACACACACACTGTTCTCATGGTGTTACGTTTGAGGATAAAAGGCAGATGAGTCAGGAACACTAAGCGTCATGGAGTATTTCAGAAAGATAACTTTCGGACTGGAGCACGGCTGCACAGACCAGAAATATCCAGTGACTAACAGTGAGTCTATGAGCAGAAAGGCTGCAGGATCTTAGGGCAATACAACAGAAATAATATGTACCAATGCTCTTTCTGAACTCCCATTAGGCACCTGACACCATGTTGACTTTTTCCTATTAGCAGATCCTTAAAGTGAGGCTACTTCATTCATTTGTATCCTCATAGCGTGAGGGGGAAGGGAAGAAAAAAATTCTCCAGCTCTACCCCACCCCCCTGCTTTTTTGTATTAAAAAAAAAAAAAAAAATCTTAAAAACAGGTCTGCAGTGCTACTTCAGAGTTATTCCCATAATTACTCCATACATTTATAGATGAGGTATTCTTTTCTGTCTGAAGCACATGAGGTAATGAGTAGCTGAGATTGTCCTGGTGATTTATTAGCATATCCTCTAGGAGAAGCACAACACCTGCATTTACACAGATGGAACACCCACGAAGACGGATGGTTTATTAGGGACGACTCACCCTGAAACATCCCATGGTATCTTAAAAGGAAATGCTCCAAATTTAGACCTGCTCCAACAGGTGTCTTTTACTATCTTACTTGTGACCATAAATGTCTAAGGTGGAGAAAACAATTCCCTGTCCCTAGTAATCACTTTGAAAACAAATGCTTCAGCCTCCTCTTTCAAAGGGGTGGGGGAGGGGGAGCCCATGGAATTCTCATTATTTTCTCGGTCTTATGGCCTGCCAAGCCCCAAGTCAGAGAGATGTAACTGGTGAATTCAGGCTTCAGGGATGAGCATGCTGCCTTCATTTCTCTCTCTAAAGGACCGCAGCTTGGCTCAGAAGTTTCTCCAGGGCATTTCCTTCGTTCTTATGCCTCATTTCTCAGCCATTTACCACAATTCACCTAATGAAGAGCCCACACAGTTTATTCATAAATTTTCTATAAGCCCCTATTACCCAAGCAGGAAATCTCTTCCTTGAAAATTCCTTCCCTAACAGCATTGCTCTCTCTAGGTGCTCTCAACAAATTTGCTTACCTGCCCACTCCTGATGTTTTGTTACATATCTACAAATGGGGCTGAACATGGATATCTGACCCTGCTGTGTTTGTTACGATATGTACTCCCGGGGGAATTCTGGGCCACTGCGCACGTGCAGAATTTATGTCTCTTGCAGATTTCCTCGTTTCCCCACAGAAAAATGGCTTTCTGATGGGGAAGCAAAGGGAAGCCACCACAGTGGTCATGCGACCCTCCCCAGCAGTATGTTTCGGGTGCCCAGGGCAGCCGGCAGAGAAGTAAATCATGGTGGGGCAGGGGGTGGGACTGGGGAAGACCCGGCTGGTGGTTCCTACCCTGCGCCAGGCTCAGCTGCTAGTCCCAGCTGGGCTGGGAAGGACGGGACGTCCTCTCCCCCTGCACGGCATCTGGGGCCCATGTCAGACCCACCCCCAGATTTCTCCCCCAGCTGTAGGAAGCTCTGCGAACTCCCTCACCCCCCACTTCCTGCACCCATCACTCCTCAGCTGCAGGGGGAGGGATCACTGTGCAGGGAGTTGCTTCCCCATCCGCCCAACCCCCATGCATCCAACCCCCCCGGCCGAGCCTCACACCCTGCCCCCACACTCAGAACCCCCCCAATGAGCCCCACTCCCCCTGCACCTGGACTACCCCAATAAGCCACCCTCCCCTGGATCCCCACCCCACTGAGCCCCAACCAGCTGCACCTGGATCCCCACCCGACTAAGCTCCACTCCCCCAACATCTGGACCCCCTCCACTGTGCTCCCTACACCCAGACCCCCCCGGCTGAGTTCTATCCCCTTCCCGAGCCCCAACCACCTTCACCTGGCCCCCCCCGCAGTCCCATTATTGTTGCACCCAGAGCCCTCCAACAAGCTACTGGGCATCCAGATCCCCCCGACCTAGATCCCCCACTGAGCCTCCCACACCCAGATTGCCCCACACAGAATCCTCTCAACCCACACCTGGATCCCCCCCACACTAAGCCCCTCCACACTTGGATCCTGCCTTGCTGAGCTTGCTTGCCCACACCTGGTGCAGCTGGCACGGAGGGGCAGGGCCCTGGGGTGTTTCTGGGGCAGGCCGGGTCCTTGCACTGTGTCAGGGTTGGGTAAAGCCTCACTACTGAGTCTCTGTCACGGCAGGGAGCTGCACAGTGATCTCCCACCTCTGTGCAGCCAGTGGCCTGTGCTCCCCAATGCCATGCTGGAGCCTCCATATTTATTTGACAAATAAAATTTGCAGAATTTTAAAATATTTTGAAGCAGAATTTTTAGTTTTTTGGCACAGAATGCCCTCAGAAGTAGATATGAAGCCTTGATCAAGACAGATTAGGTATATCAGCAACAGGAGAACAAGATACTTTGTCAAAATGTGGCGTGATGTTTTTGCAATCGAAGAAGCAACGTCCAGAATCACATGTCTGATGTATAAGGTGGCACAGCTTCCCTTTGTTAATCACAGTTGCTGCCCACAGCTAGCAGAAAGTGAACACTACTTCAAAGAAATCCTACGCCAAACTGAAGAGCAGAATATTAGGGAGAAAACCAGATCACTAAGTAAACTTTTCCTTCGCCTCAAAAAAGGTTCATTCTGCAGCAATTTAGTTACTGCTGACCCCCTCTGGGCGAAGAGCAAATGAATATTTAATCCACAACAGGTACTCAGGAAAGTCTGCATTTCCCCCTTTCCCACTGCCCTTTTACAGCAGCAAAGAGCTTAAAATCCAGGGGTAAGAAAAAGGCAGGGAAGGTCAGAACAAAGGATTTTCTGGGATGTTTTGTTTTGTTTTAAATAATTGTTCTACAGCTTTGGCTCTTTTGTCAGAGGAGCTTCCCACCGGTGACAGGTGGAAGCAAAGTTCCTTTGACCAGCTCTTGCATCAGATCTAGATTTTTGCCATGGGTAAACAAGGAAGTCAACGAGGTTCTGACAACTTCTCCTGGTGCAACAGTGTAAAAGAAATTTCCCCCCCATTCCCCCCCCCAAACACAAACCAGAAATGAAGAGCAGACCATGTATTGAGGTTTTTTTGGGAGTATAACAATCATGCAACAAGGCCACCATAACTTTTCAAAGTATTGATAGAAAGAAATCTGTTTCACTTTCTAGGGGAATCAAACGTGCCCTGGAAATTCTTCTCTCTCAATATGAGATCAACGAGCTATAATTCCACTAAATGAGGAAAGTCCAAAGAACAAGAAGCGATCAACAGAGCAGAGACTAGCTGAGGCCTGGTCTACACTAGGCTTTTATGTCGACTTTAGCGCCGTTATATCGAATTAACCCTGCACCCGTCCACACCAGGAAGCCATTTAGTTCGACATAAAGCTCTCTTTAAATCGATTTCTGTAATCCTCCCCAACGAGAGGATTAGCGCTAAATTCGACATGGCCATATCGAATTAGGCTAGGTGTGGATGGAAATCGACGGTAATAGCTCCGGGAGCTATCCCACAGTGCACCACTCTGTTGACGCTCTGGACAGCAGTCCGAGCTCGGATGCTCTGACCAGCCACACCCCCGGGAAAATTTGAATTCATTTTCATTTTCCTGTCTGGGCAGTTTGAATCTCAGTTCCTCTTTGGACATCGAGGGGAGCTCAGCAGCAGTGGCAACTATGCAGAGCTCTCCAGCAGAGATGGCCGTGCAATCTAATAGAAAGAGGGCCCCAGCATGGACTGATCGGGAAGTCTTGGATCTCATCGCAGTGTGGGGCGATGAGTCCGTGCTTTCAGAGCTGCGCTCCAAAAGAAGGAATGCTAAGATCTATGAGAAGATCTCCAAAGCCATGGCAGAGAGAGGCTACAGCGGGGATGCAACGCAGTGCCGCGTGAAAATCAAGGAGCTGAGACAAGGCTACCAAAAAACAAAAGAGGCTAACGGACGCTCCGGATCCCAGCCCCACACATCCCGTTTCTACGAGGCACTGCATTCCATCCTGGGAGCGGCCGCCACCACTACCCCACCCCTGACCGTGGACTCCGAGGATGGGATCATGTCCGCGGCCGGTTCCTCGTCGGACATGACAGCGGACGGGGAAGATGAAGAAGGAGATGAGGAGGACGAGGCAGTCGACAGCGCTGGCACCGCTGATTTCCCCGACAGCCAGGAGCTCTTCATCACCCTTACCGAGATCCCGTACCAACCGTCCCCATCCCTTACCCCGGACACAGAATCAGGGGAAGGATCAAGCAGTAAGTGCTGTAAACATGTAAACATTTATTTAAAACAGAACGGTAATATTTATACTATTAACAATGTACATTTATAAAAGTGCTGTAAACTAGTAAAAAAATAATCAGGTACAAAACAGGAATATTTACAAAGGTAACAAATGGGTTTTCATGATTTCTCTGTCTTGGGCTCTTCTCAATTTAGTCCCAAGTGTTTTAAAAAATTTTCACAATGTCCGTTACTCCATGATTCCCAGGCCCAAGACGCTCCACTCCATAGTCCCAGTGCACCTACGCGAAAATCCGGTCAATGTGGCCGGGGATCGACGAGAAATCCTCGTAGGAGAACTCCTCGTAGGTCTCGTGGAGGTAGAGCTCAAGCCTGTTGATCAGGTTCCGGGGTAGGGCGATCTTAGTGGGCCCTCCGTGGTAGCAGACATGCCCCCTCCACGCCACAATCAAGTACTCCGGGATCATGGCCCGACATAGCATGGCGGCATACGGCCCCGGTTTCTGCATGCTTTCCCGCAGCATGCGTTCTCTCTGGGTGTCCGGGATCCTCAGGAGGGTGATGTCGCTCATGACGCCCTGCTTTGAATTAGGGAGGGGAATGTTAGTATTGGGACTGCTTTACAGCCACGCGGTGGAGGGAGAGGGGCAGCATACAGGGATCTTTCCCTGGGACAGCCGCGAGGGGGTGGGACAGGGGCAGAGTTGATGCTGTCCTGATTGCTGGCAGCAGAGACTGGCATTGCTTTCAATGTGAAAGGAGGCCAGTGCTACTGCTGGAGTTTTAAGCAGCCACAAGTCTGCGGCTTACCATTATTGCCCGCTCCAGAAGTTCAGGTCTCCAGCCACAGTTCTCTGAACAGTCCAAGACCTCCGCAAGTCCACAGGCACTGAAGGCGACGGCCGAAAATTCGACCTTGTCCTGAGTGCGCATGTGAGAGGTGCAGTGCATGGTCTTGTTCACAGAGAAAGACTAGGTTCTTTGTATACAATTTCATTTATCTGTCTCAGGAATTCACTCCCTTTTCACAATTCACACAGACACATCTGCGACTGTCTCCCAACCCAGCCTCTCAGCACACTCCCAGAGGCTAGCGCAGATTAGGCGGAGGAAGAAGAAGACGCGTGAAGACATGTTCTCAGAACTAATGGACTGCTCCCGAGCCCAGGCAGCCCAGCAGACACAGTGGAGGGAGAACTTGTCACAAATGCACCGAGCAGTCATGGAACGGGAGGAGAGGTGGCGTCAGGAGGACCAACAGGCTACTGAAAAGCTGCTTGGACTAATGAGGGAGCAAACGGACACGCTCCGGCGCCTTGTGGATGTTCTGCAAGACCGGAGGCAGGAGGACAGAGCCCCGCTGCAGTCTATCTGTAACCGCCCTCACCCGCCACCAAGTCCCACACCACCCTCACCCAAACTCCAAAGAAGGAGGGGCGGCAAGGGCCGTTAAAACTTTCAGTCAACCCCTGCAGACTGCTCTAGCACTAGAAGGCTGACATTCCCCAAAATTTCATAAGTCCTTTCCCACCCACCTCACAGAAGCCCCCGTCCAAGTTTCACACCCCACGTTTCATGTCTGGTTCGCAATAAAATGTTTGTTTCTCTCCATTACTGTTTCAGTCAGGTTCTTTTGAGGGAGAGTCTGTCTGGAGGGGGGGAAGGGGCTTGGTAATTGGGCAGGACAGTGACCTTTAGCAGGGTACAGAGGCGGTGTCAGGTCCAGCATCAGGACACATACACAGTGCAGTCACTGGTTACCCTGGTCAGTCTGGGAGGTGTTTTTCATGTTCTCCATTGAAATAACCAGTCCACCAGTGCGGAGCCTGTCATTCCGGGAGTTTAGAAGCATCATTTGCATCAGAACACTGAACCCGCCCCCCGCCACAGTCTGCGTCCCCGGTTTAAAATATTCCCGCGAAAACAGCAATACAGACAACGCTGTTCATTAACAAAATCGAAATGATTTTATTTTTTGGGAAGGGGAAGGGGGTGAAGGGGGTATGTAACTGGAGAGGATAGTCAAAATGAACTGGGTAAAGAAACGGGGGCAGGTTCAGCTTCTCTGTCCACAAACTGAAAAGTCACTAGTTGCCCTGCTCACTCAGGAACCTAGCTTTCAAAGCCTCCCGGATGCACAGGGCGTCCCGCTGGGATCTTCTAATGGCCCGGCTGTCTGGCTGGACGTAATCAGCAGCCAGGCTATTTGCCTCTAGCTCCCACCCCGCCATAAAGGTCTCCCCCTTGCTCTCACATAGATTGTGGAGCATACAGCAAGCTGCAATAACGATGGGGATATTGGTTTCACTGAGATCACAGCGAGTGAGTAAGCTTCTCCATCTCCCTTTGAGACGGCCAAAAGCACACTCCACCACCATTCTGCACTTGCTGAGACGGTAGTTGAACAGTTCTTTTTCTGTGTCCAGGGCGCCAGTATAGGGCTTCATGAGCCAGGGCATTAGCGGGTAGGCTGGGTCCCCGAGGATGACTGTAGGCATCTCCACATCCCCAAGAGTTATTTTGTGGTCTGGGAAGTAAATACCTTCCTGCAGCCGTCTAAACAGACCAGAGTTCCTGAACACACGAGCGTCATGAACCTTGCCCGGCCATCCGACGTAGATGTTTGTAAACCGTCCCCGATGGTCCACCAGTGCTTGCAGCACCATTGAAAAGTAGCCCTTTCTATTGATGTACTGGCTGGCCTGGTGGTCCGGTCCCAGGATAGGGATGTGAGTCCCATCGATAGCCCCTCCGCAGTTTGGAAATCCCATCGCGGCAAAGCCATCTATGATGACCTGCGCGTTTCCCAGGGTCACTACCTTTGGGAGCAGTACCTTCACGATTGCCTTGGCTACTTGCATGACAACAACCCCCACGGTAGATTTGCCCACACCAAAGTGGTTCGCGACTGACCGGTAGCTGTCCGGCGTTGCAAGCTTCCAGAGGGCTATGGCCACTCGCTTCTGGACAGTGAGGGCTGCTCGCATGCGGGTGTCCTTGCGCTTCAGGGCAGGGGACAGCAACTCACAAAGTTCGAGGAAAGTCCCCTTCCGCATGCGAAAGTTTCGCAGCCACTGGGATTCATCCCAGACCTGAAGCACTATACGGTCCCACCAGTCCGTGCTTGTTTCCCGGGCCCAGAATCGCCGTTCAACAAAATCCACATGCCCCATTGCCAACGTCATGTCCTGGGCGCTGGGGCTCGTGGTTTCTGACAGCTCTGTGCCACTCTCCGACTTCAGGCTCTCACGGCGGTGCCGTAGCCTCCTCGCCCGATTTCTCTGCATCTGCCTCAGGGAAAGGTGTATGATAAGCTGCGAGGTGTTGAGAACGGCCACAAGTGCAGCGATGGTCGCAGCGTGATCCATGATCGCAGTGCTGTGGCGTCCGCGCTGTCACTGACCAGAAAAGTGCGCGAACTGATTTCCCGCCGGCGCTTTCATGGAGGGAGGGAGGGCGTTAGTGACGGACGGATGACGACAAATTTTTTTTACCCAGAAGGCATTGGCGGCTCGACCCAGAATTCCGATGGGCAGCGGGGACTGCGGGAACTGTGGGATAGCTGCCCACAGTGCACCGCTTCCAATATCGACGCTCGCCCCCTTAGTGTGGACTCACAAAGTCGAATTACTGTCCTTAGTGTGTCCTTAGTGTGGACACACACGTTCGACTTTGCAATATCGATTCCACATATTCGATTTAAGTAAAATCGAATTACCCTCGTAGTGTAGACATACCCTGAAGGATGGTGACCTACAATGGGAAGTAAGATTGGGCACACACCCTTTTCAAAGAATCACGGAAGATTAGGGTTGGAAGGGACCTCAGGAGGTCATCTAGTCCAACTCCCTGCTCAAAGCAGGACCAACACCAACTAAATGATCCCAGCCAGGGCTTTGTCAAGCCGGGCCTTAAAAACTTCTAAGGATGGAGATTCCACCACCTCCCTAGATAACCATTCCAGTGCTTCACCACCCTCCTAGTGAAAAAGTGTTTCCTAATATCCAACCTAGACCTCCCCCACTGCAACTTGAGACCACTGCTCCTTGTTCTGTCATCTGCCACCACCAAGAACAGCTTAGCTCCATCCTCTTTGGACCCCCCTTCAGGTAGTTGAAGGCTGCTATCAAATCCCCCCTCACTCTTCTCTTTTGCAGACTAAATAAGCCCAGTTCCCTCAGCCTCTCCTCATAAGTCACGTGCCCCAGCCCCCTAATCATTTTCACTGCCCTCCGCTGGACTCTCTCCAATTTCTCCACATCCTTTTTGTAGTGGGGGGCCCAAAACTGGACACAGTACTCCAGATGTGGCCTCACCAGTGCCGAATAGAGGGGAATAATCACATCCCTCGATCTGCTGGCAATGCTCCTACTAATGCCACCCAATATGCCGTTAGCCTTCTTGGCAATAAGGGTACACTGCTGACTCATAGCCAGCTTCTCGTCCACTGTAATTTCCAGATCCTTCCAAGAAGCAAACGCCACATTTACTCTCACCTACCCTAAGGGGAGTGTTGTGAAGCTTAAAATAGGGTTTTCTCCAAAATATGATGTACAAATGGTCTTCTCTTAGCAGATCTTCTCTCTGCACACTTGCAGAATCCCATGTGCTGACCTGAATGACAAAAGTAAGGTTTTACTGCTTTTTTCTGCCTGCACAACTAACACAGGCAAGAGGGAGAGAACTGCAAAGGCCATCCCAGCTTGTACATCATCAATACTACTACTTATTAAGTTCCAATCAGTTGCACTTGTGAAAATCTACTGAAGGCAATGGAGTTGAGTGGGTATCCCTGAGGTCTGCAGGATGGACACTGAGTAATTCTCATGCTAGAAGCTAAATTAAGTGAGGTAACAGGAGTGAATATCCACTGGCGAGAAAAATCTGTAAAATCAATCATAGGTCAACTAAAATCACATATGTTGCAGCAACTGCTAAGCTGTCATACCATAGCCCCCTGTAAATGCAATGACAACACACACCTAGAAAAGCCTCCAATAACAATAGCTGCAATATTCTTTACTAGCCCCACAGAGAACGACAAGTGTTGGTTCGCTAATAATCACAGTCACAGAACACAGTTCTAACAGCAAGCACGCCAATCGGGAACCAGTTGTAACAATTCTGTGGCCGCCTTGGATATCAAGGAGACAAATTTTTCATTTACATCAACGGATCTATCACAAATATAAACTACTGAATTTGAACAACATCTGAATTTAGCCCCCCTGGCTTTTCTTAAAAAACACATGGCCCTTTCACTCATCCCTTTCTCCTTCCCTGCTCTTTTTCATGATAATCCTTCTGCTCTTGCCGAACAAGGACACCGACCAGTTGTAGGTGCAAAATACTTCTCACTGAAAAATAACCCTGTGCTTTCATTGCCGTTTGTGGGAGCCACGTATCATGCATCAGGAAAATCCTTTCCCCCTCCTCTCCTTAACCCAGTTCATCTTTCTCCATCAACCCCACCCCAATATTTTTCCCCACTCCAAGCTAAATTTCCATTAAAAGGACCCCAGAGGGCTTACTTCTGAAGGAGGGATCTCTTAATGACAAGTTCTTCATCCAAGTCAGCTTCATTAGCCATGAAGAGCAACCGCTTTCCTGTGTCATCCACTCCAATGAAGTCACGCTGCTCCACTGAAGTAGAAAATCAAACACAACCATTTTACAGTCTTATCTTAATGGAATCTAGGACAACAAGGAGGATTGGTCAAATTGCCCTGGACTTCAAAACACAAACATAAGCAGAGATTAACCCACCAAGCCTAAGAACCTGCATTAATGCTCTACAACATACATTTATTTCATCCTTTCAACCAGGGTAGCCAAAATGCGGCTCAAGAGGTTCTAAAACATGGCCCCTGAAACCACCCATATATTTAATATGAAGATGCCAACTGTGGAGACAGCAGGTCCCAGCATGCAATACTCCATCTTGATTGAGCTAATGCGTACTTCTCTTCCCTCTTGCTTTACAACTACTTCAATTTGCACTACAAAGAATCCATGATAATTAATAGCTCCTCCGAGCCAGCTCCTACTCCTTCACCATAAATCACTCTCCTTGTCTCGTATCGCAATTAGCTGGTGAGGAGAGGATTATGGATTTCAGACAAGACTTCGCAACTAGTATCCTGTTTTCATACATGTTTTGTTAGTAACAAACATGTAGGCTACACGCACACACAGCTCCAGACTCCTAATACTTGGATGCCCCAGGACACGTATTGGTTTAAAAAGGGCACCCACCCAAAGGGATACCTAATGTTCACATGTCTATTATGTCAATTTCTCTCTAGAGTAATGCTACTGTAATCAATGGCAATACACTAGGAGTGAGTTTGGCCTAATGGTCTGAGTACTTTCTTTTTGAACAGTCTGTCCCAAGCACTGCAAACAGTGACTGCAAAACTTCATTCTCACAAACCTCTATGGAGATGGGTCAAACCAGCTCTAGAGTAAAGAGCTCAGGAGAGCTGGGGGAAAGCCAGTTGGAAGGTGATTTCACTTTGCGATGAATATGGAATGCAACACAACTTTGGTGGTATCCACAAGCTGTTCCCTTATTCCTGTGCTTTCAGCTTCAGGGTATCTCAATGGCACAATTCTGACGCAAACTTTTCTTTTTCTTCCCAGAGACGGTATTTTTGGTCAAATGCTGGCATATGCTTACCCTCCCCAATTCCTAAAACTCACACCAACCTTGTGTGAGAAATGAATGCCTTGGGAGAAATCATTTCCTCACAGTCTTCTTTTTTTCTAGCCAAATTGCATTTTAACTCCACTTTTCCTCCTTCGCTTTCTTTCTATTTGCATCTTAATAGCTGCCATAGTAACAGCCACCACCAAAATAAGGTCAAAACTCCGTAGCTGTTGAAAGCTTCCCACTGGCAGCCTTTGATCCAAGTGGTCAAGCTAGCTAGCTCCCTTCAGACGTTTCCCCTCTCCAATTAAGTATATAGCTAAGGAGCACAAAAATAGGCCCTGAACACATAACAATGTGAAAAATTAAGCACAATTAGGATCAAGCAACCAACTCACAAAATTCTTGAGCGCAGTGGCTCTATTCATTCTAGGCAGTAAATCAAACTACAAGCCATGGTCCTAATTCTAAGCAGAGATAACCAAATGCCTGCTGCACCTAACCCTTTGAAATCCTTGTCTGCGCCTACATACAGAATAGCGACAGGTTTCTCGATAAGGGCATCATGCTTCTTAAATTAAAGTCAGGTCCTAAGCCACTGTCTAGTCTACTGGATCTTTATGTCTGTACAGCAAAGAGCCTGTCTACAATAAAAAATAGAACCATGATTAAAACTGGATTGTGCAACATGGTTGTGGCCAAACAAGTTTTTCTCTTCCCTGTGTGGATAGAAAAAAAAGGCATAGTAAATGTTAGTGAACTGTTTTACCCCTAGGAGAAACCTAGATAAAAATGTGCTCTTCCATGCACAGGCAAGAGATATGGTTGTTTTTGTGCCGCAGACCAGGCAAAATGCATCACCAAACCCTGTAGTGAAAAAGGACAGTTCTGAAATGCACTGACATTAACAGGCTAGAAGCAGGCAGATAACTAGTTTAATTACTCCCTGAGGAAAAGGAAGGGGAAAAGGGAGAATGTGCATGAATGGTAACTTAAAGATGACCCACAAAGGGGAAAAAAATGGACTTGTACTCTGGTCTGTATTTTGATGTTGGATAAAGATGGCTTGAAAGATTTTTGTCCCGATAAAAAATAGTTCTACTTGGGGTATGTCTACACTACCCACGTTACAGCATGGCCGCGGTGTGACGTGGGCAGTGTAGTCACGCTGTATCGCTGGGGGAGAGCTCTCCCGGCGATAAAAAACAAACAAAGCCGAATGAGCGGTGGTAGCTTTATCGTCAACAGGGCAGCTCCCAACGATAAAGCACTGTCTATACTGGCGCTTTTCAGCGCTAAAACTTTTGTCCTCGGGGGGGGGGGGGGGGTGTTTTTTCACACCCCTGAACGACAAAAGTTTTAGCGCTGAAAGTGGCAGTATAGACACAGCCTTAGTTAGAAATCCAGGCTCTGTCTACCTTGGGGACTTCGAAGAGTGGAGAAATGATGACATCACAAGAGAGTGAGGCTGAGCAATTCAGGGGAGGAATTGTTAGCCAAATTTCTAAATCTTTGTTTTTAAACAAACCTATTTAACTCCAAGGCCTAACTGACATATGGGGAAAATGTCTTTAAAAATTCAGAACTCCCGCCCCTTTTCAATTCAGGTGAGAGAACTCACATGACACATCCATCATGAGGTCGTTCCACAACCATACCAATGATCGTCAGTGACATTCCTAAGATCTTTAAGGTAAGAAAAACAAGCAGGAAAGAACCACACCCTCACAATCCTTTCAGACTTTCTTTATACATATGGGACTGTCTGGGGGAGGACAATGGGTCTGGGACATAGAGCCAGGGATAGGAAGAGACAGGACTCAGGCCTTGGCTACACTCGGGAATTCACAGGGGAGTAGCTTGCAGCGCTGCGAGCGAGCGTGCAGCGCTGCAGGCTCTGATCACACTGGTGCTTTACAGCGCTGCACTCGCTGCGCTCGGGGGGGGGTGTTTTCACACCCCTAAGCGCAGCAAGTTGCAGCGCTGTACAGCGCCAGTGTAGCCAAGGCCTGAGGCAGAGGCCTGGACAAGTTTAAGGCACATATGTTGGGTCTAGCCTGGATGTTTGAACTTCTCATACTGACAGTCTCAAAAAAATCATGGCAGGCACATTTGGCATGTACGCCTTGGTCTTTGCCTCAATGCCCAGAGATAAGAATATACTGGCTCAGCACCCTAATATTGGGGTTCATTCTTCATACAGTCTCTGCCTATCTGGGTTACGATCACTCCCCAGGGTCTTACTATGTTTGCATTGCTTCTTATGACTATGTTCTACAGATGTTAAGGCCAGAAGGGACCGTTATGATCACTAGCCTGACCTCCTACATAAGAAGCCAAAGAACTTCACCCAGCACTTGCTGCAGTGACCCCATAACTTGTGGTTGAACTATAGCATACATTTTAAAAAGACATCAAGGTGCACAAGAATTATTAAAGGAGGTCAGTGTTTTAGCCTCTATAACTAACACCTCTGTTTAAAGCTGACTACAGTGGCAAATTCATCCTGATTACAGCTACACAGTTTATTTCAAAACTGTTCTCTACAGAAGAGATATTAAACATCTAGAAAGCAATGAAATGATAGTTATTCCTGGTGGGCCATTTTCTATCAGCCTGAGGCAATCTGGTAGATCTCTCCAATCTCTGACTTCTGCAAATTTATGAACTGATGCCAACATTTATTGTTAGTTTAACAGAGCTTCCCAGGACTCAGGGTCCACAGGCAACTGTAACTGTGGCATTCCCTAAGCTTTGAGTGCTTGACTTTGCAACCTAAATAGCATACAAGTAACAGAGTTTTTTGTAATAATTTTCCAGGGTTTTTAAAAAAAGAGCAAATTGTAAAAAAACAGATTCCATCATGTGGCATCGTGCTGACATCCACATGGCTCATCAGCAGGGTTCCAACCTTTAGATTTACTGAACAGACCAGGGCTGATCCTACCCATATGCAAAGTATGCAGCTGCATAGGGCACCAGGAAATTTGGGGCACTAAATTGCCTGGTACTCTACGCAGCTGTGTGCTGCTCCAGCGTTCAGCCCGATTCCCCGGCCGGCTGAGCGGAACAGGAAAGCTGCCCCCGCCCCTGCTCCGCCCCGCCTCTTCCTGCCCCTGCTCCACCCCACCCCTTCCCCTGAGGACTGCAGCAGGGGTCGGGCTTGCCCTGCACTCACTGGGCAGCGGTAAGTGGAGCAACCCGGCCCCAGCCCGCTCTGCACCGCTGGCTTCCAGCCACACCACCGGTGAGTGCTGGGGGGCAGTTCCCCCCTGCTCTCCAAGTCCCGAGGCTGGGAGCCAGGGGAGCAGAGCAGGCTGGGGCTGGTCACTCCACTTCCTGCCGCCCGGTGAGTGCGGGGTCGGGCCTGTCTTGCACTCACCGGGCAGCAGGAAGTGGAGTGACCCGGCTACAGCCTACTCCGCTAGTGAGTGCTGGGGGGAAGTTTCCCACCTGCCCCCCATACCTGCCCTCCCTGCGGAGGCCTGGGGCCAGCCCCCCCCCGCACCCCACCCCACAGAGGCCTGGGGACGCCCCCCTGCATAGGGCACCAAAATGCCTAGGGACGGCCCTGGAACAGACCTCCACCACATGAGCTAATGGAGTAAAACTGATAGCAACAGTAGGCTGTCATCCTCTAAGTGGACCAGCACTGGAGGGCGATTAGACACACACTTTGCCAGCGGTTTTCACAGAGATTTGCTGTCAGCCGAGGAATGGTGAGACTCAGGGATCTTGGGTTCTTTTCCAGGCTCTGGAGGGGAGTGTGCTCTAGTGGGCACAGACCCTTCTGCCCATTCCTCTCAAGCTTGACCCCTTCCTGCCTCATCCCCTCCAACGTGTCTCTGCCCCATCCCTCACTCCATGTCCCAGTCCCATTCTCCTCACCTAGTCAGTCCCTGTCTCCTCAGGCGTCTCACCACACTTCTAGGCTCCCCTTCTCTGGCTCTTTGCAGGGGGTTGGACTAGATGACCTCCTGAGGTCCCTTCCAACCCTGATATTCTATGATTCTCTTTGCCCAGTCTTTTTTGACCAATGGGGCAAAAACAGCATGTCCCCCTGTCCGTATGTCTTAGGAGACAGCCTTTAATTACATGATCACATACTATTATACTATTTTTCCCACAGGACCCTTGCCTCTCTCAGTGTCCAGGTTGTATGGTGCTCACTTAATGAGCTATTTCAGATTTTGTTCCACCCTCATTGCTCAATGTGCAGCCGCAGGTTTATTTAGCACCATTTCTTAACTTCCG
The DNA here is from genome assembly GCF_002925995.2 of Terrapene triunguis. Classification (NCBI taxonomy): domain Eukaryota; kingdom Metazoa; phylum Chordata; order Testudines; family Emydidae; genus Terrapene; species Terrapene triunguis. The sequence goes on along the minus strand of NW_020664461.1, from coordinate 3,670,743 downwards.
AGTGCTTGACTGAGAAACTGTAATAACGCCCTTCTAAGGTGGCGTTTTGTGGTCACTTATCTACCCTCGCTTTACAAAGCAGTGTTTCTTTCAGAGGCCTTCAGGGGAGGGATGATCCAAGCTTTCATTTCAGTCCTATTCCCTGTCCTTAAATCCTTTAGTCTAAAGCAGTAGCCGAACAAAATAGTTTCAGCTGTCTTCTTTTAAAGTCCCTCCATCCTGGGGCACACATTAAGGCCACTTGTTGGCTTGGCCCTTCCATTATACAATGGTGTAATATTATTGTTATTCTTTTGTATGACTTTAGTGCCTCAGAGCCAGGACCCCCCTGAGCTGGATTTTTAGTTTGCTCAGGCACACTGAGTCAGGAAGAACACTGTTAGTCTACTTACCTGGCTTTTTTTTCCCTTTCTGTCCTGGTACTATTTCTGTGGGTTCATGAGCTTTTTTCATCAATATGGAGAGTGTGGCATCATGGGCTCGAAACAGATCCACCACCTCATGTAAAGCAACATCTGTGATCAGATCACAGCTCAGTACCAAGACATCAGTCTGCCAAAACAGAGAAGAAAAAAATAAACATTTCAAAGACAGAACATACCACATACTTGTCAACTTGGGATACCTTAGCAACAAACAGTCTGTAATGTTTCATGGCTTTCTCATTTGAGATCCACATTAAGCCACCAGACAGAGTTCCGGGTGTATGTTTTTACTGGCACGAAGAGGATATCTAGCGGTAAGGTTACTGAATTTGTTACCACTGCCAGCGCACATCCAAGAATGGATCCAATTTGTCATCCTCTCCTTGCAACCCAAGGAGCAGGATCATGGACACACAGATGAGTTCACAGCCTTCAGTGCTGCCATTGAGTTCTGCAACACTTGCCATGGCTATTTTAAGTTAATTAATAATAATGACCTTTCTGGAGTAATCTTTGTAGCTGACTTCCCATCTTGCTTAAACAATTGAAAAATGTATTTAAATGAAGTCACTTATTGGAAAATCAAATGCTGGACAAATCTGGCACCTGATTTACTCAAACATCACACCCCAGTTTGCTCACTTTATAAGCATGCCCTCTAAAAGCCAACATCGTCCTGCAGCAAATTTTAATAAGCAAACTCCTATTACATTTAACTTTGATCTCAAAGGATCCCAAAGTGCTTTGCAAACTATACAAGGGAACCACTTCACTCACCACTAAAGTACAGCCACGTCTGAAGTGAAATACGACCAATTCCCTGCTATTGCCAATTACAAATACGCATGTCAGACCAGACGCTCTCTTGTTTAGGATCAGCTTTCAATTTCCTATGAGTGGCAGAAAACTACTTTTCCAAAAACAACTAGTCAGTCAGACAGCTATTCTCGCCTCATTTAAATTGCTCCTGACACACCATTTCTAGAGCTTTGCCAACAGCAAAATTAGTGAGTTTGGACTTTATCTTTTAATTTTAATCAATCATTTTGCTCCTAAATGGCGTAACCACAACATTATGTTTCAGGGACACAGTTCTTCTTCCCTCCCTGGTGTTTGTTATTTTCATTTTTTCATCAGTCCATCATTTACTATGCAAGCTCTATGGCACAGAGACACGGATGTTTTTTGTGAAGCTCCTACCATAGGATACGTCACGGTGATAAGAGTTGAATTCCTTTATTCATTATTTCTACTTGAACTGTGAACACCACATCAATTCAAAGAGAAAACCTGAGTGTGCACTTTTTAGTTTGGAAGGGATTGCAAGATAGCCCTTTACCCGATAATATTAGGAGATGGGAAAGTCATAACTAGGAATAAAACTTTGAGGTTTGATATACTGAAGGGCCTGCAGGGTCTTTCCCCAAAAGCCTTTGGAGATTTTCAGGTGTTTACCCGTAACTTTGGGGAATTCATCATGCTACAGACTGCGACACAGCTACCGCGTTAGCATGCTGCACATGGGAGATGTCTGGTACCTTGCAGGGCCATGCCTATCATTTTTAGTGTAGTATATCTGCACTAATAATTTATTATGATGAAGATTATGGCCACTTAGTTTGAAGGGAATACATCCAGGTTGGAAGTCTGACGGGTCCAAAAATTGTGACCTACCTCTCTCCGTCTGAATATAATGCTGCTTATCAAAATCCATATTTTATATGGAGGTTTTGCCTAGGAGAAATGCTATGATTATCTCATCTGAAAAACAAACCAAAGAATCCAATGCCAGCTGCCCACCACTCAAGAGCAACTCTATATCAGCAAACCAATACGTACAAATACTGGGAGAAAAATCTGGCGAAGAAGATTTCAGCCTGCAGCTTTATGACTGCAAAGAGTGAGACATGCAATGAATGTCTTTCAGAGTATGTAACATTCAGCCTTTTTAAGCTGTAAAACTTCCAGATATTTGGTTTTCTGCAAGAGCATGAATTTAGTCGCAATACTTTCAAAGAAGGGCAAAGATTTGTCAAGGGCGTTTAAAAACAGACCAACTTTTCTTCTTCTACCTGATTTTGTAGAGGGAAAGGATCGCTGTTTAAATCTAAATGCATTCACTCCGACGGTGAATAAAGAGACAGACCAGACATATCGTAAGGAACAACTATCTTGACTTGTAAAACAAATCTCATAATTATTTAACATTTTACTAAGTGCTTTAATCTGTCATTGTAGTAAACTGCCAACAAGCCTTTCGTAATTGTGAACAGGCCCCTGGGTTTTTCCCCCCTCTCACTTTAGGACGAGCTTTTGCAAAGACTGAATGCAAGACCCCTGAGGAGCACAGGGGAACAGAACCACCAAATGTCTGGTTGCCATCTGTTCTACCCATTTACTCTCCCAATATGTAAATAAACGTCAGCGAGCACAGGGACCAGTGAAACACACAGCTGCTCTGTAAAGCCCACATTTCTGCCTCTCCTCCTGATGAGCAGAGCGCTGGCCTCAGAAGCATGCTGAGAATACACCGTGAAAGGCTCTTTGGGGACTCAACAGCCTCCCCTTTGAAACACCACTCCCCCCATAAATAAAGCCCTCACTGTCTAATGGATGCACTTTTTTCCAGCGTTGAACCCATGAAAGAATAAACTAATGGCTGAATGAAAAAATAAACTCTACTAGTACCCTAGTAGAAGTGCGTGTTTTTCTTTACTTTCTTAAGGCTGGTGCAGTAGAAAGAAAACAAATGGTTCAGCTTGTATTTGTTCCAATATGTACTCCATAGACGTGCGCTAAGTACAGTGCACCATCCTGACAAAGCATCAATAGAAAGGAGACATACTGTATGCACACATGTGCATTCACATCCCCTTAGCACTCGATTTAATGAATTATGCAAACACTGAACAAACATCAAAATCTTTACGAAATTAAATGCAACACTGATTACATCAACCCCAAACTATTATACAAACACGATAAGCAACAACATGAACTGGTTAAAAAAAACCCAGCATATGCCATACTTAATAAGTACACACCCTGCAAGCTCAGTCACTACAAGGGAAAGGGGGGGGGAGGAAGCAACTTATTATTCATTATTCAGACTGGGTGGATAAAAGACGAGGTGAGGATAACCCACACAGGGATGATGGTCTAGTGTTTAGAGTGGTAGCCAGGGACTCAGGAGACCCCGGCTCCACCAAAAATCTCCTGTGTAACTTTGGGTAAGTCATTCAGGGCTTGTCTACACAGTCCTTTCATCTGTGCCAGTGGGGTGGGGGTGGGGGGTAAATTCAGTGCACACATGCTGGCGTGCATTAAACTGGCTTGTGTGGATGCTGCTGTTGTATATTAAAAGTTCCCTGGTGTACATTAATATAGTCCTGTTTCAAAACAGGACTACATTAACGCACACTAAGGAACTTTCTAGTGCGTGCCAGCAGGGTCCACGTGGACTAGTTAGTGAGTGAGATGCTGATGCACATTAGAATTTACACCCCTGCAGGGACACATTAAGGTACCGTGTAGACAAATGCTTTGTTTCTCAAATATTTCGTTCCCCATCTGTAATACGGGGATAACAGTACTTCCCCACAATGCATTATAACTGTGACGTATCCAGGTACTACAGGGGCCGTGTAAGTATCCTTCTTCTTCTGTGTGGCTTAATGACAGCAATGTTAAATGTCCAAGTCTAGGTTGGCGATCCAATTGATTGCTTCAGGTGATGTGGAGCGGATGGCAGAGATTCCATCAGGATATGATCGTTTGGGACACTGTTGACGAGGTGTTCCATAGTTAAGTCCCTTTCCACAGCTGCAAATAGGATTGTGTCTCAGCCGCAATTTATGGAGGAGGTAGGTGGACCTGCCATGTGACGTGTAGATGCAGTTCAAAGTGGACCATATTTTTCATGGGGGAGAAAAGCCACTGGTTTCTTCAGTTGCGTCCTTGATCAGCAATTTGTTCAGGACATGAATCCTTCCGCTTCGCTTGCCATTGATCTCTGGGGAAAACCTGGAGTTGTCAAGCTCTTGCGCTGCAAGCCAAAAAGGTTTTCTGAATTTGAGTCAGACTCTTGGTATATTATATTATGTAGCTCTTCATGTATTGAAAATCCTTGGTCCCTTGAATACAATGGAACTCCCAAAGGATTCTCATGGTAAGTAAATCCCATGCAGTCATAACAATGTCATCAGCATAGATAAATTTCCATGATGATGTTCAGGGAAGGTCGCTGGTGTAAGTATTTAACAGGATTGGTGCTAGGACTGATCCCTGTGGTAGGCCATTGTTGAGCATGTATGGCCTGCTGACCTGGTCACCAAGGAAAATGCAAAACAATTTTCCAAACTCTGGGGAAGAATTTTATTATTGCATTGCATGGGATCATTTTCAAGAGAAGGGCCTTCGTGCCTCCTTACAGTGTCATAGATGGCAGATAAGTATAAGAAAGTTACCCCAGTCTTAAGTTTTCACTGGAATCCCACCTTGATGCATGTTTTTAAAAGGCGAATACTTGGTCGGTGCAGCAGCAGCCGAGTCGGAAACCCAATTATTCATTCAGCAACATTGCTTCTACAAGCGGCATAATCCTTGCCAGTAATATTACGTATGTTTTTCAGATGTATTTATCCATCACACCATACCACACCAGGCATCAACAGGAGGACAGAATGCAATCCAAAACATCAAGCTAGTCATGGAAGTTTAGATACCATGGTGACAGGCACCATAAAAAAAAAAACAAAAAAAACAAAAACAAAAACAAAAAAACACTTTAAGAAGACATATTGGCAAGAACTTCACACTAAACCCTGCCCACCCTGGGATGCCTACACAATGAAGAAAATAAGTCCCCAAAAGATCATCTTAAGATTTCAACACGAGATTGACTTAAAAATAGAAAACACATTTTGAACTGGAATTAATTCACAATATAGATCAAAGGAGGCATACAACGACTATATAGTAGGATATCCCAGCCTAAATCAAAACCCTTGGATTTGCTCACACCCCGTACACAATGGACACCATTAAAAACTCAATGTCCCACTCAGCAGTGATTGAAGTATCTCTCCTGCTCTAATAATAGGAAGATATCAAGGTAACCACGGACAACTGGCAGTGAATGTTGAGTTTTTAATAGCATCCATTATAGTTTTTCTATCAAGTAAAGTTACAGAAAAAGGGCTGGACCTTTGTAGACTAAAACCAACAGCCACCTAAATACCAGTCCAAAAACTCAGAACACATATGCTACAAGGAAAATCTCTAATTCAGATAAGATCAGCATTGAGAGAAAAAAGAAATTTCAGTAGCATTATTAACATACAATTTAAATTAACACATAGCCACTAGGGGGAATAAACAGTTTCTAAGGGAACTAAAGAAAGACGTGTTAAATGCACACAAAAAAATTATGGTAATGCAATATTACAGTTGAGATGTTACAGGAACAAAAGGCAGGAAGTTGAAAGGTTCGGTTTCTACAGCAAGCACAACTCAATTTATTTGCACAAATGAAATATTTTGCATTACTTTATATGGCATTCAGACCTTAATATAGTATGGGGCCACGTTACAGTTACTGCTGGAATCAGAACTCTGATGTTCCTAACTTTTGGGAAGGCAAAGTCTCAACCATATGTTGCATCATCATCAGATTATAGATCAAGTGTCCCTGTAATTCTAAAAATGGAGGAAAGAGAACAGTTCTGCTGTGGGCAGCGGCTTGCACTGAGCACCTGCCTCCATAGGAACCGCATTACCCACCATGGCTCACGCTAAGAATCTAATTGCATCCAAGGAGGTAGTAGAACCTGTTGCCCCCTCAGTCTCTAAAGAGCCCCTCCAATTACCACATCCATGACCTTTTTAGGGTATTTGAGGCTCTTTGGCTGCTGCTGTAAGTGCAACAGGGAATCTGTACGTCACCTTCTGCTTTGACTTTTCAGAATCTATAGGATTTTGTTACCTTTGGTGGGGAATTCCCACTGCTACTCAATGGCAGCATTTAGCACCAAGCCAAGATTTCCTATCTAGTAGTAAAATAAAAATAAAATAAAAAACGTTCACCTGCTGTGCACTTCGGCTCAAGCGCTGGAGTTTACTGGTAGTCTAGAGCGTTAGCCACTCTTGTGAGTATGGTCTCAAGCAGTTCAGGAGGATAAATTCTGTCCTACAACCTAGGCTCTTTCTCATGGGGTCCCAGAGCTTGGGCTCTAGCCTGAACCTGACCAGCGGCACTGCATTTTACAGCCCCATAGCCCGAGCCCTGAGAACCCAAGTCAGCTGATCCGGGTCAGCCTTGGGTGTTTCATTGCTCAGTAGATGTACCCGGAACCAGAAAACTGTTCTTCCTCAGCAGGCAGGGGATGAAGACTTAAGAAGAGTCTGATCCCCTTTAAAAAAAAAAAAAAAGCTATAGATTCTTCTGGAAAAAGAGGAAGAAATAGGGAAGGTATCAGGAGCCAGGGCAGGCCCCTGACCCAGGTGAAGCTCTCTCGAGGCAATGTAAACACTTTCACCTACATAACCTGTCAGTTTCACTGACTGTCCTCTGCCAGTGAGCTGAAGGAAAGCCACCAAGGGCTTGGGAGGAGACAACTCCTGTCCTTTAGTACAGATCATCCCACCCACCAACTCAGGAGGGATCTCACAAGACAAACACTATTCTATCTTATCTCAACATCTCAAGAACAGCCATGCAAAATTCCCATTTTTAAAAGTTCACATAGGCTGAGAATAGGAATGAGCTGTTCCAGCCCAGAGTTTATTACCAAAATTGACATCTGGGATGGAAAAGGTAACTTAAAAAAACACCTAAGCACCTGAAAACAGGAGCTTACGGATGAGCATATCGAGTTCATGCATGTATTAGGAATACTCTCAACACAGAACTTCAGTGTAGGGACATTATTAAACTGTGGGAAACAGCCACAAGAACTGAAGTCTGGAAAACATGCCTTACAATACATTTGTTTCTCTGCTCTTGACAAATGCAACCTTGCCCCACTTAGATCTATTCAGAATGGTGCTGCAAAGATCATTTTCCTATGACCAAGTCAATCCTTTCTTTGCATCCCTTCGCTGGCTAATCCTTCTCTATGCATCAAACGTAAGTGACTCGTCTTCATTTTCAAGGCCCTTCACAGCCTATCCCCACCCTCCCGAGCATCTTTCACTACTTAGATGTTGATTCCTGCCTCCGATTGCCCACTTGTTCCATTTGTGCTTTCTCCTATGCTGCCCCCATGCTTCGGAGGAGCTGCCCGAAAATATCCAGAATGCTACCTCATTATCTTCCTTCAAAACTTCCTTTCTGTGATGCCTACAAAAAACTTGACAGTGGTTACGCCACCAGTGGGCTGAGACCATAGCCTGTCATCCTGGCCAATCCTGTCTCATTGGGTCCTTGTACGAATATAAGAACGGCCGTACTGGGTCAGATCAAAGGTCCATCCAGCCCAGTATCCTGTCTGCCAACAGTGGTCAATGCCAGGTGCCCCAGAGGGAGTGAACCTAACAGGTAATGATCAAGTGATCTCTCTCCTGCCATCCATCTCCATCCTCTGACAAACGGAGCCTAGGGACACCATTCCTTACTCATCTTGGTTAATAGACATTAATGGACTTAACCTCCATGAATTTATCCAGTTCTCTTTTAAACCCTGTTATAGTCCTAGCCTTCACAACCTCCTCAGGCAAGGAGTTCCACAGATTGACTGTGCACTGTGTGAAGAACTTCCTTTTATTTGTTTTAAACCTGCTGCCCATTAATTTCATTTGGTGGCCCCTAGTTCTTATATTATGGGAACAAGTAAATAACTTTTCCTTATTCACATTCTCCACACCACTCATAACTTTATATACCTCTATCATATCCGCCCTTAGTCTCCTCTTTTCCAAGATGAAAAGTCCTAGCCTCTTTAATCTCTCCACATATGGGACCTGTTCCAAACCCCTAATCATTTTAGTTGACCTTTTCTAACGCCAGTATATATTTTTTGAGATGAGGAGACCACATCTGTACGCAGTATTCAAGATGTGGGCGTACCATGGATTTATATAAGGGCAATAAGGTATTTTCCATCTTATTCTCTATCCCTTTTTTAATGAGTCCTAACATCCTGTTTGCTTTTTTGACTGCCTCTGCACACTGTGTGGATGTCTTCAGAGAACTATCCATGATGACTCCAAGCTCTCTTTTCTGATTAGTTGTAGCTAAATTAGCCCCCATCATATTGTATGTATAGTTGGGGTTATTTTTTCCAATGTACATTGGAATCTCCCCCGTTCACATCCCTCTATCGTCTCCTGTCTTATCCTCAGAGTGCAAGCTGTTTGGGGGCCAGGGAGCATCTTTTTGTTCTGTTTGTACAAGCATCTAGCCCAATGGGTCCTGGCCCTGACCCCTTGACTAGAGCTCCTAGACACTACAATAATACAGATTAATAACAATAAAGGAGATCAACCTATTTAGCTAATTGAGGAAAAGGTTAAGAGGGGATTTGATCTCAGTCTGTAACTGCTTACACAGGGAGAAGACATCTGATAGCAGGAGGGGTCTGTAATGTAGCAGACACAGGCATTAATGATCTGGAGGATGGCATGGATTGCACCCTCAGCAAGTTTGCAGATGACACTGAACTTGCAGGAGTGGTAGATACACTGGAGGGTAGGGACAGGATACAGAGGGACCTAGACAAATTAGAGGATTGGGCCAAAAGAAATCTGATGAGGTTCAACAAGGACAAGTGCAGAGTCCTGCACTTTGGACGGAAGAACCCCATGCACTGCTACAGGGACCGAATGGCTAGGCAGCAGTTCTGCAGAAAAGGACCTAGGGGTTACAGTGGACGAGAAGCTGGAGATGAGTCAACAGTGTGCTCTTGTTGCCAAGAAGGCTAACGGCATTTTGGGCTGTACAAGTAGGAGCATTGCCAGCAGATCGAGGGATGTGATCATTCCCCTCTATTTGGCATTGGTGAGGCCTCATTTGGAGTACTGTGTCCAGTTTTGGGCCCCACACTACAAGAAGGATGTGGAAAAATTGGAAAGAGTCCAGCGGAGGGCAACAAAAATGATTAGGGGGCTGGAGCACATGACTTATGAGGAGAGGCTGAGGGAACTGGGATTGTTTAGTCTGCAGAAGAGAAGAATGAGGGAGGATTTTATAGCTGCTTTCATCTACCTGAAAGGGGGTTCCAAAGAGGACGGATCTAGACTGTTCTCAGTGGTACCAGATGATAGAACAAGGAGTAATGGTCTCAAGTTGCAGTGGGGGAGGTTTAGGTTGGATATTAAGAAAAACTTTTTCATAAGGAGGGTGGTGAAGCACTGGAATGGGTTACCTAGGGAGGTGGTAGAATCTCCTTCCTTAGAGGTTTTTAAGGTCAGACTTGATAAATCCCTGGCTGGGATGATTTAGTTGGGAATTGGTCCTGCTTTGAGCAGGGAGTTGGACTAGATGACCTCCTGAGGTCCCTTCCAACCCTGATATTCTATGATTCTATGATAAGGTCAAGATCCAGTGGCTAGAAACTGAAGCCAGCAAAGTTCAAACTGGAAATAAGACAAACATTTACGAGTGAGGATAAACAACTAATGGAACAAGTTATCAAAGGATGTGGTAGATTCTCCATCACTTGGAGTCCTTAAGGCAAGATTAGATGTTTTTCTGAAAGATATTGTCTAGCACAATCACAAGGTATTATTGGGCTAAATGCAAGAATCACTAGGTGAAATTATCTAGCCTGTATCATGCAGGTCAAACCAGATGATCGTAGTGGTCCCTTCTGACCCTCAAATCTATGAATATAAAACAACAGCAGCATGCAAGATGAAAAGACACATACGTAACAGAGGCCTCTGAGGTCCTTTCTTCTATCATAATCAGTTTGATTCTAAAACAAAATATGCTGCTTTTCGGGGGCCCGGGGGAGAAGGAATATGTTTATCTCCCAGATCAAACCCTCAAAGAAGTCACTGTGCAAAGAACAATTTCAGCTTTGCTTTGACGAACAGAAACACCATGGCCTCGTCAGTTCCACATTATATTCTAGGCCGAATGAATCACTGAGACCTTGAAACATGTATTGGGCTTTCAGGATATCCTCCTTTGAGCCCAGAACTGTCCATGGTGACATGACTGGCCTGTACAGGAATAGAGAGAGCTGCCACAGAAATAAATCAAAATTATGGGTGTTCAGCTCCCTATGTAATCCAACCCATTGTTCTGCTGTATCCACACCGTCCTCTGTTTGAATATTCCTAAACCAGTCTGTTCTCCAGGTCAGTGGTCCAGTTTTTCAGGGACTCACAGTCCGCAATGATCGTTGTGAAGGCCAAAAAATAAAAAATGAAAGAACTGAATAGGGACACCAAGCAGAGAAACCTGGACAATGACCACTGCTCCGAGGTAGCATCGCAGGAGTCCATGGACACTACCCAATGGAAGTTCAAGACTGCCAGTCTCACAGAACAAAGTTCTCTATTTTTCTTGATAATAGGAACAGCAGGGACAACTCTCTCATCCCAGATATGGCCTCAAACCTGACCTGAAGGGCCCATATCTAGGGTGAGAGAGTAGTTAGGTCTCCAAGGCTCTTTCAACCCTTGGCCCCTCCACTGAGATGGCCAAGAAGGTTGCCAATTACTGGCAGTAGTGTCTGAGATATTGATATGTTTGTGTAAGAACACAAGAACAGCAATACTGGGTCAGACCAAAGGTCCATCTAGCCCAGTATCCTGTCTTCCGACCAGGGCTTTGGAGCGGAGCCCGGAGCTGGAGCCCGGAGCAGCTCAGAGCAGTGGAGCTGCAGGTTTTTGCCTGGAGTGGAGCCGGAGCACAGCTCCAAAGCCCTGCTTCCAACAGTGGCCAATACCAGGTGCCCCAGAGGGAATGAACAGAACAGGTAATCATCAAGTGATCCATCCCGTCGCCCATTCCCAGCTTCTGGCAAACAGAGGCTAGGGACACCATCCCTGCCCATCCTGGCTAACAGCCACTGAACTAAATTGTGTAGATTCTTAACTAAGATTGTATAGATTTTTACACCTTCATAACAGCAGAGCATCTCCTAGGAATGAGGTCACCAAACTCATTTCATACAAGCCTCTGAATACGCATCAAATTCAACAACTTTTGATCACTACAAATATGAATTTGAACTAGCAACCTAGAAGTGAAACGTTCTGTAGTCCATTATCAACTCCCAAGCCATACCGTCCTTTAATCTCAATTCCCTTAAAACATTTGGTCTGGATACCTCTATGAAAGCTGGATATAAATATTTTTATAGAGGAGTTCCAAATGAGATTTATTCAGATTAATTTTTACTTAAGACTTTTTATTTTTAAAATATTCCCGTTTCACTCATATTAATTCTTCCTAAAACACACATTGCAATAAAATATTTATGCAAAAGTTGTGATTTATTTTAAATGAGGAAAACATGAGATGATTGCAAAGGCTTTACTAATAAAGAGGAAGACTATTTTAACTTCTGTTGTTTATGCCATTAAATGAAAACTATAATGGTAGCGCACATAAAGTCTGCACGGCTCTGGAATAAAATCATTTTTCAGGATCACTTTAGCAAAGTGATTTTAATTATGCAGAGTCCAATACTTTTGCAATTCAAATACCATCTTGTTTGTGGAACTCACATGGAAGTGTATTTGAGTGTCTAGAGGGAAAAACATACACATTAACATGGGCAAAAAATATCGACAATTAAAATCAATAAAGGATGTCCAAGTGCAAACAAGCTTCAGAGAGGTACAGTGTGGACAGAGCACAGGACTGGATGCCTGGAACTTTAGGCCCTCAGAACAAGTGATGGCGCCATCTAGTGACTCCCTCTAGGACCTTGCAGATACCTGGTAAACTCCCTGCCTCATTTCATCTTCCCCACATGAGATTGCGTGAGGACTCAGTGTTTGCGAGGCACTGTAAAAGCGCCAGGAGTCATCGTCATTACTCACAGCTCTGCGGGTTAAAATCAATTGCCTCATGCAAGCGTCTAACTTTTTGTTACTAATCCACAGTAAACAGGCAGCAAAATACGTAGCCATATCATTTTAAAGCTATGCAACTTTAGGGTTGTTTTTTTAAGTTTGGAAAGACAATTTAACCCTGGAAATGTCCCAGACAGAACACGATTCGAGGCAGCCCTGTGTACAGCCACCAAACAGGTACAGCAAGGACAACAGCACTGCAAGCTTCCCCCATACAGCATCACCAGCCTACTTCCGAGGCCCGTGGAGCAGGGACGGGGGCAAGAGCTGTCTGTCAGTATCTGTACTTCACCACCAAGACTGTCAGCTGCGGTGACTGTGGTTTGGGGATGTCCGCTGTCCATTAGGAACTGGCCAATGACATACAACCCACAATTCATTTCACCTAAGCCATCCAACAGCCATCAGACGGTGGTAACTCCTAGTCACTTCTCCCTTGGCTGGATGTGACGCTGAGACAGAGGTGAAACACTGCACATCCATTGCCAACCCCTTGAGCCATCTAGTTCTGCTGTGCAGCATGTTAACGTCATGTGCAAAGCAGAACAGTCTCTTTGGAGTCATCAAAACAAAGGAGTGAGACAGGGCTTTTTTTATTTGCATTTTGTATTTGCTGTCAGCCATGCTGAAGAGACTGGTGAAATGCTTTTAACTGAGCTAAACGTTCTGTTTATCTACTTTAAAATTAAGTGCTGCTGAGAAGGAGATCCTGTTTGTCTCCTTATAGATGAATTTCACTCTTTTTTATTTCCACTGACAGTACAAAAATATCTCTCTGTATATTACGGGGATTCAAGTTTTTCTTTCCACGGTCACCAAATGTTGCTCAACTGTACAAGGAGAATTCAGATTCCCCCTTCCAGCCGTTACAGTGAGCTTACTTACATCATGTGTTTGGAAAGGAGATTTTTCAACAGAGGAAGTGAAGCGCTTAGCCATGCTGTCCAAAACTACACGGATCAGTGACCCTCAGCAGCATACAGACCACCACTGTGACATCACAATTTCCACAACATGGCTCAAAAAGATGCACATACCAGGAGAATCTGGAGTTTCAATCTTTGTTTATTTGTTCGGGGAGGGAATTTTTTCTCCTTAATGGCCGGCCTTTATTACAATTGTTGGAAATTTTACTTTAGAAACTGGGAAAACCAGGTGGACCACGTGAGATGGAACATTTCATATGCAAGCACTTACCGGTGATAGGAGCAGAAGGCATGCTGATTAGTTCACAGTATATTAGTCAGGGCTTCCATTAACACAACTAAGGGCTCATCAAGGAAGGAAAATGTGAAATCGTTTCATTGCTATTACTCTCCTGGAATGCCACATTTTAACAGCTGGCCAGAGTATAGTGGGTGACAAGGGAGAGGAAAGCTTAATACAAGATAAAAAAATATGGACTTAGTGAAGACAAATGTTTAACACAGGTATACCCACCCTCCCTCCGCCCAAAACCCAGATTTCATTACCTAACCAGGTTTCTCAACCTGCCACCTAGAGGGCTCCAGCCTGAGAGGGTGGCACCAGACAGCAGCCGCGTGGGGCTGATGAAACCTGGCATCAAAACAGGGTGGCCAAAAATTAAAGAAGCCTAAGTTTAAAAAGAACTCATTTTTAAATTACACTCTCAGAAAGAAAGGACGATCACAGAAAGTTTTGACGCAGTTTTGATAAATGGTATAAGCAGCTCAAAGGATTAACCCAGAGGACGTGAGTGCATCAAGTGCCTGCCAGAACACTACAGTCAAACACAGCATCGTGATTTTGGTGTTGGTGAATTACCCAACAGAGAGGCTAAAATTTTACCTTTGCTGTAGCCCTTGCTTTGGAAGAACCACAATTTAGAAGCTTCTTCCTACCCAGTTATGATAAAAAATAATCTTTCAAAACTTATTTTTTCTAAGGTCTGGTCTATACTACCCGCCTGAATCGGCGGGTAGAAATCGACCTCTCGGGGATCGATTTATCGCGTCCCGTCGGGACGCGACAATCGATCCCCGAATCGGCGCTCTAACTCCACCAGGGGAGGTGGTAGTAAGCGCCGCCGACAAAAAGCCGCAGAAGTCGATTTTGCCGCCGTCCTCACAACGGGGTAAGTCGGCTGTGATACGTCGAATTCAGCTACGCTATTCACGTAGCTGAATTTGCGTATCTTAAATCGACTCCCCCCTGTAGTGTAGATGTAGCCTAAGTGTAGTACATTAAAAGTACCTCTAAGAGCTCAACACGACATTATCCTTTATAGCTTTTAATTAGTGTTGTTAAACTGTTTTGTTGCAAAAAAATGAGAGGCAATTCAGAGAAGCCCAACACAAAAAGGGCTGTGGAGAGATTGACTTGTAAGAAAATTAAACAGGAGGTAAATATGTAGAGCTTAGCTAAATGGCATCTACCAGCAGCTGTCCAAGGGAACATAACTAGGAGTGATGGGACGAAATCAACGGAAAGAAAATTTAAGCTGAATATTAGAAAAAAAACCCATCCTGACCAAAAGAACTAATAGACTGTGGAACAGTCCCTACAGGGAAGTGGTGGAAACGCCTGTTGGCGGACTCTGAAACTACACCAAACAAAGCACTGGGAAATGTATTGGATGGAGTTAACTTACCTAGCCCCTATGGATGGATTAGATGACCTAACAGCAGGGCTTGAAAAACCATTCACCCACACCAGCTGAGTGGGAAGCCTGCCCTGTTGAAAAGGGATATATATCAACTACTTCAAAATCTAAGCTTTCTGAGCATGTTAATAGAGATCACAAGAAATTAAAAGCCAGTCTAGTTCTTATGCTTGTGAAGGTAACCATGTAAACATGAACCACCTGTAAACCAATGCAGTACCATCCTCCTGAGTCTGCAGCACACACCACCAGCATCTTTCCTGCTGCTAAGACCTTTGCCAAGTAGCAGGCATGAAACTGACAGGACTCATCAGTTTCACTGCTGATATTCAGATTCATGTCAATTTCATACTCCTGACACTGTGGGCTTGGTAAAACGCCTTGGGCAGCAACACAGGTAAGCACTGGAAACAGATACTGGGGAGGAGTAAAAAAACAAAACAAAAACAAACAGAAGCTGGGGAAGGTCTAATGGTCACCTCCTCCTGGGTGACCCCAGCAGCAGACAACAAGCACCAGAGGTAGAGAAGAAACAAAAGGCACCTTCCCCTTTCTAGCAGCTACAAGAGTGCAAAGTTCCAAATTTATAAGACCAAGTTCAGCATCTTCTTAATTCCAGGTATCTGGTGTCAGGACAGCCAGGCACTTTTCCTCGACCTCACACACGAAGCTCTTTTCTCATCTCTCCCTACTCATCTTATGTATTTACCTCTGAATTAGGAGATGTCTTAAATGTTTCAAGATCCGCCTAATAGGTCTTCTCCATCCCTAACTCTATAACCATGCTATTTTCCCCCACGCTAACTTTGTAGAGTGAATCTTCTTGTTGCTGTTCTTTAAAACTTTAAATGATTCTACTACCACCAGTAACTGAGATTACATAATTTAGGTGCATTAAACAAATAAAGTTACTGGGCCGTGATCTTACAAATGTTGACACATAAGCACCGTTACTGCTATGAATAATTCCAGAGAAATCAAAGTTGTAAATTCCAACAAAGATTCCAGCGATTCAGATTCTGATAAAGATGCCAATCACTGTGTACAAGTCCCTCCTACTTAGCCACACATGAGTATCGTTTCTGAAAGTAATATTGCTACTTAGGAGGCAGCTATTGTTTTGAAATACTAATAGATTTGCCTGCCTGACCAATATTAGGGACTTACATTAATGATTCCAAAGCTGAAAATATGATCCTGTGAGTCGCTGAGGACCTCCTGCAAGGTGCTGAGTACTTTCTGCTCCCATGGCCACTTAACCAGAGTCAGGCTCTACAGTCTTACTGTAAGACAATTTCTATTATAAACCTGGTTTTGATCCAACTAACTCAAATTAGAAATTCTCAAACCTGAAATATTGCATGCTTCATTTTACTCCAGAGAATTTGGGGAAAGTTAAGGGTTAATCAGACCAGCAGGTTTATAGTTAAGAGTCTGAAAAAAATAGTATTCCTTTTATTTTTGAAAATGGTTCATTTTTTGTCTGCTCACAACTCAAGTAGATTGGCCTAGTCCATGCTTACTTAAAAATTATTTTCACATTTATCCCCAATGAAAACCAGGACTTTGGATGACTTAACTTTTTAGAGTGCCTATTCTTTGGAAGTTTAGTTATTTTTCCACTAACAAAGTCTACAGACATCCTGGCAAAGCAAATGCCACCTGCTTCATATATCCAGAGAGCAGGGAAGATAGACACACACAGATATTCCAGAGCCCAGTGGTTATAGCACTGACCTGGTAGGTGAAGATAAAGGGTCGAGCCCCTCTGGTCCAATCACTGTTTAATTACTCACGCAAAGAGGAACAGCTTTGAGAGGAGAGACTGAGGCAGCCCCACATCAGACTCTCCCATAGCTCAGTGGTTAGCACACCCTAACCCTCTTCTCCCCCAATCAGGAAGAAGAAAGTGAATCTTCGCCTCCCGCATCCCAAACAAGTGCTCTCTGCACTGGTCTAAAGGTATACGGTGGGCCCCAATACCTCTTCCCAATTTTGTGCAGTGCGGCAGGTGTCTAACTCATTCCTGCAAAAACTTACTTGGGCATGATCACTAGCAGAGGTAGGGGCCTCCCTGCCGCCTGGACTTAGGCCTGGTCTACACTACGAGTTTAGGTCGACTTTAGCCGCGTTAAATCGACTTAAGCCTGGACACGTTTACACTACGAAGCCCTTTCTGTCGACTTAAAGGGCCCTTTAAACCGGTTTCCTAACACCACCTCGACAAGGGGATTAGCGATAAAATCGGCCTTAGGGGGTCGGAATTGGGTTAGTGTGGACGGAATTCGACATTACTGGCCTCCGGGAGCTATCCCACAGTGCTTCATTGTGACCGCTCTGGACAGCACTCTCATCTCAGATGCACTGGCCAGGTAGACAGGAAAAGCCCCGCGAACGTTTGAATTTCATTTCCTGTTTGCTCAGCGTGGAGAGCACAGGTGACCATGCAGAGCCCATCAGCACAGGTAACCGTGATGGAGTCCCAGTCCCAGTCCCAGGATCGCAGAAGAGCTCCAGCCTGGACCGAACGGGAGGTACAGGATCTGATCGCCATCTGGGGAGATGAAGCAGTGCTCGCCGAACTCCGAAACAGTAAAAGAAACGGCAAAACATTAGAAAAGATCTCCAAGGCCATGAAGGACAGAGGCCATAACAGGGACGCGCGGCAGTGCCGCGTGAAAATTAAGGAGCTAAGGCAAGCCTACCACAAAGTCAGAGACGCAAACGGAAGGTCCGGGGCAGAGCCGCAAACATGCCGCTACTACGCGGAGCTGCATGCCATTCTAGGGCGTGCAGCCACCACTAGCCCAAGCGTGTTCTATGAGTCCCTCTCTGCAAACGGGGAAGCGGGTTCGGCGGACGAGGAAGATGAGGATGGAGAGAACATAGATAGCTCACAGCAGCAAGGAAGCGGAGAAACCAGTTACCCCAACAGCCAGGATATGTTTGTCACCCTGGATCTGGAAACAGTAACCCCCGAACTGACCCAAGACCCTGAGGGCACACAGGGGACCTCTGGTGAGTGTACCTTTGCAAAAATTACACATGGTTTAAAAACAAGCGTGTTTAATGATTAATGATTAATTTGCCCTGGCAATCGCGGCCAGTACAGCTACTGGAAAAGTCTGTTAACGTGTATGGGGATGGAGCGGAAATCCTCCAGGGACATCTCCAGAAAGCTCTCCTTCATGTACTCCCAAAGCCTTTGCAAAAGGTTTCTGGGGAGGGCTGCCTTATCCCGTCCGCCATGGTAGGACACTTTACCACGCCAGGCCAGTAGCACGTAGTCTGGAATCATTGCATAACAAAGCATGGCAGCGTATGGTCCCGGTGTTTGCTGGCATGCAGACAACATCCATTCCTTATCGCTCTTTGTTATCCTCAGGAGAGTGATATCATTCACGGTCACCTGGTTAAAATGGGGCAATTTTATTAAGGGGACATTCAGAGGTGCCCCTTCCTGGTCTGCTGAACAGAAATATTCCCCGCTGTTAACCACGCGGTGGGGGGGAGGGGTGAAGTGACCATCCCAGAGAATTGGGTGTGAGGGGGAGGGGAGTTAGTTGGGTTTGTGCTGCATGTTAAACCTGAAATCGCAGCCCCTCCTTTTACATTGCAAACCCATTTTAAATGGCACGGGTGCTTGGTATGGGAAATGAGGGCAGAACTGTTTGAAACCATCCCCACATGTTAAGAAGGTTAAAAAAGCCCAAAGACTATATGTCTTACCATGGCTGCCTGCAAGCTGAAATCTGTGTCCTGGCACTGCGTGAGTGATCTCTCACACCAAACCAGGAGACTCTCAATATAAGAGGAAAAATGCGACCTTGTAACGAAAGCACATGTGCTGTGTGATGTTGTGAACAGCAAAATCTAACGTGAAAGAGTCTACCCATTGTTCTCTAAAATGTATCTTTTTTAACAACCTCTCCCTTCTCCACCAGCTGCAAATCTTACTCCTTCGCAGAGGCTAGTGAATATTCGAAGAAGGAAGCGAAGGACGCGTGACGAAATGTTTACTGAACTTCAGACTGCCTCCCACGCTGACAGAGCACAGCTGAATGCGTGGAGGCAGTCAATGACTGATTTTAAAAAAGCCCAATATGAGCGAGAGGAGAGGTGGCGTGCTGAAGAGGAGAAGTTGCGTGCTGAAACTCGGGCTGAAGAGGAGAGGTGGCGTCAACTTGTAATCAGAAAGCAAGAGTCGATGCTCCGGCTGCTGGAGCATCAAAGTGATATGCTCCTGCGTATGGTTGAGCTGCAGGAAAGGCAGCAGGAGCAGAGACCGCCGCTACAGCCCCTGTGTAACCAGCAGCCATCCTCCCCAAGTCCCATTGCCTCCTCACCCAGACGCCCAAGAACACGGTGGGGGGGCCTTCGGCCACCCACTCACTCCACCCTAGATGATTTCCATAGCAATAAGTTTTAAAGTTTTAAATTGGAGTGTGTCCTTTTCCTTCCCTCCTCCCCCACCCATCCCGGGCTACCTTTCCAATTATCCCCCTAGTTGTGTGCTGAATTAATAAAGAATGCATGAATGTGAAGTAACAATGACTTTATTGCCTCTGCAAGTGGTGCTCGAAGGGGGGAGGGTAGTAGGGGAGGGTGGGGTGGTTGGTTTGCAGGGAAGTAGAGTTAACAGGGTGGTGGGGGAGGGGCAGAGGGTTCATCAAGGAGCAACAAACAGAAGTTTCACTCCGTAGCCTGGCCAGTCACAAAACTGGTTTTCAACGCTTCTCTGATGCGCACCGCGCCCTGCTGTGCTCCTCTAACCGCCCTGGTGTCTGGCTGCGCGTAATCAGCGGCCAGGCGACTTGCCTCAACCTCCCACCCCGCCATAAATGTCTCCCCCTTACTTTCACATATATTGTGGAGCGCACAGCAAGTAGCAATAACAATGGGGAGATTCTTTTCGTTAAGGTCTGAGCGAGTCAGTAAGCTGCGCCAGCGCGCTTTTAAACGGCCAAATGCACATTCCACCACCATTCGGCACTTGCTCAGCCTGTAGTTGAACAGGTCCTGACTACTGTCCAGGCTGCCTGTGTACGGCTTCATGAGCCATGGCATTAAGGGGTAGGCTGGGTCCCCAAGGATCACGATAGGCATTTCAACATCCCCAATGGTTATTTTCTGGTCCGGGAAGAAAGTCCCTTCCTCCAGCTTTCGAAACAGAAGAGACTGCCTGAAGACGCGAGCATCATGTACCCTTCCCGGCCAGCCCACGTTGATGTCGGTGAAACGTCCCTTGTGATCCACCAGGGCTTGCAGCAGCATTGAAAAGTACCCCTTGCGGTTTATGTAGTCGGCGGCTTGGTGCGCCGGTGCCAAGATAGGGATATGGGTTCCGTCTATCGCCCCACCACAGTTTGGGAATCCCATTGCAGCAAAGCCATCCACTATGGTCTGCACGTTTCCCAGAGTCACTACCCTTGATATCACCAGGTCTCTCATTGCCCTGGCAACTTGGATCACAGCAGCCCCCACAGTAGATTTGCCCACTCCAAATTGATTCCCGACTGACCGGTAGCTGTCTGGCGTTGCAAGCTTCCACAGGGCTATCGCCACTCGCTTCTCCACTGTGAGGGCTGCTCTCATCCTGGTATTCTGGCGCTTCAGGGCAGGGGAAAGCAAATCACAAAGTTCCAGGAAAGTGCCCTTACGCATGCGAAAGTTTCGCAGCCACTGGGCATCGTCCCAGACCTGCAACACGATGCGATCCCACCACTCTGTGCTTGTTTCCCGGGCCCAGAATCGGCGGTCCACGGCATGAACCTGCCCCAGTAACACCATGATTTCCACATTGCTGGGGCCTGTGCCTTGTGAGAGGTCCATGTCAATTTCCTCATCACTATCGTCGCCGCGCTGCAATCGCCTCCTCCTCAGCTGGTCCTGGTTTGGCTTTGGCATGTCCAGGAGGCTCTGCATGTTTTCCAGGACAATGCGCGTGGTGTTCATAGTGCTCATAATTGCCGCGGTGATCTGAGCGGGCTCCATGATCACAGTGCTGGCTATGGCGTCTGGTCTGAAAAAAGGCACGAAAATAGTATCTGACGGACCAGGGGAAGAAGGGAGGGAGGGAGAGAGGGAGGGAGGGAGGGGCGAGTGACGACATGGCGTACAGGTACAGGGAATTAAAATCAAGAAAGGTGGGTTTGCATCAGGGAGAAACACAAACAACTGTCACACAGAATGCCCCCCCCCCCCCCAAAGATTGAACTCAAAAGCCTGGGTTTAGCAGGAGAGAGGGGGGAAGCAAATGAATGCAGAATAAATCTATTTTTTACATCTTAAGACGACGGTGCAGCATGACTGATAGCCCTTGGCATTTTCTGGGTGCTTGGCAGCAAATACTGGGCGCTTGGCAGTAAGCCTTCAGGTCTATTGCACGATCTGATGCCCACTGCAGTATGACAACGATGGATACCAGTCGTAATATGCTATCTACTGCCCAAAAGGCAAGGGGTTGCTGCTGTGTAGCAATCTAGCCCCATCCTACGCATAGTACATCTGATAACCATCATCGTCAAGGCAAGGGGGCTGGTGCAATGCAGCCCCACGGCTGCCAGCCCCATGTCTGCCAGCACCCAGATCGCCATCGGCCTCTTCTGGGTGCTTAGCAGACAATATTGGGCACTTGGCAGAAAATAGCATACTACGACTGATAACCATCATTGTCTGCCCGGGTGCCCATGATCGACAGCCGCTGCAGTACGACGACGACGGATACCAGTCGTAATAAACCATCTTCTACCAAAAGGCAAGGGGCTGGTGCAATGCAGCACCACGGCTGCCAGCCCCACGGCTGCCTGCACCCAGATCGCCAATGAAGGCTACCAGTCATGCTGCACCGTCTACCGCCAAAAGGCAGTAAGCTGCTGCTGCTGTTTAGCAATGCAGTCCCACGTTTGCCGGCACCCGGAAGACATATGGTGACGGTGAGCTGAGCTGAGCGGGCTCAATGCTTGGCGTGGTATGTTGTCTGCACAGGTAACCCAGGTAAAAAGGCGCGAATCTATTGTCTGCCGTTGCTGTGACGGCGGGGGAGGGGCCTGACGCAATGTACCCAGAACCCCTCGCGGCACTGCTTTGCATCATCCGGGCATTGCGATCTCAACCCATAATTCCAATGGGCGCCGGAGACTCCGGGAACTGTGGGATAGGTACCATAGTGCAATGCGCCGGAAGTCGACGCTAGCCTCGGTACTGTGGACGCGGTCCGCCGACTTCATGCACTTAGAGCATTTTAGGTGGGGACACACACAATCGGCTGCATACAACCGGTTTCTATAAAACCGGCTTCTATAAATCCGACCTAATTTTGTAGTGTAGACATAGCCTTAGGCCCCGGACTAGTGGATCACATTCTGAGGCACTTTCCTCCCCCGCCATGTACTGTACAGGTAGCCGAGGCGCCTACCTCAGGCTTTGTGGATCACAAAGCTGTTCCCGTGATTTTCTAGGTGCCTAAAAGTTAGTCCTCCTGACACTGAGCGTTGCAATGCCCAAGTCCCTTCGTGGATCCGGGCCTTATGGTCTAATTTAAGGCAAGATGTGACAAGTGGATGCAACGATCAGAAGGAGGGTGGGTAACAGTGACAGGAAAACATGGTTACATACACTGTGCACCATATACATCAAGAAGAAAATTTCAGTGACCCCTTCTGGCTACCTGCCTACGGTATGGAAAACTCTAGTAGGCAGATTTAGCAGAAGTTGATAGAAGCGGGTCTTCGTTATTAAACCTACTGAATTTTCACTCCTAGTCTTTATAGACACTCAAATTTCTGAAAACAGACAAATATATAGCAAGAGCTAATCAGAAGAATGGAATATTAACATACTGTACAAGATAAATAGCATGTTTGTGGCTGCTTCTGACTTCACTGCAAGTATAACTGGAGGCCAAATACATAACTGCTTTATTTCTCTCCTGCAGAATCCAGCAAAGCCACTTGTTTGTGACTAAACAGCTAAACTACCTTATTCAATGCAGGATGTTGTTCCCTTACTTTACGCAGCTTTTTCAGTGCTGCCAACAAAACAATGTGCATGAGATCCACAGGAGTTTCATTTTTTTTTGTATATATCCATCTAAGTTTTGTACACTGCGGGGTCTGAAGTTTTCTACTCCACTGGTGACACAACTATCAAAACACCACAGAAAGTACTGGAGACTTCCATAAATAAAGGCAGAGAACTACACTGCTGCAACATTATGTTTGCACATTTAAGAGAAAAAAGAAAATAAGTCAAGAAATGCAAAATTTAAAACTTGCACAATATTAACTCAGTCAAGAGGGTTTATGTTTTATAACATATACTGTTTAATACACTATAAAAATACCATCAACTTGAAATCTAGTCAATTTTCTAAAACCTGAATTAAAATTAGTTACTGATATGATAACTGCCCGAGTCCTCTTTCAAACTTTTTAGTTTTATAATCACACCTTTTTATTTTACAAAAAAATTTCTCTCTGCACTGTTGCTTTGTGAAAGATGCATACATATCAAGGAAACTGACTGATTATATACAGACAGCAATGAAATTGACCAAACACTAAGACAAAATTGGATATTTTTTCAGTATACTTGGGATATTTGACATCTTAAAACCCCAGTCATGCAAACTGCTCCATGCAGGCACCACCCCTAGACCTACACGCAACCCTGCAGAATTCAGCCACAGGGTACACTGCATGGCAGCCATGAAGGATTGGGTTGTTAGATGTTACTTGTAACAATCAGTACAAAGTTTTCAGACAGAAATAAAATCTTTAAGTGTCCCTTTACAAGGAAGGCTTAAGAAATACAAGAATAGCAGCATTACATATGTGCAACCTAGCCAGGTTAACTTTTGTATTTCATAACCTGGCGATTTGAAATGTGTGATCTTAATGTTACATTAACATCAATGTTTTGCATTTAATTAATGTCAGCATTAACAATCCCAATTAGAGTTTGAAGTTCAAATTATTTGTAGCAGATTCGATTGCATGGGCTCAGAAATGATTCTTCAATTACTTATAAAATTTAGACAGTAAGTCATACTCCCACTAAACCAAGTATTCCTTTTGCTCCACTTTTAAGTGCTCATTAAACCCCTGTGTCTTGAGGGCGTGCAGCTCTATTTGGTATAGCATTTCAGTAGTTTCCAACAAAAAAGCAACTTCAGCAATAATCTCTGATCTTGTGTATTGTAGTTCTCCACCTTGAACAAGCTGGCATCTCACACATGGAAGAGAGGAAGGATGATCTTGTGGTGAAGGCATTGGTCTAGGATTTTAGAGATTGGGGTTCAATTATCCACTCTGCCGCAGACTGCCTGTGTGATGTTGGGCACTTGAGTTCATTTTTCTGTGCCTCGGTTCTCCACCTGCAAAGCGGCAATACCACTCCCCTACTTCACGGAGTGTTGTGAGGATAAACCTGTTACTGGTTGTCAGGTGTTCAAATACCGGTGTTAAACACCACAGAAGGTCTTGAAAATAAATTAATTCTGAAGGAGCTAATTTAGGCAAATAAAGGGCAGATCCAGATGTCTTTACCTAGGAACTCAAAGCCTAGAATTCATGGGATTAAGTTATCAGCATTGTCCATTAACTCCCAAATACAGATGTTTAAGGATAAGAGCCTTACTAAGGAAGGGCTGCAGCAGGAAGAATTTACTATATTGACAAGACGCACATCATGGGGGCTGGTGATTGAATCATTGTGAAACATGAGATGTTGGCTGAGTGGTACAGCTTACTGGATAGACCAGTGTTCCAATCCAGAATAAACACCTACATTCGGAGTCAAATCTCAAAGCAGACATGCCTGACAGATAAAGGCAGAGGGTGCAAAGCAGGTGAAATGGAGACTGAGGAGATTTTGCACAAGTTTGCTTTGCCCTCATTCATTTCAATAAATGGGGGACAGAGCCCGAAATGAGTGGAACCAGCTGCTTGCTGCTCTCAGCTGTGAGTTTGTCTTGTGTTTGAATAATCAAGGCTAGTACTGTAACAAGGGATAGAGGAAGGATGGTCCAATGGTTAGGGCTAGGGAGACCGGTTCAATTCCTCTGTGACCTTGGGCAGGTCACTGAGTGTCTCTATGCACTTCAGTTCCCCATCTGTGAAATGGGGATGATCATACTTCACAGGGCTGTTGTGAGAACAAATGCATTCAAGATCGTGAGGCACTCAAATACCACAGTGATAGAGGCCAGGTAAGTATGAGAAAGGAGAAAGTCTTTTTCCTACAGCACTTACAGGCTCTGCAGACCTGAGCGCTTCTGAGATCAGTGTACAAAGTTTTTGAAGTCAAATCTTGGGAGACTCATCTAACCTTTGCAAAACCAAAATATTTACTTTAACCATGGCAGCAATAGCTGAGCTTCCACTATATTGCAGTGTGCTGAGCCCGCGGGTCACAACAGCGCAACAACCCTGCACAGGAGAACATACAGAACAGCTAGGTCATGGGTATTCATGATTTCCAGTGGTCCAATACCTATTCATAACTTACTGAGGTTTGCGCTCATGTGCTGAACTGGCCTGAGGGTTATTTCTCACTGTATTGTATAATCTTGGCTTTGCTCTCCCTCACCTGCACTAAATACAGGCAAATTGTCTAGAGTGTTACCTCATTTTTACTGTGTAAAATAGACTTGTTCTTCTGTTGGGGGGTAATTAACTCAATTTGTGACAACTAAAAATTTCAATAACCAGTCCAGACTTCTCACCAGTTTTTGGCAGTGGCTGTGATAAGGCTGCCAGCAAACTGGGGCCACAAGCATCAATTGTTTCAGCAAGGAAACTT
>NW_020664461.1:3612899-3624862 GCF_002925995.2 Terrapene triunguis | reverse complement strand
ATTATTATTATTATTGTAGTTATAGATTTTGTAGGACTTTATATAGGAATGTCACCTACTTTATCACTCAAATTATTATTGTTCTTTGTTTATTTCAAAGCAGCCCTGTAGCTTGGCATGTCTGTAGGGATAACAGGCTATTTCAATTTTATTAGAGATTCCGTCGATTCTGCACGTTATATTTTCATATTGGCTCGAGACTTATGCGGTCCATTTCAAGCCAACCTAGTCCACTAAACAAAGCCTTTGCAACTTTAAAAGGCTGCAGTATTGACATCAATAAATGGGTCGGCAAACTTTGGCTTCCAGCCTGTCAGGGTAAGCCGCTGGCGGGTCGGCACGTTTTGTTTACTTGGAGCATCTGCAGGCATGGAGCCCCTCAGCTCCCTGTGGCCGCGGTTCGCCGTTCCCAGCCAATGGGAGCTGCAGGAAGTCGCGCCACTTCCCGTAGCTCCCATTGGTTGGGAACGGCGAACCGCGGCCACAGGGAGCTGTGGGGCTCCATGCCTGCAGACACTCCAGATAAACAAAACGACAACGTATAAGATATTCAATTCAATGATTCCATAGAGTTTAAAATCATCACATTTTTGTGTAGACCCGTTTATAAGCCGACCCCCGCTCTTTGATGCGTCACTTTTTTACCAAAAATATTCGGCTTATGAACGAGTATATACGGTATTTAAACTACATGTCTGATAATGTCTCTGACACCTTGAATAATCCCTGTCTTGGTGCACCTAAGGATCAGTAATTTTAGCAATGAGGGATACAGAGTTAACTTTCTTCCCCTACCTCTCAAGTTGCACAGCTCACTCTAGAGAAACACCAAACGTGCTATTAGAGACAATAGTTAAATCAACTCTCCTAGCACCTGCCTGAGAGGGAAATGGAATAGTTTGACCTAGTACAACACAGTTGGGTTCAATCTAGATAGGAAAGACAGAAAGGACGGGGGGGGATGGAGTGGTATGTGGGAGCATTAACAACACCATGGAGAGACAGAGGGAAAATGAAGACTACGATGGTAAAGTACTTCAGGTACGGGAACAAACATTATAAACAAAACATCAACCCGCAACAGGCATTTACTACTAACACCCAGGAATGAAGGACAGAGTGAAAAGCAAAACGTCTTGAAATTAGTCTTGAAGTAGATAAAACATAAAATACTGTACGCCTGGGGACTTTCCCAAGACTTACGGTAGGTAACAAACACAACCAGACATGCACCAGAAATGTCCCCAAGTTACGAAAGAATGATCCAGTATGAAAAGAATCTAACCAAGGAAGCCATCCTGGATTGACTAATTAATGAGACGGAGGAAATAAATGAACACATGAGAACAACATGGCAGTTTGGTACCGCTGACGAAGAGCTACTTTTCAAAGTTGATTTATTTTGTTTACTAGAATTATAAAACCAGTGTGTGAAGGGAGCATGGGATTGCAATTGATTTTATGTAAAGCAGTTGCTACAGTGTCCTACAAAAAAAACCTCTCAAAAACAAACGAAACTGCCTTGGATTCAAAACTGGCTATAGGACTTAAAGAAAGGAAAATGATAAATGGCAATGTCTTGAGTGGGGGGGGGGGGAAACAGCCAGTGGAGCAGGGGTTGTTAGTACATCCAGTCTTATTTGACATTTTTATTAATTGTCTGATTGGGGGAAGACATCAAGTTACTGAAATTCATATACTGAGACCTGTGAACACTGGCAAGAATAGAACAGTGCTATAAAGAGACCTAAACAGGCTGGAAATGTTAAAAAAAAAAAATCAATACAGAATTAAAGTATGAGAATATAATTAAGGTTAAGATTTTGTCATGGTTATTTTTAGAAAAAGTCACAGACAGGTCACGGGCAATAAACAAAATTTCACAGAAGCTAAGACCTGTCTGTGACTTTTGCTGCTGCGGCTCCGTGGTTTCCCCCAGAGGGAGCTGTGGGGTTCTCCCTCTGCCTGTGTCAGCTCAGAGCTGCAGCGGGGGCCCCCCTCCACCCACGGCAGCTGGAGCTGCAGGGTGACCATATTTCCCAAAGAGAAAATGGGACACCCCCAGCCGCTCGCCCAAGGTGTGTCCCCCCGCGTAAGGCTGTCGTCCGTCGCTGGAACCTTGCAGGGGGCCCCCTGTCACTGGAACCCTGCCAGGGCCCTGCTGGGCAGCAGCACTTGGGGCTGAAGCACAGAATGTCCCGAAGGTCTCTAGAAGTCACGGATTCCATGACTTCCATGACCTCTGTGACACAAACATAGACTTAAGTATAATTAATGCCAGACAACATGGTTTTATAGAGAAAAGGTCTAATCAAACAAACCTGATTTCATTTTTTGATTAAAATAGAAGTTCAATTGATAAAGGTAATTTTGTAGATGCAACATACATAAACTTCTGTAAGGCGTTTGACTTAGTACTAGATGACATTCTGATTTAAAACTAGCATTGTACAATATCAATAAAACACACGTTAAATGGATTAAGGACTGGCTAGCTGACAGATCTGAAGAAGTAGTCATCAATTGGGAAATCATGATTGAAGGGGATGCTTCTAGTGGCGTTCCGCAATCATCAGTCCTAACACTATTTAACATTTTTATCGATGATCTGAAAGTAAATAAAAAAATCTCTGCTGATAAAATTTGTTGCTAACACTAAGATTGGCAGAGTGGTAAATAATGAGGCGGATAAGGCAGTCACACAAAGCAATCTGGATTGCTCAGTAACCTGGGCCCACCTAAATAAAATTCATTTTATTACAGCCAAATGCAAAGGCATACAACTAGGAACATAGAATGTAGGCCATACCGACAGACTGGGGAACTGTATCCTGGAAAGCGATGACTCTGGAAAGGATTTAGGGGTCATAGCCGATAAACAACTCAACAGAGCTCCCAAGGCAATGCTGTGGCAAAACGGGCTAATGGAACCCTTGGGTGTATAAACAGGAGAGTAATGAGTAGGAATAGAGAGGTGATATTACCTCTATCTACAGCATTGGTGAGACAGATGCTAGACTACTGTGTACAGTTCTGTTGTCCACATTTTAAAAAGGATGTTGAAAAACTGGAGACAGTGCAGAAAAGAGCCACAAAAGTATTTGAGAGATGGAGAAAATGCCTTACAGTGAGAGGCTTAAGGAGCTAAATCTCTTTATCTCGCCAAAAAGATTGAGAAACGACTTGATTACAGTGTCTAAGTACTTTCCTGGGAAGAAAATAACAGGTACTAACAGGTTCTTTAATGTAATGGAAAAAGGTAGAACAAGAACAAGTGGTTGGAAGTTGAAGCCAGAAAAAAATCAAATTAGAAATAAGACACAATTTTTTAAATAGTGAGGGTGACTAACTACTGGAACAAACTACCAAGGGAAGTAGTACTTCTCCATCTCTGGATGTCTTAAAATCAAGATTGAATGCCTTTTTAAAAGAAATGCTTTGGTCAAGTACAAGATGTTGGGCTCAATGCATGGGTAACTATATGAAATTCTATGGTCAGACTAGATCTAATTGGTCCCTTCTGGCCTTTAAATCTATGAAACTATTAAGTAATTTTAAAACATTAACATTGGAAAAATATGAACTAATACAGATGGAGAAAAATAATCTAAAAAACTAAGTGGGTAAAAAAGCAGAGATAATGGCAATTTACAAGTATACGAATGGTTTCCATGAAGCAGGAATTGGAATTATTTAGGCCTGGTCCACACTAACCCCCCACTTCGGACTAAGGTACGCAAATTCAGCTACGTTAATAACGTAGCTGAATTCGAAGTACCTTAGTCCGAACTTACCGCGGGTCCAGACGCGGCAGGCAGGCTCCCCCGTCGATGCTGCGTACTCCTCTCGCCGAGCTGGAGTACCGGCGTCGACAGTGAGCACTTCCGGGATCGATCCCAGAAGATCGACTGCCTGCCGCCGAACCAGGAAGTAAGTGTAGACGTACAATTAGGGTGCTACAAAGGGTATCATTTAGAGTAATGGATAAAATTAAGGAAAGGAAAATGTAGACTGAAAATGAGGAGAAACTTCCTGTTTGGCTATGGAACAGTCTCCCGAGGGATGGGATGGAAATCCCATTGCTTTGCACACTTGAAGGTAGAGGGGATAAAGCCATAATAAATACTGTATTATTAGGCTTGGAAGGATTCGAGTCAATTCCACCATACACACACAACTTGACAAAACACTTTTCCATTGACAATAATAGACATTTACAGCTAGCTAGGCAAAGTAACACAAATTCTGCTTGAGAACTTATAAGAGTTTGATTTAAGATATTTACTTTGTATATTTTGACATGTGATGTTGACAATTTGTTTTTTAACAGTTATAAAGCTTTAACTTTTTGAATCTCAATGTCTACTGTCATTAAGTAATTATTGTCTGGCCCCCCATAATTTCTCACAACTGTTTAAATTTAAATTGATAATTACAGTTTAAAACCCATAATTTTACAGAACTGTAAACATTAAAATAAAAATCTAAATTATGGTTACAAATAAACATCCATATTATCCATGAAAATTATAAGTTATAAAAAAATAAACACTGAATTTCTGCCAAGCCTGTGTGTCATGTAGAGAACTACCCTGCACTGACAGCAAAATGGGTAAGTTAACCTATGGGTTAGCAACTGGCAATCTCTCACCTTCAAATCCGATTCGCTCTAACAAATTTAATGGGTACCAGATTAAAGGTTTGTTGCCTACTGGCAGGAGAGGCTTAGGGATGCTGGAAGTTAGGTCCATCATTCGGGATCCTCCACCAGCCGCCATCACCACTGCTTGAAACTCCATCTTTACAAACTGCAACTGCAAACATAGGGTGTTTTTAGCACCATAGAATAAAGCTTTCAACCCCTGCTCATAATCACCCAAATGGCACCAGAACATTCAGTTCAAAGCCCCCCACTTGGAGAAACTATTCATTCCCCAATACCAAATCAGCCATTCTTCCTTGGCAGATTTTAGACAATAGTTTTCTGATGCTTGAACATTAAAAATTAAGTTAAACAACACACAAACATGTAATGAAACCTCAAATACCACCAAATGCTGAGATCTTCAGCGTATGGAGTCAAGAACGGTTTAGGCCTGTATGTGTTCAAGAATTCAGAATACCAGTTTCTGCCTGGCATGAACATATTATGTAAAGGAGCAGGGCTGCTACCACATGTAGAGACCCACAGCAGCAACAGGTGCTGTGTTAAAAGTGATAGTGCCATCGTTACCCCATAACAGCGGGCCAGCAGCACTCGACGGACTGACAACCCATCCTCTGACGCTATCCCAACACAACAGACTCTGAGCACCTGGCGTGCCACAGAGATGCCATTCCCGGCTGCTCCAGGCACTGTGTTAATCAGGTACCAACGCAGCTCGTGGCATTGCCTGGGTCAGAAGCGTCACCTCCTGTCAGGTCAGCTCACCCCTGCAACGGACCCATCGCCACCCGCCAACACAGGTCCCCGGGGCCTACCCGGGGCAATTCTCACAGTGCTGGGGTCACCGGCGACGTTGGCACTGCCAAGGATGGCAACTGTTACACCCCCGTCCCCAGGCCGGGACCAGCCCCTTGCAGCACGAGCAGAGCTGGTCCTGTGCAGGGGTGATAACTGCGCCCCCCTCCCGCAGCCAGGGGAGCCCGGCCCTGCCCGGGGATGGGAACCGCCCCCCCCGCAGCCAGGGGAGCCCGGCCCCCCCCGGCGGGAGATTAGCCCGGGGTCGGTCGGTCGGCCGGGGAAAAGCGGCTCCTCTGCCCCACGGCGGCCGGGCCGCCCCGCCCCGCCCCGCCCCGCCCCCTCCGTTACCTCAGGTGCCGCCTCGACCCGCTTCTCCCTCCCGGGACCCTCGCACTGACAGGACAGCAATGGCGGCACCGGCAGCTACTGCGCCTGCGCTGAAGTTACCCGACGAGCGCCGAGAGAATCGATAGGTGGCCGGAAACTACCGGGGGGGAAAGGGAGGGGGTGAGCGCCGAGTTATAGATCCCCCAGGAGAGACTGCCGCAAGGACAGAGGAGGAGCATAGAGTCATCGATCCCGCCCAGCACCAAGCTGCGGGGAAGGGGAGGAGCACAGAGTCATCGATCCCCAGGAGCCTGTGTTGCAGGGTGCAAGCCTAGAGAGGGAGGAGGCCCTGGAGTGCAGACAGGGGGGGAGCACCAGGGGCAGCTCCCTGGCTGGGGGCAGAAGGGGCTCATCCAGCCAGCCCCCTCCAGTGGTTGGGCAGGGACGCACACGCTGCAATAAAGGGGGGCTTTAAGGCAGCTGTGGCTCGTGGCGTGGGATCCCCCATGCAGAGAAACTCGGCTCACTGACAGCGCCCGGATACTGCAGGGAGGGGCCCGCACCTGGGTGAAGGGGACCCCCTTTCCAGTCAAGGCGGGGGCTTCCTGGGCGGCTCCGTTTTCTAGGGTGTCGGAAGCAGCATGGGCAGCCCACGCGTTCAAACCTCAGGAGTCAGGCCGCAAGTGATCCTGAGATCGGCCGAGCCCCCGGGAGATTTTGGGGGTTCTTTCTTTGCCTGCTAGTTCCTGAGCTTTAGGGTCACACGTCGCTCCCACTTTTGAGCTTTTCTCCCCACACAGGAGGGCTAGAAGCTTGCCTACATTTTAAATGGAAGTTGAGATTCTCACACCATTCCAGACGCTGGGGCTTTAAGAAACCACCATATACCACGATAGACAAAAGCATGTGGTCAAAACATGCTGGCGGTGTTGTTACCTCAACAGCACTATGCGTGTATTTCTCGGAGTGGAGAATATTCCCCCCACACACACCCGTAAATGTTATGATTGAGTTTGTCAGGAAATACTGAACAAGTGTTGTTAACATCCTCATTCCCTGGACTTTAGTCTTTGCTCCAAGCACCATTCATCACACTCAGCGCTTGTTCCACAGGGCACCTGTTGTCTGGTAAACACCTGATTTTATAGGGACAGTTCTAACATTTGAGGCTATTAGGACCCACCCCCCTCCCGATTATTCACATTTGCAATCTGGTCACCCTACTCCCCAACTGCTGTTATTTTTGTTATTTCCAAATTCCTATTTGACAAGTTGCATGTGGTATTGGAAATGTTTCGTGATCAGACAGGGCTCTGTTTCCAATTTGAGCTAAACTGCTGAATATGGACCCCAGATCTCTTTCCTGGCATTTGAACCCCCGTTTCCTTCCAAGGCACTCCATTTAAGAAGCATCTGCACTGCTGGATCAATAGAAACTATTTGCACAGATGAATGATATTTTCAAGTCCAATCCAGTAGGGTTCTGGGAAAGCGCCAGAGCTTCCCGACAACAGCTAAAATTATTATAACTGTCTTAATTTCTCCCAGAAGAGGCATTGTTGCAGCCAGTCAGAGACCTCACTGATACTTGGAAGGATATCTCAGGACCACCAACCAAGCCCACGGGTTACCTTCTGAACTTAGCAAAGCAGACAACCACTGCTTGCTGTAGCAGCCAGAAACCCCTGCTGACTCCAAATTCAAATCCAAGGAACAGATTTATTTCAGCATAGGTACAGAATGCTACTTAGGGGAAATCCGGGGCAAATTCAGTACTTGGTCCTGCTAGTGAAGGCAGGGGGCTGAACTCAATGACCTTTCAGGGTCCCTTCCAGTTCTATGAGAAAGGTATATCTCTACTCCCCAGGGATCAATTGGGGGTAACAGGCCAATGAGTTGGGTGTACACAAACAAAGGCATAAAGGCAAAGGCTTCATCTCAGCACACTCTTTTTATACCCTAGAGGACACCCTACTTTTATCAACACCTCCTCCTCTGATTCGTTGAATTATGGCCATAAAATTCCACACTACACACTAGATTATATAACATGTTATCTACTTGTGACGCCCTGTACCTCGGGGGAACATCGTACACCCCCATGTTCATCCTTATAAAATGATTGTGTGGTATCCAATGCAAAGTTTGTCATGTTGGGTGTCTTCGGAAGGCTCATGATGCACTGAGCACTGTTGTTATAGTGATGTTATAGTAATTGTTGTTACAGTGTTATAGTAATGTTATAGGTTATAATTTCATGTATGTAGTTATGAGGCTGAAAATGTGTCTTCATGGCTTAAAATAAGCCCAGGCAAAAACTCTCCAAGAGCAGAGAGGCAGTTCACACCTCATCGGGGCATGTATGGGACAAACCCAGCCCAGCCTCACAGGAACAAAGGACGCTGGCCTAGGCAGCAACAAAAGGATCAATTGGACTCTTGAGTGAGTCACCCCCCTTCCTTTGGTCAGTTTGGGACTGCGATGAGGTAATGCTCACCTGACTCTGAAGTGGGCAAAGCTGAGAGGGAAGAAAGGACATGATAAAAGGGAGAGACATTTGCCATGCTCTTCCTCTCTCTCTTCCAACTACATCTACAGACACCACACTAAGCAACTGAAGCGCTGATCAAAGGGGAGAGCCTGGCTGAAGAGCAACCAGCCAGCCTGTGGTGAGAAGCATCTAAGTTTGTAAGGGCATTGAAATTATTAAGATCAGCTTAGAGTGCGTTTTGCTTTTCTTTCATTTTCCCCTTTCGATGACCCAAATGGCAGCACTTTGGCCTCCGGCACTGCTCAGAGAAGGGAGCTGCTTATACAACCAAACCCAAGTTAAATTCTGAAGAGCAAAATGCAAGCTGGGGCACGGGGGTCGGCCTGAAAATACGGCAGCATGCCCCAGAGCAGAGCAGCCCCAGGGCTGCAGGCACAAGCAGCTGCTCCGCTCTGAGCAGGGTCTGGCCAGCGGCAGAACCCCCCGACCCTGAGTCATGGCATTTCCCACATGAGCAGAGAATGGGTCCTTCTCTCCCAGCCGGGGGGGCAAGACGCTAGAATTGGATCCCAGGTCTCCCATGCACTGCCTGGTGCCCGCGCCTTGCCTCTGAGCAGACACGAGATCCCTGGATCCTCCATAGGGAGTGACAGCCCACTGGACTCTGGGAAAGCAGGTCACCGGCAGAGCCAGGCCTGGAACCCAGGTCTCCTAAGTCCGGGACCACTGCCTGAGCCTGGACTGCCCTGCTTCCCAAAGGGCAGCACCATTAGACCCAGTTCCAGGGGCAGGACTTGTACTGCTTGATGGGAGTGCACAGGCCGCCTGGCCCAGAGCAAAGCAGAATGATCACACTGCTGCTGTGCAATACCAATGCATAAAGCTCCGTGGGCTGAGCCAGCAGCGGTAGGAGCCGGGAGCCGGTGGGGGATCTACGCTCAGCCGCTTTGCAGGGCGCTCTCCTGCCGGGCAGCTGGGAGCAGTTTCATGTTAAGACAAAGTCACCATGGGGTGCTGCATTCCCGTCCCGAGCCGCCCTTGCCGGTCATGCACTGGGACGCATCTCATCCGAGGGCTGAGCGCAGAGCCAAAGGAGCCAATGCCCGTTTTGATAAGCAACCCGCCCAAAGTCCCTTGTAGGCAACTGATGAGTGGATAAGGCCTCTCCGGCCAGGGTGCAACGTGATCTGCCTCGACTGAAACACCAGCCAGCAGAGCAGTCCCAGGGCCGCAAGCTGGCTTCGCTGGTAAACTCCACCTCCATGGCTCCACTCGGGACTTCACAGCAAGAACTCAGAGCTCCCTGCTGCAAAAGCCTCTACCACGTCAACTGAAGGGGAATCTCTATTAGCAGTGCAGGGCCTGGGACACACAGGGAAGCAGATCTGATTCCATCCAGCAGAGGGCAGCACTGCACAGTCACACCAGCCTGCTGAGTACACTGTGCAGATACACAATACCAGGTGTGCTGCTTGCTCCACGATCTCTCAGATCTCTCCGTTAGTGCTTTGAGAGCTTAGCTGGCTGGAGCCGGTCGAGGCACTAGCTCGGCACCCCCAGATCCAAGCAGGGCCCAGGTGACCGGTCCAGCCAAGGAGCAGCCGCTGAAAGGACTGTGTTGGCTGTTTGTCGCTGACCAACGGGGGGTGCTCTGGGTGTGCGGAGGGCGGGAGGCAGGCGGAGGGAAAAGATTTATTCCCAAAGTTTTGTTAATCACCGTCTCGCTCCTCCCCGACCTCCCCCAGGATGGCTGTGGGGGAAAGGCAGCTCGGCGCGGATGAGTCACCTGGCTGGTTGGGGCCTGCCCTCAGACACGCGTGGTTCTCAGCTGCCATAAATCATCCCCTCAGCGGCGAGGGGAGGGGGGCTGTTGTTGTTTGTGTGAAATCCGAAGAATGGCAGCTCTCTCGCCGATTAGCGGGGGGCCTGAAACCCACGCCTGGCGCGTGGAACCCGCTGCCCCGTCTACCAGCCATCCCCGAACCGGGGCGAGGCTCTGACATGCCACGACGGGCACTGGGGCGCAGAACCACGATCACGCCTCCCATCAATCTTGCTAGGGCTTGTCTCTGGCCACCAATTTCTTTATGAATCTCCCACTTGGGGAGCAGCGCAGGTTCTTGTTGGCGTCACATGAAAAACGTAATTAGCATCAAACCGGGCTTGGCAATCAGACGGGCCTTACGCAGCTTGCTCTGGGGCGGGGCACGGCCACTCTGATGCAACACACGGCAACAAGGCTACAAAACCAGAATTGAAAGTGCGGGGACGGGGGTAGTTCGGGAGGTCACATCCAGAGCTGGGAGGAGAGAGGAATTCCCAGGTCACCACGTCTGCGACCGTTGGCCATCACGTCTCGTGACCATTCCCGCTGTCTGAGGAAATCACATACCTTGTCACAGGGTGGGGGGGGGGGACACACACACCACACGCTACCTGCAACTCAGCCAAAGAGGCGGCCTTGGCAGGCAGTCGGTGGGTGTGTTTGAGATAAATAGCCCCAGGTGAAGCAAATCACCACACCAGCAAGATGAAGAGGACACAGGGCGGTTGCTTTTTCCTTTGAAGAAGATGATGCTAAGAAAGGAAAGAAATGCCACGCAGGGAAGCCCAGGCGTTTGTGCAGCACTGGGGCTAGGACCCCACTTCGGCAACGGGAATGGCAAAAAGTAAAGGACAGTTTCACCTTCACTGTGCCCCCTTGTGCATACGCCTTCAAACCGGGCAGCTCTGTCGCGAGTGAGATTGTGTTAAATCAAGCAATGCAAACTGGTAGGGAGGGCAGTAGACTTGGGTCACCTGGGGCAAGTCCCTTCCCCCTCTCTCCAGGCCTCAGTTTCCTTCCCACCCTCTCCCTGCCTTGTCAGAGCTTTTCGGGCAGGGACTCTCTCGCGCTCTGGGTTTGTCCAGCGCCTGGCACAGAGGGGGAGCTGCTATTGGCTGGGGGTTCAGCTGTACTGCGATATCTGACGTACAGTGGGACCGTGGCAGGGGAAAGCCCCATGTGCTGGGACCGTGTGTGTAGCAGCTGGATTGACTGAGCTGGCAGTGCCCGTAGTCTGAGGACACAAAGGCTGTGCGGTTCAAAGGAGATTGACCATACACATACACGCACACACGCTAACGAGAAGGCACATGCAATGCGCCTGTGTGTAGGAAACCCCAGCTGGCGTAGGATTTAGGACCAGCAAAGGACTGGGGCCCCCAGCCCATGTCCCTCAGGTCTCTGACATGCTGCTGAACAGTTCCAGCTCCTTCCAGTAGAGGGCACTGGTACCAGGTACACACTAGGCGGCTCATCGCTGTGCTGTGGCAGTGGGTTCGCCCCTCGTCCTGAAGGGGGTGCCAGAGAGCACAGCAGCATGGCTCCGGACTATGCTTCCAACAGCCCTGATTAGTGACCGTTCCAGATCGGGCATCGAGCCCCTGGCTGTGCCGTCAAGGCAGCGTCTCCTCCAGCCCCCACAAGCAACTGCTAGCTCTGGATGGCCCAGGTCGCAACTCACTCCTGAGCACATGGGGCTGCATGTGAGCGGGGTGGGGGTCCAGGTCGGGTTGTTGGTGAGTGCGGGGGGGGGGGGGGGGGGGGGGGGGGGGTGGTGTTTGTGGGGGGGAGGGGGGGGGGGGGGGGGGGGGGGGGGGCGTACTGGGGGCGGGCGGGGGGGGGCGGGGGGGGGGGCG
>NW_020664461.1:3591319-3612499 GCF_002925995.2 Terrapene triunguis | reverse complement strand
GGAAGCCGTGGCCTTTTGTAGATCAGAAAAACCCACAGGCCTGACCCCCCTCAGCACCAGGGCTGTACCCCAGAACCCTCCAGCCGCGCTGCCTGCAGTGCTGGCTCTCTGGCCACACCACATGGGGCTGGTTGGGACTGGCAGGGACCATCCCCCCTCCCAATCCCACGGCTGTGTTTCTGCCACAGGGGCTGGCTGCGGCGCCGGTTCCCCTCACGCTCTGCCTCCCTCCCCCCCCCATCAGCCGCAGGCCAGGCCTGACCCGGCCGGACTTTGATCTCCCTGGGGGAGCGGAGCAGCCGGGTCTGTGTGTGGTCCGAGCCCCTGGGAGCGAACTGCCCCTGGGAGCGAACAGTGCTGGGGAGCGGGGACAGGCACGCACCCACCCTCCCAGCATCCTCCCCCTGCCCCCAGAGGCTGGGGGCTCGGCTAGGGCAGCCTGGCCTCCAGACCCTCCCTTTGACCCTCCTTGTGCTGCACCATAACCCCAACCAACCTCTGCTGACAGTTCTCCACTCCCACCCCCTCCAGCCCTCCACCCGACCCCCAAGCTACCCCACTGATGCCAAGCCAGCCTGGCCCAGCCATGCCCACAGAACGGCGCCAAACCGGGAGACACTGAAGCAAACATCCCCTCCCTGCCGCCCCCCTGCCTACCCATCCTGCCTTCTCCTGCCCCAGCTGGGCCCACTGCCCCTAGCGGGAGGGCTAATAACTCAGTCACAGTCAGGGCTATAGTAGGGGGCTCCCCCCACAGCTGAGGCGATTCCTGGCAGAAGCTAAGGGGCAGGGTGGGGCAGGGCCCTGCAGCGTGGCGCTGGGGAGCTGTGCACATGCTGTGGGCAGTGCCAGTGACGGATTCACTGTCCAGGGCGCCCCCTCATGGCAAGAGCTGGCGCTGCGGCACGTCTGCCTCTTTCTGCGCTCAGGGCCCCCATGGCCCAAAGCCTTGGCCCCCTGGACAGGTCACAGCATAATCCACCCCTTCCAGGGAATCAATGCCCCGCCCAGCTGCGTCCCACCCACTGCTAGTCACCCCCAGTCTCCCTGGGGTGACCAGACAGCAAATGTGAAAAATCGGGACGGGGGTGGAGGGTAATAGGAGCCTATATAAGATAAAGACCCAAAAAGCGGGACTGTCCCTATAAAATCGGGACATCTGGTCACCCTACGTCTCCCCGCGAGGCCCCTCAGCAACCCCACTCTCCCTTCAGTGGAGCCGGTTCCTGCTTCCTCCCCGGTGTCCCCCAAACACTTCACCTGCTCAGGGAGCTTTGAGTCTCTCTTGCTTCTCCTCGGCTTGCTGTTCCTCTGCCAGGACGCCAGCCCCCGAGGGCGGTGCCCCTTTGCCAAGGCCCGTCACAGCAGCTGGCTCTGCTCCTGGGGCTTTGCAGGGTCTCCCCTGGCCCCGGCCCTGTGCCAGAGCTGGGTTGTTAGGGTGGATCCCGCAGCCTCCTCGCGCTGCCCTGTAGGAACACGGCCCAGCTCCTCCCCAGCTGGGTCTGCTAACGAGCAGTACCCAGTCAGCTAATGGAGCCCTCTTCCACTGCTGGTGCAGGTGGACACCCCCCCATGCCCCTTTCCGTTTCTCAGGGAGGGTCCCCAGCCGGGGCGGAGGGCAGCCCGTTCACGCCGCATGGTGCCATGGAGACGCACACGCCCTGCTCTCTCGGGGAGACTTCACCTTTGTTCCTTCTTGGTGCCGTTTTCCCTTCATCAGACCCAAAAGTCGCCTGGCCTGAGAGCCCGCGCTTGCTGCGGAAACGTAACCAAAGCCCCTCAGCGCTGGCCACAGTCCGAAGGGTTAAGTACCAGGGTCCCTGGTGCATGGCCCCCAGACCCCCATTTCAGGCCCGGGACCTGTCCCAGGGGGAGCGCAGGGTGACAGGCTGCACCGGCTCCCGCAGGGCCCCTCCTAGGACGCTCTCGGGCAGCGCCGCGTTTGCCGCCCGGCACACACCCGTTCCGTTCAGCTCGAGCTGAGTTACTGCCAGTGCTGCCAAAGCAGGAGACGGGCCCTGGGGTAGGGCCGATCCACCCGCGACAGGACTACTCACCCTTAGGCCTGCTAAGCCGCAGAGCCCATTCCAGGCCATGGCATGGTGCCACCCCTCCCTATGCCCCGGGCTGGGCGCAGCGTCGCCCCATCGCGTTCTGAGAGGCCCGCTAGGCCGAGGGCGTCCCTTGTTCTCCCTCAGATATGGGCCATAGGAGCACACGCCGCTGGGGGAGGGGTGCCAGGATTGGGCCCTGCACCCGGCCCCTGTGGCACCCCATCCACTGACCGGCCCAGCAGATGCTGCCCCCTAACCCCGCTGCCCAGGCCTGCTCCTGTAGGGTGCTTTGGGTGCCAGCGTTTCATGCTATGGAGCCAGGGTTCGTACCAGCTGGCCTAGGGCCCACCCAGAGCTCCACAGGCGACAGGCTCCCAGGGCAGCCCAATCTCAGGCACAGCTTGTCACCAGCGCACCCCCATCGCTGGCCTCGCCTCTGCTGCGGCCGAGCCAGGCAGCCCCAGAACACCGTGGCTGGGAGCGCCCACAGGCCGCCCCATGGAAAGCGGCTCACAGCATTAGCCGGGTTACTGGACGTGCTTGGGGGCCGTCTACAGCACCCCCTGTAACAATGTTCTGACTGGGTGCCCACCGCCAGCTCTCCCTGTCCCCGGAGAGGAACCAGCTGCTCCCAGTCGCCTCCTCAGAAGAGCTGGAATATTGGCACTGATCTGCTCCATGCGGGTTCCCAGCACAGGGCACTGCAGCATTCCTGGGCCGTGATGCCCCCCAGCGCCACTCAGGTACTATGCCCAAGGGTGCCTTAAAAGCAGAGAGCCAAGGCCCTGGCCCAGGGAGCTCCCTGGTGAATCAGACGACACAGCAAGGGAGCATAAGAGGGGGTGAGTACAAGGGTAATACCGGGGAAAGTCAGGCGCTGCGGGTATTGTCAGGGCGTCTTGGATGATTGATGGTTTATTGCTACAACATGCAATAAGGAAGTGACATTAACTGGGGTGCCCAAATTGGTCCATTCTTCTAAGGATTAGTCATTGTTAAATACAATCCTGGTGGTACTGTTATGCAGGACGGTGTTAGCGGGTGCTGTCAAGCATGGCTTTAAGCTGTAGATCAATCACAGACCTGGTTCAAGTCAATGGGTGTATGAGCCACCTTTCAATTAGGCTAAATGCAAGGGGCAATTAAATGCCCCTTTGTGTAGTGATAGCTGAAACAACAGGAAGTCACCACCCATGGCAACAGGCCACCTGACTGGGCTGATCAGCTGCTAAGCCATATGGGCCAAGATGTTTCCTCAGGATTCATTGCAAATGCAGGGTCTTCGGGTTTGATTGGTTGCAGTTGTGCATGAGAGGCAACAATCCAACAGGATTGCATCAAAGAAATACATGACCCAGCATCGATTTTTCCTGCTAATGGAAACAACGCAGCAAGAGCACAAAGCCTGGCTAACTGCTTGGGCCAAAAACGGGCAACAGTACACAGCAGCATGGGACGTTGCACTCCGGGGGGGCGGGGGAGAGGGGAAATAGGAGGGCCCGATTGTGCTATTCTTATTCATGTGATTGCTGAAGTATGGGAGGGGCACACGCGGGATCAAGGGCTGCAGGCTCGTGCTTTAGCCTGGACAATACTACTTTGCCCTTCGCTACAGCCTTTCACCCAACGATCTCCGTCAACTAAGCCTCACGGCAGCCCCCAACCCCCACTGGTTCTGCAATGCAGCCACCTCTGGGGCGGAACGCAGCCGCTGGTTCCCAGCCAGCCTGCAAACACTGCAGGTGAGTTTAGCAGAGAACGTTAAAGCTTGTGCAAAGCAGAGGCGACGCTCAGCCCTGCTCCCAGAAGGAGCCCCGTGTGGGCCAAAGCCCTGCACCCTTGCAGTGCGCTCTGGGCCCGCGGTGTGCCAATGCAGCCTGGGGCGGCAGCGGCCTGCGCCCAGCCAGGAATGGCACTGGGTTGACGGGGTACAGCCGCTCCTGCTTAGCCATGCTAGAGGCCCAGCAGGGGCAGTGCGCCGGTCCAAGCCGCCTGGTTCCATTTTGGGACTAAGGACCTGACCCACCCTGCGCCCCACACCCTGCTGGAGACAGTGCCAGGAACAGGGGAAGCTTTGCACTCCCGTGGGCATGAGGGGCCCAACCTTGATGGGGGGGGGCATCGGGGTACCAGCTTCACAGCGTGCTCCTCTTCCTTGGGCCATGTTCTGGCCCTCAGCCCCTTCTCCTCCCTACGTACGGTGCCCGGTCCAGAGCAGCGCCTAGCTCGGACTGGTCATGCTTCCCCTCGGCCCGAGCCAGGAACGGGGGAGCCAACAGGCCAGCACCCCCCACTGGGTGCAGCGCCCCCTGCTGACCACAAGGGCTAGGTACATCTCAGCAGCATGACATGCCACCCCAGGGCAGGGGGCGGGGATCTCAGGGCTAACAGACGGGCGCTGGGTCCAACCCAAACGCCCCAGGGAGAAAGGAATCACGGTCCTTCTGGGTGCGTGGTCAGGCCCCGGTTGCAGGGAGTGAGCGGGTGGAAGGGGAACCTCAGCCGGTGGCTGCCAGGGAACTGCAGCGGGCTGGGAACTCTCTGGGCGCGACCGGCCACAGCGCAGGCAGCCCGGTTCTCACCACCGCCTCGCCCCTCCCCCCGGCTCCTGTGCCAGCAGAGTTGCCTTCCTGGAATCCAGCAACGACTTGGGTGGGCCAGCGGGTTTGGCAAGAGGGCTGGTGTCCTGGGGAGAGCAGGCCAGGCCTCCCCGCTGCTGGCAGGGAGCGGGGCTCCCAGCTGGGGAGAGGCGCCCAGGCCAGACTCTGGCAAGGGGGTGGTTTCTGCACCGGGATTCCAGCTAGAAGGGGTTGTCGCTGGGGAGAGCCGGCTGGGCCTAACCTGGCTGCAGCCGCTGATTCGACGCCCGTTCCTGCTCACGGACGCTCTGGGGGATGTGCCGTGCCCCCGGGAGCAGAAAGGAGAGGCGGGGGCAGGGCACCAGCTCCGCAACTGATCTAACGGCAAGTGGGGCAGAGCCCTGGGCACTTCGCCTCCCTCAATGATTCGACGAGCCCCAGTGGCAGGATCTCACAGAGCAGCTGCGAACCATCCTCGGTCACTGCCCCGCCGGGGGCTCGAACCGCCCCCCCGCAGTAGGCAGAGGTGGGGGAAGCAGCCGAGAGCCCAACCTGCTGGGCACAGAACGACCCTGGCCAGGCCCTCGCCTGCCCAGCTTTTCCCAGCTGACTCGAGTAGGCAGCTGCCAGGATGAAGCAGCGAATCTCCTGCCTTCCAGGGGAGGGGTCTAGCCCTGGTCTGCCACAATTAGTGAACATTTAACTCAAGCACACACCACACAGGTAGGAGGAAAGATTTCCTTGTTAAAGATCCAGCAGCACCTGCCCCTTCCTCCCCCCCGCAAACCAGGGAGAGGAGCCCCCCCTACGCCCAGGCGATACCCCACCCAAGCCCCTCTTTTTAACCCTTCCAGGCCTGTTGGCACCACCCCAGGGCAGCAGAAAGGGCCCCCCTTTGCCTGCCATTGATAGCCCTGAGCCCAGGCAGCACTGAGCACCTGCAACTCCCGCTGGGCTCGGGGCACAGACATGGGTGAGCCGGGGGCAGGAGCTGGGGGTGGCACTGATCCGTCCAGAGAAGCCTGCCACCTTCCTAGCGCTTACCTGCTGGCCTTGGCACGTGGCCCAGGGGAGAAGGGAGCAGGTTGGCCTGGGCAGAGTCTAATCACACAGCGCCAGTGGGTGGGGGGACGGCTCCCTTCCACTTCCCCATCTCCTGCAGCTGCTTCCGGGCCCCCTGAATTCACTCGGGGAGAGCTAGCACATTCCGGGGCGCAGGTTCGAAGCCAGCCTCGGCAGGCGGCGGAGAGTTGTTGGCTGCCAGGGGGTGAGGGCAGCTCCCCAGCCAGTGGCCCCACGGGCCCCTTCCAGGCACAGCGAGGGTCTGACAGGCCACGGGATGCCGCTGGCAGGGCAGGACTGCGAGGAGGCTGTGCCCTGGGGCGAGCGAGGGGCACCTGGGACGTGCCATGCTCCTCCAGGCCAGGGCTGGCAGCTCACGGGCAATGCCCACAGAGTGAGGGCCAGCCATGCCCAGTGCTGGGGGCATGGAGACAGCACCCCCAAGGTGGCCTGGCACTGGGGGTACCCTGTGCCACCCCAGCCTTCAAGAGCTCCGAGTGCCCCACGCAGGCCTGGACCCAGCTCCCTGGCACC
Organism: Terrapene triunguis; assembly: GCF_002925995.2. Lineage (NCBI taxonomy): Eukaryota > Metazoa > Chordata > Testudines > Emydidae > Terrapene > Terrapene triunguis. The sequence goes on along the minus strand of NW_020664461.1, from coordinate 3,606,270 downwards.
AGCCCCTTTAGAAGAGGAAACCAGGGCAGAGAGCCAAGGAAAGACACACCAGAGCACGAGGGACGAGGGCCCCTGGGCAGTGCTGGCTCGAGGGGCTCCAGGACTTGCACCCCCTTGGAGGAGGGGGGGTGCAGCCAATGGCACCGTGGCCCCCCAGGCAGAGGGGGGGGAGGACACCCTCCGAGACAGTGCCACAGGGGCCTCCCCTGCAGCTCAGCCTTGGTCGCTGCTGCCCCGTGAGATCGTGGGGGACCCAGGGCAGGGAGTGGATCAGACACCCCCCTCCCGCCGCCCAGGGCTGCAGGGTCTTCAGCACGTGCCTAAAGTGACACCTGGTGGCCAGAGGGTGCACTGCAGGGGCTGGCAGGCTGTTAAACTGGGGAGGGGGTAGGACGGGGGCGGTGTTAGGAGGCCTGGGGGCCCCATGGAGGAGGAGGGTGAGGAGAGAGCCGCCCTCCATGGGAACTGCACCCCATGACTCCGTGCTGTGGGGTACATAAGATAACATGCCCCAGCTGAGCTGGGGTCCGGGGCCAGTGGCCCTGGGGGGCGATCCTCACCCCACCATGAGCTGCAGCAGGACGCGGCCTGGGAAACAAACAGGCCGCGCAGACTCCAGGGCAGCCCATCCGTTGGGTCCGATCACCCGCTGTTCTTGCTGAGCCGGGGGGGGGTGGGGGGGAAATGACTGGATCTTGGCACTTTGACCCTGCCTGGATCCTTCTGTCGTTTCGGTTCCGCGGCAGACACTCCTTCACTTCCTGTCCTAAACCGGGCAGCGGCAGTGCTGGGCGGCTGCGAGAGAGCTGCCGGGCTCCACCCCAGAGGTGGCTGCATTGCAGGGGTAGGTGGAGCGATTGGTCCTGCGAGTGCTTGCGAGCGAAAGGGCTAAGCTAGCAACACATTTCCAGGGGCTCCTAGCTAGCCGCCGTTAGCCGGGCCAGGCTCCATTCTTGCATTCCCTCGGGCTCCTGCTCAGGTCTGTCTCTGCCGCTTTGAAAGCCAAGGACCCAGAGACCCACGCTGGTTCTGGCCCGCGCCCTGGGGAGCCAAGCCTAGACCTGGGTGTTTATTGAATACACGTTTCTCGGGGGCGAGGGAAGGGGGCCAGTCGTGACGGGGGCAGGGGGAGGGGTAAGGGGACAGCTCGGCCCCACGACGGCGGTGTCACTCCTCCCACGGGCTCATGTCCGTGTCAATGGCCACGCAGTTGTAGGCCGCGTAGCGCAGCTTCTCCTCACACACCTTGGCGCTGGAAAAGAAGAGCCGCTGTCACTGCCCTGCGGGACGCCGGGGCCAGCCAGGCACTGCCCAAGCCATGGCTTAAGGCTCAGGATCTCCCCCCCAGCCTCATGGGACTCATGGGGAAACTGAGGCACGGAGGGGGCAGTGCCCCACCAGCAAGTGGCAGAGCCGGGAATGGAACCCAGCTTGCGTGACACCCGGGCTCACGCGTCAGCCCCGAGACCAGCTGACATGACACCTCCCGCCCTGGGATCAGGGCTCCGAAACACGGGGGCGGCTGGCCAAAGCGGCTGTTTGCGGTGTGACTCACGTGGCGTAGTTGGGGAGGTAGAGGGAGCTGGAGCAGGTGGAGGATTCGGGCAGCGCGTCCGTCGTCTCAGAGCTGGAGGAGAGAGGACAAGCAGGTCAGACCCGACCAGGGGAGAGAGCCCCTGGGACAGTGACGCCAGCACCCCGGCAGGTCCCTCCCTGGCATCCCAGAGCGGGACACTCACCCCAGCTTGTCCGGGTAGATGTAGATCCGAGCCGGGAGGCGGCTCCGGCCAGTGACAAACCTCAGGAAGCGGCTGCGATCCTCTGTGGGGAGAGAACAGATGTTAGCCGCTCTCGGGCTGGGAGGGAGCCTGCTGGGCTAGCCAAGGTGCCCCAGCCCCGTGCCCGGCTAGTCTGTCAGCAGTTCTGGGGGACTCAGCCTCGCGCCTCCGAAGGGGAGCTGGGAATTGCTGCCGACGGCTGAGAGAAGGGCCCCAGACTGAGGCCGAGTGAATCATACGGGCGGGTGAGAGACCCGGAGCCTCTGGGATCCGGTAGGAGTCAGGGCTGGGCCGCGCCGGCCGCTCACCGTTGGTGAAGTTGCCGAGTGCCTCCCAGAAGTACTGGACCCTGGTGTCTGACGGCTCAAAATCCTCAAACCGAGCTGGGGGGAGGCACAGACAGAACTGGTTAGAAACACAGCGGCCAGCTCAGGGCTGCTCCCCCCGGGGGCAAGACCCCCCCTCCGTGCCCCCACCACATAAGCGCGCAGATCCGGGGCGCACGGCGCTGTGCATTTACAAACCGCGCCGGGGCTCAGACACCAGGGCACGTGGCGGGTGCCAGGTCGCAGCCAGCACCTGGGTCCCGCAGATGGTTTCCCAGCAGCCCCTGCACTTACTGAGCTTCTTCAGGGCATCCACCGTCACCTCGGGGTCCCCGCACACCTTCTTCTCCAGCTCCTGCCAGGTGAGCAGGTCGAGCACGGCCTGGGGCACCACCTTGAGCAGCCCGGCCTGCATGGCAGCGATCTGCAGGGGAGGCAGAGCGGACGGGGTTAGAGCCGGGGCGGGTAGCGCTAGGTCCCATCGACGAGCCGGTGCAGCGAGCGCTCCGGCCGCGATGTTAGAGGGGAGTGGAGCCCTGGGAGACGAAGGGACTCACCTGTCACAGACACAGGAGGGTCAGGCGCTCGGCAGGACTCCACAAAGGGCTGGCTCTTAGCACAGCCAACGAGACCAGCCCGCGATGCTCGCTGGGATACACGTTAACGGACAGAACCCCCATGCTTCAGGGCACAAGTCGCCTCTAGGTGGCGGGGGACAGGAAGGAATGTGCTCTTGGGGCTGGGTCCTTACCTGCTCCTTGCTCTCCTCCAGCCTGGCCTTCTGCACCAGGCGGATGAATTCCTTGCGGTCCTCGTAGCGCACCACGGTGCTGCCGCCGTTGGGGATCAGCTCCACCATGCGCTGGTCGCTGAGCACCGTGGTGTAGGTCAGCTCCTGCCCGAACTTGAACTCGAAGGTCTCCTTGTCCATCACCTCCATCACCTCCAGGAGCTTCACCTGGGCGGCCGGGCAAGAGCACTTGCTGGAGAGCAACACCACGGACCTCCTGGGCCGCCCCCAGCCCCACCCTGCCCCGGAGAGCATCGGGGCTATGCCGGGGGGGCCAAAGCAGAGCCCAACTGCCTGCAGCACGGGAGAGCTCAGCATGCTGGGACTGGTCATCTCCATGGGCTGCACAGTCCCCTTGGCCCAAGCTGGAGCATTGCATGCTGGGACCGGCAGCGTCCACAGGCGGTACCGGCCACTTGTGCCAAGCCGGAGCATTGCATGCTGGGACCTGTAGTCTCCAAGGCTGCACCTGTGTATTGAGATGAGGGGGCTGGAGCTGCACTACAGAGCCTGGGGGGGGTATCTGAGCTCCTGTTTCTTTAGCCCCACCACAGGACGGTCAAACACAACCGGCCCCCAGCCACCGAGTGCCGCCTGCACCGTGCCTGAGCTGCCCGCCTCCCCCCCCCACCCTCACCCGCTTCTGCTCACCAGCACGGCGTCCACGGCGGGGAAGTCCTTGCTCCAGCTGACCTCCTCACCGGTCAGCTGTTTCCACACGAAGCCAGGCAGAGCCAGGACCTGCAGCGGGGAGGAGACGCGTGGCTGGGATCCCGAGCGCAGGGACACCTCACCAGCTGCACCCCGGCGCCCCAGAAAGGCAGACGTGGCAGCAGCGCTGCCCAACCAGCAGCGACGCCTCCCAGCTAGTCCCACCCCCCACGACACTTGCTCAAGGAGGGAGATTTAGGGCCCCCCTTGGACGTAGGGACACACGGACCTACCGAGGGTTCGGGGCTGCCGCTCCCAGGCGCTGACCAGTAGCCCCACGAACGCCAGGGCACAGCCGAGCAGGGGAGGAGCCTGCGGACGCTGCCCCAGTTTCTATTTACTGCCGAATTATCACTGAAATGCCTCGGTTCGCCCAAGCTCCCGGCTGTCTCTAGCAGCGTCCCCCCGCCCCGGGTGTGCTGGGGCCGCAGACCGCACGGGGGTGATCAGGGATTTACTAGGGCCCCTCTACGGTGCTGGGGACCCCTGGGCTCTGCTCGGCTCAGGCCAAGGGGTTGGGGGAGCAGGGCTGGCGCAGGTCCTGAGCACCACGCCAAGAGGGGGAAAAGGCCGGGCCTGCAGCGAGGGCCCCGCCCCGCAGGACTCACCAGGAACTCCTTGCCCCTCAGAGCCGCGCCCATGATCTGCCCGATCCACTCGTACTTGGCAAACTCCTTGCAGGACGGGTTCGGGACGTACATGTCCCTGGCCTCCCCGGTGCCGTTACCCTGCAACGGAGACGTGCTCAGGCACCAGGAGCTGGGGACTGCCCAGCGCCCCAACCAGGGCACGACCGGGGCAGGCCACGCTCCCCAGCGCCCCCCGCTGGCTGCCAGAAGGACCAGGGCTGACAGGCTGCAGAGGGAGCCCCTCCCTGCTGTGTGACGCCCCCCCCAGCAGACTCCATGGACTCTGGTGACTCCGGTGTAGGCTGGGCAGCCAGGCAGTGGCACCCGCGTGGGAAGGGCAGTTGGGGGCTCAGCCGTGGCCAGATGGGCAGCCCAGGAAGGAAGAGGGCACAGTGCCCGGGCCGGTGGGGGACATATCCCGTAACACTGTTAAGGCCCCCAGCAAAATTGAGCGTCCCAGCCACACGCCCCAAAGGGAGGGCGCTTCTCCCAACCGCCAGGGCCTGCCTGCTCCTGCTCCCCCCAGCCAGGGAGCAAAGCTGCCCCTCCCCCCCGCGACAGGACTGGGGGGGACTCCCGCTGCCAGCCCGGGGCAGGACCGGCCCGGCCCGGCCCCCAGCCCCTCGGTACCTGGTTGGACGTGCGGACGAAGAAAGGCAGCGGCACGGGGCTCTCTGCCGAGCTGGGACACAGCTCCTCAGACATGTCTGCCAGGCTGTCCCGGAACCCGCCCCCTGCCGCCCGGAGACCCCGCCCCCCCCCCCCCGCCCCGGGCCCCCAGCCCCGGCCGCAGGCTGCGCCCCCCCCCCCCCCCACCGAGCGGCCCCAGCGGCTCTGCCCGCTGCCTTTAAAGCGCCCTACGAGAAGCGACCCCCAACCCCGGCCCCCTGCCCTGCCCCCTGATCCTGGGGGAGCACTGAGTGGGGGCAGCTTGTAACCCCGCCCCCTGCACACAGGACAGGTGCCCTGGTCCTGACGAGAGCCCGGCTGAGCTGCAGCGAGGCTGCGGCCGGGGCCGAAGGCTGCAGGGTAACTGGACAGCGCCACCCTCCCCAGCTGCCCCGCCCCGGAACGCCTGACAGGGAGGGGCCCGGGCCCGGGGACGTACCTTGATCAATGATGCCCTCGGCGATGAACTTACACTCCCACCACTGGTCGTAGCGCAGCGGCCACCTGCGGGGAGCCAAGGCGGCAGCTCAGACAGCAGGTCGCTCATGGGAATTTGGAGCCCACAAGAGGGGCCAGCCGGGCCCCCCAGGGCCAGGGCAGCCCCCAGGATGGTCGCCCTGTGCCCCGCCTCGGGGGGCTGTTGGCTCCTCGCCTCTCCGCTGAGACAGGGCCCAGTGGCTTTGGGACACTGGCCCTTCCCCCAGGAATGGGGCTCACATCCCCCCCCGGGAGCACGCAGCCATGGCCCCTCTCAGCCCCACCAGCCGGCAAGGCCCCCCATACCTGTAATCCAGGGGCTTCTCGTACTTGTCGGAAGGTTTAAGGCCCTCATGCACCTAGAGCAGGCAGACACGAACGAGACTCAGCCGCCGGCCAGCCGCAGGGCCCCGGCACTGGTACCCGGGAGGCAGGGCAGCGCTGCTATCCCCGGGGCAGACAGGGATGGAGACACGGGGAGGCTAAGTGACTTGCCCGTGGTCACGCAGGGAATCAGTGGCAGAGCAGGGAACTGACCCCAGATCTCCCATGTCCCAGGCTAGCGCCTGACCCAGCGGGTCCCTTCTTCCCTCCAGCATCCCCAGCAGCAGGGCGGGCCGAGGGGGAGGCAGGAGGCTCCGAGGGGGCGTGCTGTGCCATCGGCGTGAAAGGTAACAGTGCCGAGAAAGCCAAGCAGATGCAGCAAAGGGAACCACAGCCAGATGGACAGATCCCGCTCGCGCCAGAGGGACAGACAGACAGCAGCATCTCTCTGCCTCCGTGGGCTGCCTGCCCCTTAGCCCTCCAAGGCCAAGCCCCACCCAGTACCCCATGTGCCTTTAACCCCTCCTACTCCCATGGTTCCTCCCACTCCCGTCCTTTCAGTGCCCCCTCCCCCCCAGCTTCATGCCCTCCACCCGCCACGCTGCCCCTGCGCCGGGCCCCGCTCCCCAGTAACCCCGACTTCGCCGGGTGCGCAGGGCCAGCATCACGGACTCTCCCAGCCCTGGAAGGAGGCTGGCGGGCGCGGTACCTGGGTGAAGACAGCGTTCTTGCAGCTGGGGTCCAGGGCGGGGTTGTCGCGGTGCTCCATGGCCAGGCGCCGGTTGATGTAGAGCCGCGGCATGAAGTTGGGCTTGCTGGTCTCCGAGTCCTTGAGACACTGGGCGATCAGCGCCGTGCGCCGCTTGGACAGCAGCAGGAACTGCTTGATGTGCTGGCGCGGGCGAGGCGGGGCCTGGGTTAGACAGACCGCCGCCCTGCGCCCTACCAGTGCCCCCCCCATCCGTCTATATGCTCCCGCCCGAACACACACCTGGCCCCCGGCCTGCCCGGCTCACCCTGCATGGGCCTTCTCCCCCACCGGGCCCCGGCTCCCTGCAGCGCCCCCGACATTCCCACCTCTCCTCCCCCCTCCACCTTGCAGCTCCCTCTCTCGGGCCCGGGGGCAGTCTGGAGTCCTCGCAGAGGGGGTGTCAGCCCCCCAGAGGCCAGGGAGAGAGGGGAGCCCTGGCTGCCGCTCACCTTGAGCCAGTTGAAGGTGCCGACCGTGTGGTCCCAGGCCGGGACGAGGTGGTGCAGGACGCTGTCCAGGAGCTTGATAAACCTGGGAGAGCAAGAGGGGCCGCTCGAGACACAGGGCAAGGCCTGGGCCACGCGAATCGGCCCCAGCCAGGGGCTGCTGCGGGCACAACGCCCCAGGACCCTGCACCAAGGGGGGGTCGGCAGCGCTCCAGGGTCTGTTCCCCTGGTTGCTGGGCTGACCCCGACGCCCCAGTGTGGCACTAGGGGGCGCTGTGCTGCAGGCAGCAGGGAGAGGGCTCAGTAGGGGGCGCTCTCCCCTCGCAGGCAGTGGTGACCCCGATGCCCCAGTGTGGCACTAGGGGGCGCTGTGCTGCAGGCAGCAGGGAGAGGGCTCAGTAGGGGGCACTCTCCCCTCACAGGCAGTGGTGACTCCGACGCCCCAGTGTGGCACTAGGGGGCGCTGTGCTACTGGAAGCAGCATCTTTTGGATGAAGAGCATCAGGTTAGGGCCCTGACCACATGTGATGAGAAAGGAAGCTGTGAGATCTCACAGGAGATGGGGAGTGAACCCTGGCGTCCGGGCCAGACCCCATTCTGCCTCCCCAAATGCCCCTGGATACGGGATCCCTGCCCGGGCCTGCTGCGAGCGTTGCTAGGGCAGATCAGTGCGTCACCCTGCGTTCTGCCCCTGGGGTCGGGCTGCGTTCTCACTGGCGAAGGAAGCAAACCCTGCAGGTGCGTCCTGCTCAGCACCCCCTGCTGGTGTCCCCGGGCAGTACCTCTGAATGACCACGGCCCGCCGGTACAGCAGGTCGGGGTCAGTCCCTTCCAGGCGGGGGTAGCGCACCAGGCTGGCTTGCTGGAACATGTCCGCGCTCAGCCCCAGCTCCCGCTGCCGGGACGACTTGATCTTGATCCCTCGGAGGCGGACGTCGATCCCGTCATCTGCTGAGAAAGAGCGCGGCTAATCCGGTGGGTCCAGGAGCGCCCGGGCCGCAGCCACCAGAGATAGACAGACCCCAGGGCGCCCACCCCCCATCCCCTGGGAGGCTATTTCCCCATCAATGGGACTCAGGAGACTGCAGCTGGCATGGGGCAGGTTTAGAACCAGAGATGGGACCAAGCCACCAAACTCTAGGGCTGTCGAGATCCGGGCTCGTCTCTATGAACAGGCACCTCAGCAGCCCCAGGGCTGCAGCTTCCAGGGGCATCATGCAGCAGGAGCGGGCTGGGGGCGTAGGGCCAGTGCCCCCCTGAGGCGGTCCATGGCCTGGGGATCTTAGCCCACTTCCCAGCGGCCAGGTGGCCACCAGCACAGCAAGAACGCCAAGGAGAGTGAGCCCTGGAGACCAGCGTCCTCCAGAGACCACATCCGGAGTGCCCGACAGGAGAGGGCGGGGCCCTCAATGGGGGAGCAGGCCGATCTCGGAGGGGGAGGCGGCCCGCCCCTGTCGTGCAGGCTTTTATCCCCGCCCACCTCTGCACTCCACGATGCGGATCTCGATGATGGGCAGGTGCGTGGTCATGTCTTCGAGCACACACACGTCCCCGATGTAGCTCCTGGAACGACAGAGCAGAGGGGGGTTCAGAGCCGCCTGCCCCCCAGCCAGCGTCCATTCACCCAGGGCCAGGGAGGAGGGGCTGCCTAGTGAGAAGAGGTGAGGGGAGCTAGAACCTGGGGGTTTGTCTCCCAGCCCCGCAACCGACTGACCATGCGACCCTGGTCACGTCACTCAGCCTCCCCGTGCCTTGGTTCCATGGGGCCGAGACGTTAGCACCACTGGGTCTGTAAAGTGCCCAGAGAGCACAGCGCTACCGTCCGAACTCTCAGGGATGGGCGGGGAGGCCACACGGGCGCTGACGGGCAGCGCGCTGGGCCCTGGAGGCACGGCTGGGTGTGTCCGAGAGGCGGGCAGGGGGCAGCAGCCAGCCCAGCCTTAGAGAGCTCCTGGCAATGGCGGATTTCTCCAGGCCGGAGCCCTCGGCTGGTCCCTCGCAGGGGGGGCAGCCGGATTGCTGAGCTGATGCTCAGGCGGCGGCTCCGGGCTCAGCGTTATGGCCCTGCGGTTTGCCCCACTCCAGGCCGTCCCCCCGTCCTGCCGGAGAACACGCCTTCCATGCACCACAGCCGCTAACCGGGACCGCTCCGCTCCGCTCCGGGCCGAGGGAACCCGGGGCTCGCGTGCAGACCTTCTAGGGGGAATGGCAGCTCGACCACATGTGGGGGGGTAGGGGTGGGTGACTTGTTATTTGAAACATGACCAGCCCCCACCCCCCACTTCGAACCCCTCGGGCTGGAGTCACTGGTTGCTGGGCTGAGCGGCCAGGCTAAGATGGAGGGCGCTGTGAACCCCAGCGTTCAGTCCTGCAGCCGGCCAGGAGAGCCCCAAGGCAGGACACGGCTATCGGGCTGGGGATTTCATTAGCCACCCGCCAATGTCTAATCCATTCCCGGAACCGGCGCGTGCGGAGACAGCAGAGCCCTCGCCAGGGTCTGTGCCATGCGTCTCAATGCCACTCGGGCATTAATGCTCACCACGGACACAGCCCAGAGAGGGAAACTGAGGCACAGAGCGACAAGCTCCTTTCCCCAAGCACCAGCTGGAGTCTCTGTCAGTAGAACTCCGGGGCCCCAGGCCTGTGCTCAGGCCACTAGCCCAGCCCCCCCCCCCCCCTCCCCGCCCCACTCACTCATCGATGCCCACGTCGCTCAGCTTCTTCAGACTGTCGCCCTCCCCGCCGTACACCGCGATCCTCTTGGGCATGAAGTTCTCGTCCGTCGTGTCCACCGTCAGCAGCAGCTTCCTGGAGGGGAGGGGACAGAGTGACAGCTGGGCTCCCCGGCACCGAGCCCCCGAGCCCGGCGGCTCCCCGGCACCGAGCCCCGCGGCTCCCCGGCACCGAGCCCCGCGGCCCGGCCAGAGCCGGGGAGCCCAGGACTCCCACAGACCGGGGGTCCCCTCAAAGCCCGGTGGGATGCAGCCTGGGGTGGCCGTGGGACCTCCCTGCCCACCAGCTCCCGCCCTGGTGAGAGTGGAGGGGTGCGGGTACGGGCCCGCTGGCTCCCACCTGGGTGATGCTGATCACGGGGGTGAGCCGCCCGCCTGACCGTGGCCAGCCCATGAACCGGGCCCCGGGGCTGACATGCCCCCCCCACAGGCTCCCCCAGGGCGGAGAGGGAAGCAGCTGGCTCTCACTTGACGATGGTGCCTTTCTTCATGGTGAGCCGCACCCAGTGCTGGCCCTGGGAGCCGTCGCTCTCCCAGTAGGTGTCCGCGTTGCCGTCCGTCAGACACGACACGTTGAAGTCTTCCTGGAAGGGGGCGGGGGGGTCAGATGGAGGGAGCCCAGATCCTGCTCCTCACACGCACTCATTTGGCACCACAGGGGCGAGGGGGTCTGGTGCAGGGTGGGGGTCGACCAGGGAACTGGGCGGGAGTGGGCACGGTGCCCGAGGGCTGATGCTAAACTCTCAGACCGGGTCAGCAGCCGAGCCCAGAGCAGAGTTCTCCTTCGGTCTTGGGGTCCCATCTGGGCCCCTCGCAGCTGGAGGAGGCCCGAACGCTTCCCCACCCCCACTCGGGGACTCAGCCGCCCCCCTCCCCGCTCCGGGAGCTCCCTTTGGAGCCAGATCCTCACCCCTCTGGAGGGGGCAGGTCTCCCGCCCGGCTGGGAGCCCTGGAGAGACGGGACCCCCCGCGTCCCTGCGCAGCGCAGAGCGGCTGGGCCCCGCCCCACCCCGTACCGTGTAGGAGGAGACGTCGATACTCTCCACATACTGCTTGACGCTGCCCAGGTTCTCGTCCTCCTTCCCCAGGTGATCGTACAGGAAATGCACCAGGTCCTCGTCACACTCGTAACTCCACGTCGGGGGCACGAACCTGCCGGCACACGCAGGGTTAACAGCCCAGGGGCGGGTTGGACTGACCGGAGCCCCCGCGTCCCGGTGAGCTGGATGGGGCGCCCCACAGAGCCCACGCCGCTGCCCCTGCACCCCTCCCCCAGCGCTGCCATGCACTCAGTCCGAGGGACCCAGCCCCGGGGGCAGCACAGACCCCCATCCCAGGGGGGCCCCCCCAGCCAGGACAGCCTGGGCGCCCCGGAACGTCTCGCTACCGGAGCTTCTGCACCGCTGCCTCGTCCTGCTCCATGGTTTTGGGTTTCACGCCGAGCCGCAGGGAGTACGTCAGATCCACCACCTGCTCCCACCTGGAACAAGGCGAAGGGTGGCGGGGTAAAGGGAGAGGAAAGACGACCAGTTATTGGGGCACCAGCCCGGGACGGGGACAGAGCAAATTCCTGCTCTGCCACACAGCCTCTGTGCACAAATCTCTGTGCATCTGTCCCCATCTGCCAGACGGGGGGCTGGGAGGGGCTCGGATACTGCTGGACGGGGGGGGCTGGGAGGAGCTCGGATACTGCTGGACGGGGGGGCCGGGAGGGGCTTGGATACTGCCGGACGGGGCGCTGGGTAAGTCCCGGAGAAGCCAGCCAGCTCCCCTCCCCACCAAGAGCAAAGATCAGCCTCTGGTTAAACCCACTGCTGCCCCCAGTGGAACCGGATGTTTTAAAGCCAACGTTATTTCTCCTGGGGCTGGGTCAGCAGGTCAGAGCTGGGCCCAGGCCTGGGCCCCAAGAGACCGGAGCTCAGGTAGGGGCTTGGCGGGCTCTGTTAGCGCCTCTGGGCAGGGCACAGCCCACACCAGGCCCGGGGCAGGCGGGCAGCAAACACCCTGCCGCGGGGCCTGTTCCAATGCCTGTGCTCCAGAGAGGAGCGATGTGGTTGGCCTGGCCTGGTGAGGCCAGCAAAGGAGATTCCTGCCTCTGGCAGCGCTGCCCACACACAGGGCTCCGGGGCAGGGGGAGGTGGGGTGGTAGGCTCAGGCGGTCACTGCATCGGACACACGCGACCGGGATCAGAACCCCGGTCCCCGAGCCTCCTGCACACAGCTCTGGCCCCCCGGCAATAACAAGCCCCTTATTTCCCCGGAGAGTCGGGCGCTAGAGGATGGCACTGCCCAGCCCTCCGCAAGCAGCCAGACGGAGCCCCAACAAGCTGGCGGCGCCCGGCCCAAGCCCGACTCCCCCAGAGCCTCGTCCCCAGACCTGATCACGGGTTTATAATCGACGCCGAAGAGCTGCTGCTGCCTCTGGATTCTGTCGGTGGACTCGACCGGGACCAGCCGGTCCCCTCCCTCGGCATGTTTGCACACCAGGATCCAGCCTTCCTCCAGCTCACAGCTGCCCTTGTACTCCTCCAGCTGCTCCTGCAAAGCAAAGCGCGGCCTGTCAAGGAGCCCTTCGCCCCGGCTTCACACAGCGCCCGGGGAGCTGGCGCTCGGTTTTACCACGACAGGCCGGCCACCGAGTCAGAGATCTCCAGGCCAACCGGGACGTGCGATCACCTCGTCTGCCCGCCTGCGTCACCCAGAGAACCCCCTCTGCTCCCCGCACCCAGCCCATCCCTTCTGGGGCAGCCAGAGCCAGTCTGTTCCCGACCGTGATGGTGAATCCACCGCGCCCCTTGGTCTGCCGTCCCACTGGACCGTTCACCTGCCCGGAAACACGAGCCCTTTCCTGGTCTGAATTCACCTGGCTTCAGCTTCCAGCTACCGGATCTGGGTCTGAGCCAAGAGCCCTCGGCTAGCAGAGCCCTTCTCCCACGGAGACACTTAGAGCAGCCATGTGGCTGGCAAACCGCGCCCCCACCCCCCAGATCCCCCCCGTTCTGCCCCCCGGCAAACAACCCCCCCCCCCCCCCCGCTGCTCACAGGCCTTAGACGGTTCGCGGACCCCCCTCCACCACAACCCCCAAGCCTGCGGATACCCACCAACGTCCCCACCCCACCTGCCAGCCACCGGATGAGCCCGACCAGGCTCAGAGGGTGGTTGGGGGGGCCCTCCTCAGTGGAGAGACGGTTGCCCTGTGATCGTCTCCTCTGCCCCTTGGCAGGGGGACACTGGATGCACACAGGGCCTGTCCCTGAGCTGGGGGCCTACTGAGAACCCCAGCAAGCCAGGCGCCCTTCAGGCTTTTTTGCTAGCCAGGAAATAAAAATAAAAAGCCGGAAGCCTGGTGGAGCCATGTCTGACAGCTGTATGTCCTCACGCCCGAACCCCTGGTCTGGTTCCCTTCAACTCCCACACAAACACTCCACTTCAGCCCCAGAGCTACCTGCCAACGCCAAGGCCAGTGCATCGTTTTTAAAGAATGGGGCAAAATCGGGATATAATGGAAACTATAACTGTGGAGCAACTCCGTGCCAGGAACAACGAGACCATCTCCTGGACCTGGAATTCACCAAAGCCGTTAGGAGAAACACTCACAAATATCCTCCCTCCCAAGGGACTGTGAGCAGCGATCACACCCCTGGGCCCAGACGCCACTCTCCCAGAGGTCTCATCTGCTCTAGCATGGCAAAGGACGCGGGGGCACGGTCTGCAGCAGAGACGGCCCCAGAGCGTTACACTGGGAGGTAGCCCACGGCCCCTGTGCGTTCCAGGGGGAGATTCGCAAGTGATGGCAGAACTTAGAGGGGTCTACAGAGACAGCGAGGATGGGAAACTCTTCCTTGCATCTGTTCCCTGCCCGTTTAGGGCCCAGCTGAGGCCCAAGAAAATCAACCCCAGCCAAACAGCATCATGACCTGGTGGCCGAAGGCTGCGTGGTCGGGGTCTGCCCTGGATTCGAGCTATTTGCACACAGGACACGGCGTGAACGTTGCCTGGACAAAGGGTAGCTAGGAGCCAGCGAGCGCTGCCGCCCGATTGGCAGACGTCCCCCTCTGTCCTGTTGCTGGGTCAAGGGGGCCCGGATGGCAGGAAAGCACCATCTACGGGAAAACACCAGTGCAAGGAGGAGCCGTGTCCCTCGGGTGTAACGCTCGGGGTTATTCCGGAAGAGCCAGCTGGTGCCACTCTCCCTCAGGCTCAGGGCCAGCGTGCCCGTAGGCCAGGGCCAAGGAGAAAGGGCTGTTTGGAGCCGTAAAGCAGCGCACGGTCGTCACTGTCCAGGGGTACCAAAAAGTACAGCTGTCCCCGAAAACCAGCCCGGCCAGCTCCCTGTCTCGGGAGCACAGGCCTGTGGGAGAACAGCTCGGCCCGGTGAGCGAGGGAAAGCAAGGCCACACTTTAAACACAGCCAACGCCGCAGGGCGCGGCGGGCAGGGCAGTTACCAAGGAGATGGGGCCAAACCCACCCGGCTGGCAGACAGGCCTGGGATAAGGGTTCCAAGCTTGGGGGTGTCCAGATCAGGGCTGGGGCTGTGCCCCCAAGGCACGGCCAGGAAATCCGGATCCAGGGGATCACCCCGTCAGCCCCGGGGTCTGGCTCTGGGCCCAGCTCTGAGGCAGTTGCTGCCCATGGGAAGGGAAGTCTCAGGGCAGCGTTCCCCGACCTTTAACCTTTTAATTAGCTCCAAAGCCAGGTGACTTTGCCCCACATGTCAAACCAGGAAGTGGCTGTCTGACTGAAGTCCCACAGCTGGTGCCAGGGGAGGCCGGTAGCACAGCAGGGCGAGAACAATAACGAAGCCCAAATCCAAACACCCCCGATCTGAGGGGCACAGACCCCAGCTTTGTCATCTGCCCTCTGCCTGCCCCACAATGGAAACACTGCAGAGCCCCTCCCTCCCAACACTCCTTACAACCAATGGCCTGAAACCTCAGCCCTCTGCGCCCACCCTGCTGCCAAACCATCCACGCAGGAGCCAGGCACCAGCGTCCAGTCCCTACACATTGTAACCATAGAGATTCAGAGCCCTGGACACAGCCTCGGCCTGCCCCGGATCCTGCCCCGAAAGCGCCGTGCCTGGGGGGCTGGCATTGTAAACTCTCAGAATGGATACCGCACAGACCAGTGGGAGTCCTTGTGTCGGTCCATCTCTCCCCGGGTTCATCTATATCCGCTCGTCTCTCCCATCTGCCTCCCTGTTTGTCCGCCTGTCTCTTACTGTGTCCGCCTGTCTCTCACGGTGTCCATCCATCTCCCATCTATGTGTGTCTGTCCGCCCGTCGCTCCCATCTCTGTGTCTGTCCACCTGTCTCT
>NW_020664461.1:3590579-3591309 GCF_002925995.2 Terrapene triunguis | reverse complement strand
CCCGGCCGGTACCTGGCTCAGCTTCACCCACAGCCCCTGGCTGTTGCAATACTCCTCGCCGGTGGCCCGCACGCACGTGCCCTTGCGCAGCTCGACGGCGACCTTGGCGAGCTTCTTGCAGGCCCGGGCGCGGGCCGGGCTCTCGCTGACGCTGAGCAGGGAGCGGCCCGAGCCGGCGGCGGCGGGGTCCCGGCACAGCTTGTAGCGCACCCGGCGGGGCACGTAGCAGAGCGCGGCGGGCAGGGGCCGGGCGCGGCCGAAGCAGCCCACGCACTCGGCCAGGCAGCGGATCCGGCCCAGCAGCTGGTGCGGGGTCTCGGCGGGGGAGCCCATCCTGCCCGGCCCGGCCCCGCTCGGCTCGGCTCGGCCCCTCCTGCCGCAGCCCGGCCCCGCCCCGCCCCGCGCGTCACCGCTGCGCTGGGGGCGGCCACATGCGCCCTGCGGGGGAGCGCAGCCTGCGCCGGCCGGGTTAGGGGAGCGCAGCCTGCGCGGGGCGGCCTGCCTGGGGCAGCGGGGCGGGGGGCATGTGTGTCTGGGGCCCCCAGCTCGGGGGTTCCCCCAAATCGTCTGTGCCAGACACGGTCCATAGGGGCGGATTACGCCCAATGGGCCGGGCTGGGGGCGGGGTTGGGGGCCGGGCTGGGGCGCTGGGTTGGGGGGGGCGCTGGGGGCCGGCCTGGGAGTTGGGGGGACGCTGGGGGCTGAGTTGGGGAGTTGGGGGGGCGCTGGG
>NW_020664461.1:3575958-3590479 GCF_002925995.2 Terrapene triunguis | reverse complement strand
GGGCGGGGTTGGGGGCCGGGCTGGGGAGTTGGGGGGGCTGGGGGTTGGGCTGGGTTTGGGGGGACGCTGGGGGCTGGGTTGGGGGGGGCGCTGGGGGCCGGGCCGGGGAGTTGGGGGCCGGGCTGGGGGGGGGCCGCTGGCGTTGCCGAGTTGGGATTTCACTCCCAGCTCAGGGGGTCTCGGGCAGGACTTGGGGCGAACCAGGGAGCGTTTCAGCGAACCAGCCCGAGCCTTCACCCAAGTAGGGGGCGAGCCCCTCGGCTGCCTTCCCGGGGAGCCCCTGGCGGGGGGGGGCAGATTCCGTTTGGAAAAGGAAACGCTCAGATGTTTGGCCAAACAGCTCTCGAGTTTCTTCCCCCCACGAGGAGCTCCTGGACTGGGTGATTTATCTGTGCGGGGGGGGGGTGTCTTCCCTGGGGGGCGCGGGGAGGGAGGGAGGGGAATGCCCCCTCCCCAACCTGGTGGGAGGAAATCCTAAAGCAGTCAGCCCCACTATGGGCTCAGTGCCCCCTCCCTGGCTGAGACCCCACACACTCACTGCTCCCCCAGCCCTTCTCTCCGCCCCGCACTGGGAGGGGAAGTTATCACCCCTGCCAGGGCTGTTTCCCTTTTCTGAATGCGCCTCTACACCTGGCTTTACGGTAGTTGGCCTTGCGCGCAGGCAGAGCCAGGGGCACCCCTCGTCCCATCAGCCAGCGGCGGGGTCATTCAGGCACCCGGTGGGGCAGCTACAGCGCAAACCGGAAGTAGAGCGCAAGGAGCCCGCCCCCAATGTGGGCGTGGCCTGAGCAAGATGGCGGCGCCCGTCGGCCCCTCGGGGGGGCGTGACTCCGCGCTGGTGGGAGGGGGCAGCGGAGCCGCCCGCAGCAGAGCCCGGGCGGCGGGAGCAGGAGAATGGACGGGAACAGCCCGCTGCGGTGAGTAGCGGGGCCGGGGTCAGAGGGCAGGGGTCAGAGGTCAGAGGGCGAGGCGCCCGTTGACGGGCTCCCCCGGCCACTGGGTGCCCGAGGCGGGGGGGGGCCAGCAGCGCTGAGCCCGGGGGCTGGTTCCGCCGCACGGGAAGTCCCGTCACCCCCGGCCCGGCCCCTCCCCGCTTCCCCGGGCCCGGGGGTGGCGTCTCCTTCGCTGACTGCGGGAGCGAGTCACAGCGGGCGGGTCCCCGCGGGGTCCCCCCCCGCACGGGACACGGGCTCTGGATCGCCCCCTCCCGCGACTGGCGGTGGCTTCGGTGTCAGGAGCGCGCCCCGCCCGCGGAGCGCGCCCCCGCCGGTGCTGTCTGGGGCTAAGACTTTGGCTGTTGGGGGGGCGCGGGGGGGGGTTTTTACACCCCTGAGCGACAAACGTTTGAGGAACGAAAGGCCTTACGCAGGCCGTGTCTCGCTGTACAGTGACACATCGGGACCCGTCCCCTAGGGTGACCAGATGTCCCG
This sequence comes from Terrapene triunguis, assembly GCF_002925995.2. NCBI lineage: Eukaryota > Metazoa > Chordata > Testudines > Emydidae > Terrapene > Terrapene triunguis. Next base: position 3,589,049 of record NW_020664461.1, on the reverse strand, counting down.
ATTTTATAGGGACAGTCCCGATATTTGGGGCTTTTTCTTATATAGGCTCCTATTACCCCCCACCCCCATCCCGATTTTTCACACTTGCTGTCTGGTCACCCTACAGTCCAGCTACGCTGCGGCAGCACCTCTGGGCCACCAGCAGTGAGCTCTCCCCGGAGCATAACAGCCCCCGCCGGGGTTGAGAGAACTGGATACATTCGTGGAGGTTAAGTCCATTAATGGCTATTAGCCAGGATGGGTAAGGAATGGTGTCCCTAGCCTCTGTTTGTCAGAGGGTGGAGATGGATGGCAGGAGAGAGATCACTTGATCATTGCCTGTTAGGTTCACTCCCTCGGGGGCACCTGGCACTGGCCACTGTCGGAAGACAGGATACTGGGCTGGATGGACCTTTGGTCTGACCCAGTACGGCCGTTCTTATGTTCTGTGTGGTCGGATGAAGCTCTCCCACTGCCATAGCATTGTGCACAAGCACTTATGTCGCTCGGTGGGTGGTTTATTCACAGCCCTGAGCGACATAAGTTATGTTCACATGGGCTGCAGCACAGACAGCCTTCCCCTTCCTCTCAGTTGTCACTTCACCTTCATCAACAAGGCATTAATTTAACTAACACACTCCACTACAGTGAGACGATCAACTTTGTGCTTTTTCTGTCTCGTCTACATTAATGTCCTATATCCATATAACTAAAAATCCACCCCCGAGTGAAAGTTATACTGGCGTAATTCCCCGCTGTATACAGCACTAGATCAGCGGGAGAACTTCTCCCACCAGTATAGCTACTGCCTCTCCTGGAGGTGGATTAACTACACCAACAGGCGAGCTCTCTCCTGGCGGCTTAGAGCATCTTCATTAAAGCACTACAGCAGTGCTGATGCAGTGGTTTAGGTGTAGATTTGCCCTCATTTAGGACAATATTGAAACTTTAAAGGGCCACACATTTAAAGTTACATGGGCCTTTTTGTTAAGCATGTGGTTGCAACTAACACTTGATTAGTATTAATGAAAGATTAGAGAACAGAGCTGGCTGAAGAATGGAAGTTCGGTTTTGGGAAGAATTGAGAGATTTGGTCAGAATGAAAATAAATTCCAGAAAAAAATAATTGTTTTGGTTGATAAACATTTAATGTAAATTTCAACTTTGTTACATGTTGTAATACATAATACACGATCAATGTTTCTATGTGCCATTGCCAACATTGGGGGAATTGCCTTCAGTTTTCGCCTGAAGTAAAATTCTGGTAAAATTGCCAGTTTTTTGCAACGTGTTTTGATTTTGACAGAACTGTATCTTCCAATGGAATATGGTTCCAGTGAAGTTCCTTTGGCTCGACTAGAGAATCTCTCTTGGTTTTGCATTTGCCAGCACTTTATGTATAGCTAATTGCGCTGAGTTTCCCCTGCCTGTGTAGACCTTTCACACAGCAGTAGAGAGGAGAAAACTCACTTCGACTGAAGAAAGTTATTGGCAGTGGGAACTCGGGGACAGGTGCAGTAGCTGAAGTTACAGGACTCTGTTAACCAGGTTGTAAATTGGCAGTTACGCTTGCAAAGTTACTCTGCGTACTACGGTCACACTTCGCGCCTGCAGTCAGGAACAGGACCCAGTTGTGTTAGCTGGTCCCAAACCCATAGGAGACTCTGCCCGGATGAGCTGAGGCTTCCACTGTCAGTTGTAGATTTAGGGAGTCAAGTTTCTCGGTCTAGATTTTGCCCGGCCAGCTCACTGTGCCCTATAAGTGTCTGATGTATTTTTTCAAAAATATACTGTATAAAACTGAAGCCAACACAGAAACCCCGATTCCCAAGCAGCACGGACTGTACTTTAACTACAAGGTTGTGATGGCAGGTCTGTCCCCACATGCTGCTGCATGGACCGGGTTTGCGCGATCCTATCTTCACTCCATGTGCAACCTAGTCAGGGGGCCCAGTTTCCACATGGCCGGCCCCCGCCTTGCTTCCCGCCTAGTTCGTACGGAGTGTGGTTGGGTCCGGTAGCTGTAGCATATAGGGGCCTTCAGCCCATGTGATGAGACGCCGAGCTAAGGTCTGCCCCTTCTGCCAGTCTTTGGAAGCTGGCCAGCTGGCAATAGAAAATGCTTCCCTTCTGTTCCGTTCCCCAGACTGTAGGGGATTACAGCCCTACCGTCCTAGGCCGAACCAACTCCCAGGCCTGCACAGCGGAGATACAGACTTACCGCCAGCGGAGTGGGAGTTAAGTCCACATCAGAGACGCCCCCGAGCCCACCGTCCCCAGAATCTCCCCAGAGCAGCTGCTGCCTCTGCTGTCTGCCACTGATAACGTAATCAGCGCTGTCTCTTTGTGGTGCTCCCTGACCGCACATTGTCTGTGCAAGTGATGGATGGGCAGGCGGAGCTGGGAGAACAGGAAGGTGCCCTCAGCAGCCCCGCTCCCACCTCCTGCTGGCTTTGTCCTGCGCAATGTACAGCTAAAACAGAACCGCGCTCTGTCAGTTAAAACGTTTCATCCGGGATGATCTGTAACCACCCCCTAAGAGCAGCTTAATGCCTCCAGAGAAGGCAGCAGATTCCCACCGCAGCCACCAGCCCTTGGGGCTCTTTAATGGATCAGAGGGAAGCCACACACAGTTCTCCTCCTGGCCTGGGAGGAAAACCAGCGACAGCAGCCTGTGGGGAGAGAGCTGTGCTGTGGCCAACACCTTAAACCTGAGTCCTGCCAGGCTCTTATAGGCCATGTGTAGGGCAGTGAGATGTGGGGAGTATCAGGGCCCGGGTGAGCTGGTGCAGAGCGTACTTGCCTGCTTCCGCAGTCACTGTGTGCCTGGGACTTCATGGCTTTGCAGCAGGTATTGCAGTGAGCCAGGGAGTCGTGAGGGTGAGGCATGGGACTGGAACCCAGGAGATCCAGGCAGGTCTCCATCACTCTGCCCTCACTTCCTCCTCGTCCCGTAACACCATTCCTGGCACGCTCCTCGCTGGCTAGCTGTAGAGCAGGTGGGGAGCTGGGAATCGAGGGGGTGAGACGCAGGGACTGCTAAATCCTTGCCCGCTGTCGTGCCTGAGTAGACACAAGCCAGATACTACGTCACTGACCATCCCGGCCCAGTTACCTTTCCTGCCACGCCCCGGCCAGGACCACTCCCCTTAACGTGTTGGAGGGTGTTAGCCGCCTCTCTGCTGCCATCCCAGCCATTAGCCAGTGGGGAGGGACCTGCCCGAACCCTGGAGCGCAGAGGGCTCCTCTCCCTCAAGGAAGCCGTTGTCCCAGCGAGGTGCTGCTGCCTAGCCCCTAGCAGCCTGGAGAAGCAGGGCCAGCAGCCGGCTCTGGGCCAGCAGCCAGGGCTCGGACTCTCCTGTGGGTCAGGGACTCGGTCTCTCCCCTGGAGCTTGGGCTGGCGTGAGCAGGGAGCAGATGGCAAACCTGCCCTGGGTGCAGAGTGGGCTGTGTCAGCCTCCTCCTGGCTGTGGGCTGACAGCCCCCTGGAAAGGAAGAGCCAGGCTGGGGGCTGCACAAAACCCCCCCCAGGGGAGTAATTCAGTGTGAGGAGGGGACCCTGCCCTGGGCTGCTGGCACGTTACACTTGGCGGCTGCGTGTTCCCAAAGCGCTGAGTAAATCTCTGCTGCCCCCCGGCAGAAGGCACGTGCGGGCTGCGGGACCTGCTTGCCGGGCTGGCCTCAGCCTCTCTTTAATCTCCACCCAGGAAGAGGAACCGTGGGACAAGGAGAAGGCAATAGGCCTGTTCCTCACCTAGACTGCAGAGCCGCCAGCAGCGCCTTTCTCTGCCTGGGGGGCACAAGCCTGGCTCATCCCCTCCCAACCGCCTGCTGCAGCTCCAGGGGCCGGATCCCTCCTTTATAAGCCCCAGCTGGGACTCAGCCCCCATCACAGCGGCTGGTCAGCTAGGGTGTTGTTCCACAAACTTATACAGGATCGTTTTAGGGGTCAAGGCAAAGATGCCACATTTATTATTAATCTGTAACTATTAGCAAATACCTCAATGCTTATACACATACACTCACACACACGGGCTGCTGATTCCCAGCACCTGCCTGCTGGGCTGCTCCCTGGGCCTTAAAGGGGCAGATCGTCTTGTTACAGCAAATAGTCCCATTTTACTGGTGGGGAAACCGAGGCACGGAGGCAGAGATGAACAAACGCACCAGTTCGCAGCCCCGATGCAGAGCATGGTCCCGTGCAGCTAATGCCTCAGACTCCAGCGTGTCGGAGGGCCAGCTCCTGTGATCTCCCTTTGCCCCTGGGGTGGGAGTAGCTGGGCTCTGCAGCTCTCTGGGGGCAGCGATCTTTGCTCTCAGTGATGCTGGGTCTGCTCACTGCCTGCCCCCACTTCCCCCCTTGCTTTAGGCCCCAAGACTTCCCTGCGTTGAAGAATGACACGTTCCTTCGAGCGGCGAGAGGGGAAGAGACGGAGTACACCCCGGTCTGGTGCATGAGGCAGGCCGGCCGATACCTCCCAGGTGAGTGGCCAAGGCCCAGGGTCCAGGCAGGGCTCGTCTCCTAGTTGGAGTGGGGGTGCCTGCCCCCCACTCTCCTGGCTGGCTCTAGCTGGGCATCGCTCCAGGAGCAGGGAGGCAGATGGAGGAAGAGACTCAGCTTAGAGCGATGGGCGGAGGCCAGGGTAGCTGAGGGTGCTGCTGGGACCTCTTTGCCAGGTCCCCCTTTGCCCTCCTGGCATGGTGGGGCTCAGGGATGCCCTCCCCGGGGCGTCACCCAGCTGATCTGTTTGCAGAGTTCCGGGAGACCCGAGCTGCCCAGGACTTCTTCGCCACCTGCCGAAGCCCGAAGATGTGCTGCGAACTGACCCTGCAGGTGAGTGGCTGCCCAGCGCCTGGGCTGATGTTCTCCCCAGGAAGGGCTTTCCTTCACTGCCGCAGAAGCCCTGAGAGCTCCCCCTGGGGGCTGTCGCAGTACTGATTGGGTGCCCCCCCCCAGCCCACCAGAGAGAGGCGCTGTCGTCCTGCCCAGGCTCCTTCCACTCACCCCAGGCTGAGACCCACGGGTGACAGCTTGGGGGGCTAAGGACCAGACCCCCACCCTCCTGCCAGGCTGCAGCCCCAGCCCTGATGGAGAGCCCACGTGTGCCCTTCCTTAGCCTGTGAGCTCATCTGGGCCAGGGCCAGGCCGACAGCAACCCGGGGCCTGCTGGACCGGGCAAGATCTGGACGACCTTGTAAACTGGAGTCATAGAAACAGGATGCAATTTAATAGTGCGAAGTGCAAGGTCCGGCACTTAGGGACTGACCAGAAGAATTTTTGCTATAAGCTGGGGATGGATCGGTTGGAAATGACAGGAGGAGAAAGACCTGGGTGTATTGGTCTATGACCGGGGTCCTAGTGGGGGCCAGCTGTGGTCACTCAATTAGGGTGAACTGCAAAGAAGGGGGCGGATAATCCCTATGGAGCTGGTGGATATTCCAATACTTAGATTCATCAAACCAGCACAAAACAGCTTCTTTATGACCTCACTGGTCACTCAGACGTCCAAACAACACAGTTCCCTTAAAGTGATCCAGCCTCGGGCCTCCGTCCAGTACTCACGTCAAATACGATGACAATTTCTGTAAATCTTATTTCATCATGTAAAAGAAAAGGTTCGACCAATCCCAAAGGATCGGACACATCACCTCCCAGGTTAACGCACGTTTCAGATCTTACCCAAATACACGCTACAGCCAATTCTTATTAACTACACTACAGTGTATTAAAGAACAAGAGAGAGAGAGAGGCTGGTTAAAAGCTCAATATTCAGACAGCCATGAGTTCAGTCCATTGAGGTGCGGATTCACAGCAGAGAGGGGGAGCTTCGTAGTTGCAAAGAGATCCTTTAGAAATAGTTCCTAGTTTATGGTCCAACGTCCCAATCTCATATTCAGGATGTCCCAGCAGAACTGGGACCTCAGTCTAGCGACTCAAACTTCCCCTGATGAAGCCTAAACAGGTCTGAGATGACAGAATCAGGACTCAGGATCTTTTATACAATTTCATGTCCTTGTTGAGGAGTTGGGATTCCCTTGGGGAACAGAAGGTGATCAGGATGACTTTGAAGGAGGTGCATCACCGGTACTTAGAATTAACATAAGGCCATTTGCTTGTTCCTCCCCCATTCACGGTACATTTCAAAGAGAGATGAATACCGAGATACCCTGGGTTTACAGTTCATTTACATGATATCAGAATACAGCAGAGACAGGGACTGCTGATTACATCCTCGACCCTACTCAGACATATGTAAATACACAAACACACAAACATTATCTCCCCACATGTCTTTGGAGGGTTATTTATTTTGCAGGATGTTTAACCCTTTCTAGCCATGCATCACAAGGTCATTCACACTTGAAAAGCCTAATGCAGTCCTGGGTGCATCAGAGGAGGTGTTTTCAGTAGAGACAGGGCAGTGTTAGTACCATTATACAAGGCACAGGTGAGACCTCACCTGGAATACTGTGTGCAGTTCTGGTCTCCCACGTGTAAGAAAGATGAATTCAAACCGGAACAGGTGCAGAGCAGGGCTACTAGGATGATCCAAGGAAAAAACCTACCTTGAGAGGAGACTCAGTGAGCTTGGCTTGTTTAACCTAACCAAATGCAGGCTGAGGGGAGATCTGATCGCTCTCTCTGAATACATCAGAGGGATAAATACCAGCGAGGGAGAGGAGTTATTTAAGTTAGTACCAATGTGGACACAAGAACCAGTGGCTATAAACTGGCCATCAACAAGTTTAGACTTGAACTGAGATGAAGGTTTTTTAACCATCAAAGGAGTGAAGTTCTGGAACAGCCTTTCAAGGGGAGCAGTGGGGGGGGGGGGAACCTAACTGGCTTCAAGATTGAGCTTGATAAGTTTATGGAGGGGATGGTATGATGACACTTCCTACAATGGCATGTCACCGATCTGCAACTGCTAGCAGCAAATATCTCCAATGGCTGGTGATGGGACACTCGATGGGGAGGGCTCTGTTACACTACAGAGAATTCTTTCCCAGGTGTCTGGCTGCTGGGTCTTGCCCATATGCTCAGGGTCTAACTGATCACCATATTTGGGGTCGGGAAGGAATTTTCCCCCAGGTCAGATTGGCAGAGACCCTGGGGGGTTTTCGCCTTCCTCTGCAGCATGGGGTCACTTGCAGGTTTAAACCAGTGTAAATAGTGGATTCTCTGTAACTTGAAGTCTTTAACCCCTGTTTTGAGGACGTCAGTAACTCAGCCAGAGATCAGGGGTGGGGGGGGGGAGATTCTGTGGCCTGCAATGTGCAGCAGGTCAGACTAGACGATCACGATGGTCCCGTCTAGCCGAAAAGCCTCGGAGCTCTGTGTGCGTCTGGCGCTGACTCTGACTCTGTTCCCTGCAGCCGCTGAGGCGATTTCCTCTGGATGCTGCCATCATCTTCTCTGACATCTTGGTGGTGCCCCAGGTAAGGGAGGCGAAGGTCTGCATTGCTGCCCCCGGGCTGGGGGGCCGGATCCCCTTGGGGGCTGGTGAGCGCCCGCTCCTTCACCCGTCCTGTGTTCTCCCCCAAGGCGCTGGGCATGGAGGTGGTGATGGTGCCCGGCAAAGGGCCCACTTTCCCAGAGCCCCTCAAGGAGGTGGAGGACCTGCTGAAGCTGCGGCAGAAGGTGGACGTGTCGGAGGAGCTGGGCTACGTCTTCCAGGCCATCACGCTGACCCGGCACAGCCTGGAGGGCAAAGTGCCCCTGATCGGCTTCTCCGGGGCGCCGGTAAGAACCACTCCAGCCCTCCTCTCTGGGGCATGGGAAGCCAGGCACGCAGCCCCACTGGGCTCCAGCTGCCTCACTCCCCCCCCTCGGGGCGTCGTGCTGGAGGAACCCCCCAGGGCTGCAGCTGCTGATCAGCCTGCCTGGGCAGGCGGGGAGCACAAGGGGCTGACTGGTCCCTGAGGGACTGGAAATGACCCTGCCTTTAGCGCGGGGGGCGTTGGCTCAGAGGCAGATCCAGCCCAGATGGTGCTTCCTCCGTCTCGGGCCAGCCCTCGTGCGAGGGGCGACTGGCTGTGGTGGGGAGGGAGAGCCCCAGCCAGGCCCCCGGCGGGTCCGTGAGCCCCCGGGGTGTTGGGGGGCCCGGGCGGGACCTGCTCTCTTACTCACTTTTCATGCCCGGCCGACTCGCCTTCCTCACCCAGTGGACCCTCATGTCCTACATGATTGAAGGTGGCGGCTCCAACACCATGGCCAAGGCCAAGCGCTGGCTGTACCGGCACCCCGAGGCCAGCCACCGCCTGCTGCAGCTGCTGCGGGACGTCATCGTGGAGTACCTGGTGGGCCAGGTGGCAGCCGGCGCTCAGGTGTGCCTTGTCCGGGGGGGGGTGGGGAGAGCTGGGGGGCCCTCGGGCAGCCTCGTGGAAAGAGACCTGCCAACGGGGCGTGGCAGTGGGTTACTGAGGTTCACGGTACCTTGTGGCACTCCTCACCCGGAAATGCACAGCCGGGGGGGCAGGGCTTACTGCTATGTATCCACTAGGGGTTTAGACCGGTGGGACTGGGAGATGGGGGCCCATTCTGGGCTGGGGACTGGGGGATGGGGCCCCATTCTGGGCTGGGGGTGCTGGGGGATGGGGCCCCATTCTGGACTGGGAGATGGGGGGCCCATTCTGGGCTGGGGGTGCTGGGGACTGGGGGACCCATTCTGGGCTGGAGACTGGGGCCCCATTCGGGGCTGGGGGCGCTGGGAGCGGGGGGCTCTAACCCGCTGTCCCGTTGGCTCCGGAAGGCTCTCCAGCTGTTTGAGTCCCACGCCGGGCACCTGGGCCCCGAGCAGTTCCGGGAGTTTGCCCTGCCCTACATCCGGGCCATTGCCAAGCACGTGAAGAACAAGCTGCAGGCAGAAGCGCTGCCCCCGGTGCCGATGGTAAGGAGGGCGCTGGGCCCGCCTGGGCGCTGCCATTGAGCGGGTTTCAGGGGCGCTGCTCTGGGGCCAGCCTCGCCCCCAGCTCGCCACTGAATGTGACTGAGGCAAGTGGGAGGGGCTTCCCTTTGGCCCCACCCCTTGCTGGGGCGAGCCAGCCAGAGCTCTGTCCCTGAGCGCCCTCTGCCAGGTGGGTCCCCGGAGCAGGTTCCCCAGCGTCGGGCAGCTGGTCTACGCTCAGCAAGCGCTCCCAGCCCGGGAGGCTCCTCGGTGGTGGTGGGGGCTGCTGCTGCTTTCCCCCCCGGAGAGGAGGGCCAGGACTGCCCGGCCCCGGAGCACTGCGTCTCGGCTGGTGCTGCAGGCTACACAGGAAGGGGTTAAACCCAGACCCCCCCCCCCATGCGCCTAGTGGGGCAGCAGCGTGTGGGTGAGGGGCCAGAGCCCACCTAGGTCTCCTCCCTGGCCCGCTGCAGACGGGGCCCCCCTCCGCAGGGCAGCCTGACGGCAAGGCAGCGAGTGCCCAGCCCGCTACTGCCAGGGGAGCTGCCCCCGGCCTCCTGAGCCCCCCAGGCGCCCCACTGCGGCGCTGGGCACCGGCAGGAGCCAAGCCTGTCCCAGCCCGTCTGGCTGAGATCCAGCAACCTGCGTGCCCGCCAGCACGTCCCCGGCCCCAAGGGGAAGGGGCCCGCCGCTCGGTAAGCAGGCTGACTGACTCCCAGGCCCACTGGGGCCAGTGTGCTGGGGAGATGCCTGACAGCTTCCCGCAGCCGCCCCCTGCTGCTGAGAGTGCCTGGGGGGGCGGCCCCACTGTCTGAGGGCAGGTGTCTGCGAGGAGCCTGGTCCCCGGGAGGCTCAGGGAGCGGGAGGGGGAAAGGCCAAAGGGCTCCGCTCCTGCCCGTAAAGTCCGGCCAGGAGGCAGCAGGGACCTGGACCAGGGACAGCAGCCGTCTGCTCCGGCCTGCGGGAGCTTTTACATCCCAGCAGGGCGCCCCTCTGAGCGGGCCAGCAGGACACTGCGTGTGCCGTAACCCGGGGCTCCGGGACACGCGCCCCGTTCACTAGCCCCACCGGCCCCACAGCCACCCTGCCCCGGCTGTTAGCACCAGCCTGACGACACGTGCCGGAGGAAGAAGCCGCCGCGGCCAAAGGCAGAGTGCTGAGCTGGCATGGGCCGGCCCAGCCAGAGGGGAAGGCCCTGGAGACAGCGCTGGCTGTTTCCCTGGTGTGCCTCAGTTTCCCCAGGGGAATGACAGCCCCCCCTCCCCCCCCCCGGGCTGTGGTGAACGTGCGGAAGGGATTCTGGGTCACAGGCCCCAGGATGGCGTAGGGAGGGGGAGTTCCCGATTTGCCACCGCCGCTCATGGGCAGAGGCTGGTGCCGCGTCTCGCTCCCCGCGGCTCACGGCAGAGGCTGGTGCCGCCCGGTGGCTGAGCCCCTCGCCCACATCTCTCCCCCTCGCAGATCGTCTTCGCCAAGGACGCGCACTACGCGCTGGAGGAGCTGGCCCAGGCTGGCTACGAGGTGATCGGCCTGGATTGGACCATCCAGCCCCAGGCGGCTCGGTAAGTCAGCCAGGGGGTCGGCAACGGGCTGGGAGCCGGACGGCAGCTCCTTGCTTCCCGGGGCCAGGCTGCCAGCTGGGGAGCATCTGGTGCCCTCAATCCTGCAGTCCAGCTGTCCTGGGCGTGACGCCGAGGCCCTAGAGTCACTCCTCCTCCCCCCCCACCCCGCCCGGGGGGCTGGGACACCGTCCCGCCCTCCATCCACTCCGAGGGGACCCTGGCTCTGCCACCGCCTGGTGACTCCATGGGCCTGCCCGGCCCCAGGAGCCTCGGCCCCTCCCTTTGCCGGCACACGCGGGGGCCCGTCGCCCCGGCTCAGGGGAGCTGGGCTGGAGCAGGGAGAGGAGAGGCATTTCCCCCCAGGGGCTGCGTCCCAGCTGCCCCCGAGCTCCCTGAGAAGGGCCCGTGCCAGGCACGTCAGGTAGCTGGAGGGGCGTGTTGTGCCAGCCCTGGGCGCTAGGACCCGATCTATGAGCCCTGCCACCGGGGATGGAGCTGGAGCTTTGGAAGGCCTGTGGCCCAGCAGGGACCGGCCCGGGGCACAGACAGGCCTGGGCTGGGGCGTGGGGTGGGCAGGGAAGTGGCGCTATCTCTGAGCCAGGCGCAGCGACTTACCTGCTTTCTTTCCATTCCAGAGAGCGGACGGGCCACCGCGTTACCCTCCAAGGGAACCTGGATCCCTGCGCCCTGTATGCACCCAAGGTAAGGGGGAGGCCGGCCAGGAGCTGGCAACCCTGGGTTCGAATCCCAGCACCGTCACCATCTCCCTTTGGGGCAAAGCATGTCCTCTGCCTCAGTTTCCCCAGATGCACAATGGAGCCGGTGCCCAACTCCCAGGCGCTTGGGGAAGGGGAGTGAGAGTCACCCGGGCTTCTGGGGCTGAGTCCAAGAGAAGGGTGCGCCTCTGCCCACGTGTCTGGCGCCTCCCGCCATGGCCGTAGCGACTGGCCGGGGAAGGCAGCTGGATTCTCTCTCCCCACCCCGTTCCCAGGCTGCACCGTGAGCACGCCTGCAGGTGCCACACACAGAGCCTTGGCGAGGGGACCAGGGCCCTGGGCTGCCAGTGGGTGAGCACCCTGGGCACCGGGCTCACGGCGGGTGTCCTGGGTTGGCAGGAGAAGATCGGGGAGCTGGTGAAGAGGATGCTCGAGGGGTTCGGGACCCAGCGCTACATCGCCAACCTGGGCCACGGGCTGTACCCCGACATGAGCCCTGAGCACGTGGGCGCTTTCGTGGAAGCTGTGCACACGCACTCCCGCCACCTCCGCACGCCCGACTGAGCCCGCCCGGGACCCCGCCGGCGAGAGGACTGCGCGGTGCCGGCCCAGGGAGCGGCAGAGCAGGGGCACGGGCCGGCGGCTCTGCTGTCTGGGCGTGGGGGTCTCGGCCTGGCTGGCCTGGGCACCCAATTAAAGCTCCTTGTTTCCTGATGCAGAGTCTGATGTGGGGCAGGGGGGCCTGGCTGGGGGCTGCTAGCCAGCCTCAGCCAGGAGCGGTGCCACCTCGCGCTCAGGCACGGGCTGAAGCTGGCGCACTGGGCTGGCATTACCATGCCCAATTCTCATGGCAGGGAATCCAGCAAGCCCTGGCAACACACCCGCCCTGCTCCCTCGGGGAGGCTGCCCCCGCGGGTAGGGCACTGCCTGGGCTGGGGGAGACCCGTGGCCATCTTACCCCTGCCCGACACAGGAGCCCAGCCCCCTGGCAGAGATGATCCAAGTGGCAGCTCTGCGGAGCCTGGCATAGCAGCCGGGGCAGCGGCGCAGCCGGTTCCATCGCCCCCTGCCTCGGGCTGGATGTGGGAGCTGGGGTGCTGCTAGGTGGCTCTGCAAGGGGGCCCCACAGCCCCTTCTGCCCCAGCTGTCCCATCCCTGGGCTGGCCAGGGCTCCCCCTGCCAAGCGCAAAGGGCTGATGGGATTGCATGGCCCACAGCAGCCTGGGAATCCGCCCCCAGCCCTTCCCCTGGGCTGCACCCCCCTCTCCCAGGGTTTCCAGTCTGGGCCCCTGACCAATGGGGCTGCCCCCCCCTTCCAACATGCTCAGCCTGGCCTCCTGGGGCACCTTTCCTGAGGTCTGCCCGCCTGGCACAGCTCCCCCTTGTCCCAGGAGCTCTGCGCTCGTTCCCTGAACCCAGCTCAGGGGAGGCTGAGCCCCGAGCCCCTTCGCCAGCTGGTGCCTTGGCCCTCCCAGCATAACCCCCTCCCCGAGGTGCCCGTCTCCCACCAGCGACGCCCAGCCAGTTCTACGCTCGCTCCCCGAGGTGCCTGGACTATCTCCCCTTCGGCCCCAAGGGGGGCACCACGCCCCCCCAGCTTTAGGGTCGTGCCCTGGGACTGCAATGGAGATCGAGAAGGGGGGCATCGTACCCGAGGAGATGCCAGCCTAGCCCTCATTGCTCCAGCCAGGCAGGGGCGCCGGGCGCAGTCGTTCCAGCTGGAATAAGCAAGAGCCTTCACCGCACGCAAACACTCGCTGGGATACAGCCCTGCCCCGCTATGTGCCTCAGTTTCCCCGGCCATAGGGGAATAACGGCGCTGACCTCTCTCCCCCAGCCGGTGGGAGGATTAATTGGGTGCTGAGCTAACCGGGTGCCTGGAGGTGGCAGACAGCTGGCCAGATAATTCCTTTAGCGTTGGGGGATTCTTGAATGGAAGCTGCTAG
>NW_020664461.1:3560915-3575558 GCF_002925995.2 Terrapene triunguis | reverse complement strand
TCTGCCAACTGCGCCGCCCGGCCGGAGCTCGCAGCCCCACTGCCCAGAGCGCTGGCGGCACGGCGAGCTGAGGCTAAGGGGGAGGGGGGACAGCAGGAGAGGGGCCGGGTTTTAGCTTCCCCAGCCGGGAGCTCAAGGGCCGGGCAGGACGGTCCCGCGGGCCGTAGTTTGCCCACCTCTGTGCTAGACACTCCAGCGCGGGGGCCAGACACGGACCTGGCGGGCTGAAGAGCAAGAGTCCAGAATGCTGCTCGGGGCCTCGACCCTGCAGCCCCGAGCCGCGGGTACTGACACGTTAGCGCTTGGGGGTTCAGGGATGCGCTGAGCCCCAGGCCGGGGGCCAGAAACATCTGCCCCCGCCCCATAAGCAATAGGACTCCCGGTAATTCTGCTATGGGGTTAGTGACGGTTCAGAGATGGCTCCATAGTAACGTAGCCCAGAGCCCGAGTCAGGCACAGGCAGGAGAGACCCAGGCCGTGGGCCCCAGAGTCAGGCAACGACCACAGAATCGGCCTCTATTTGTTTAAAACCAAAAGCGAAGGCGCCAATTGTTCTGGGTCTGACCAAACCCTCCAAAATGTGATGCAGGGACGTGCCGGAGTCTGGGACCTGGCTCTGGGAAGGGGGGGCAGGGGGGAAGGATACCTCGAGTGTAACTGATGCAGGGACGTGCCTGAGTCTGCAGGGAGCCTGAGACCTGGCTCGGCTGGGGCGGCGCCGGGAGGGCCCCCAGCACACAGGAGGAGGGGTGGCCGGGACGCTGGATCAGACCTTTCCAGAGCCTATTTCAGGGTTTCCATCTGGCCATTCTGCTCCCTGGCAAAGCCACGGGGCAAACAACAGCCAACGCCCCCCCACGCGTGGTACCAGTGCCGCCGAGGGCGTCCTCCAGGGAACCAGACCAGCTGTCACCCTGCGGTGCAGGACCCCGACTGCACCCGCTCAGCGCATGCCGGCCTGGGCCCGTGTTACCCAGCAGGCACTTTCCTGAGACCCCCTTGGGAACCCCCGACAGCCGCATCGCGTCCCCCCAGGATCAACGAGCCATTGCAAAGCCCCAGGCAGCCGCCATGGCGGGGGATTTGGGGGAAGCAAACGGATGCTCCGGAGAGGCAGCGTGAAGGCAGTCCCCTCTCCGGGCGCGTGGGACACAGCACTGCCTGGGCTGTGCCATTCGGGGCCGGAGCAGCCATCCAGGGCTCCCCAGAGCAGGTTCCACTGGGCATGGCTCTGCGCTAAGGCGGGAGGGGAGTTCCCTTGGAGCTGCCCGGCGCTCTTCCCGCTCGTGAGCAAGGTGGTGGACGCTGGGCCCCGTCCTGCGAGGGGCTCTGCACAGTTCGGGGCTGGGTGGCCAGGCCTGCAAGAGACAGAGCCAAATGCCCGTTCTCAGCAAAGCCAGGAGAGAATAGCTGAGCCCGTGGGCCTAGACACTCCAAGTGATGGGCACGCCGGAGACCCCCAGTAGCCCACATTAGGGCCCCAGCAGAGTCTGTGCCGGAGCAAGGGCAGGCTCCCATCCTGCAGCTGGCTCTGTGCACGCAGAGCCCTGAGCATCTCCAAAGCCAGTTGCAGGATCAGGCCCTGGGGGGAGGGTCTCCAAAGCACCCCCATTGGCCTGACTCTGCTCCCACTGACCGCCACGTCCGCGGGCGCAAGGCTAGGCCAACGCTGAGCCACCTGGAGACCCCGCCCTGGAGGGCTTGCTAGCCTCTGCCTCTCGCTCCACGCCGCTCGGAGGTAGATCCCGTAGGCGCCACCCGCAGACACGTCCCGCAGAGCGCAGCGACTCAGACCGCTTTTCCGGGCTGGGCGTTCTCACGCAGCGCCACCTGGGGGCGCCGACGCCCCGCCAATTCCTGCCCTTTTCGCCCAAATACCAACGGACCTCGATTTGGGGCCCCCCCCTCCCAATTTATTCATTATGAAAATAAAGAACAGCACCGAAATTCCAACACAGTTTATAGAAAAGGGTAGTAGTGATACATAAATAGTATTCGCTTTTTTTTCTTTTATTATTAAACATTAGGTCAAGAGGTTGCGCACACACAAAAAGAGAGAAACAGGTTGAAGAATGATACTTTTGTGGCAACAAATACTGAGTACAGCTGGTTTTCCGGTCCACAGCGCAGACACAAATCTCTTTCCAAAAGAAAATTAGACAGTTGATCATCAGTCCATATTCTCTAGCTACAAGTCACCTTTCCCCACTGGCCCCAGCCCTCCCAACCCTTTTAAAACTAAGACACACTGGACCAGGGGAACACAAAGACACCTGGAATGAGGAAGACCGTCCCTGCTCCACAACGGGTTTGAATCTAGCCCGGATCGCTAAGCAGCAGCAGGAGACGGAGTGACACAAATCGGGAAACGTGACAAGATGCCTTCGTCCATCGGGTGTCCGCGTTAGCTGGAGCGACAAAGGCTTGGAAATGGAGAGGAAATTAAAGGACAAAAGTAACCAAAGCCGTCGTGTTCGTGTTCCTGCCCCCCCACGTGCAGGAAAGGCCATCAGCCCCCCACCACACACACCTCCACGCACCCAGACATTCACTCCTCACACGCCCACACACAGAGAAGGCCAAAAATAGAGATATGTACACTCTGGGCCCAACGGCTCCGTTCTTCGTGTTGTGTTCAATCCTCCACCAACCACTTGCGGCACTTACAAGGGGCAGGGCTCCCGGAACGTCCGTCCGCGTCCGACCAAGTCCATCCTTTGACTGTCCAGATGCCCTGCCGTTAATCCAGCCTGCCTAGGGCCGTCTCCCCCAGGGCCGCAACCTCATTGTGGTTCTGCAGAGATTCTGGATTCATTTCAATTTGCCCGTTGCCTCCCTCCCACCCCTCTTTTCATGTACCAAGGATGCCGGGGAAACCTGAGAAATGGTCACGTGTCTCCGCCTCCTTTTTGTAATTAAAAAAAAGTCCCAGCCCATGACAATTTCAAGTATCCCCCAAATAAAAGACAGAATAATTATAAATAATTATAACTTTACAATTTAATAATTGACACATATACTATAGTATTTACAGTATCATAAATGCTTTTTTTGTTTTTGTTACTTTTAGTAAGCAATCCCTGAGAACAGTTACTCTCGTTTTTCTTTACGTATCTTCACGAATGGAGAAGAGGAGTTTCACGTCTCCGCAGGGTGCGTACGGCGCTGCAAAGCCATCGCTTTTGGTGACGCATGAGGTTTAGTGTTGCGTTTCTCTTTTGCTTTCGATTTTTATTCTTTCCTTTTTCCTTGGCAACCTTGGGACCAGCCGGCGAACGCTTCCTTTAGGAAAGAGGTATTAGATTTCCAGGTTAGCTTTTGGTATTAAACGGTTATACACTCAGGAGAGTAGGATGCTGAGTAAGTTGTTCTTCCCATGCTTGTCTTTTGGTTTGATGTGCCTGAAGAAAGTTGGAATCCTCGCAGGATGTGAAACGGTTAAATCCAACAAAAGAACAAAAACCCTCTGTTTTGCCAATTGCAGTTAGATTTTCCTTTCTTCTGCGTGTAGTGCCCCTGCCGAACCCTGCCAGCGCCGGCGGGAGCTCACCCAAACCGCTCCCGCACCAGCATCATCAGTTTTTTCTTGCCTTTGTAGATCTGTTTGAGATTGTCTATGAACTGCGCGAACTGGAGGTGGCCGTCCTGGGCCAGGAGGAAGGTCTCCCTGGCTTTGCTGAGGAACTCGATGAACTCGCCGTAGTGCCGAGGGCTGATGTGGGTGAGCCGGGAGTGGGTGGTGTTGATGTAAGCGCTTATCGTGGCGTCCAGCAGCTGGCGCAAGGGAGCCTTGTCGGTGGACATCAGTTTGCCAGAGTTCCTGCGGCCGGGAATGCCGGCCAGGCCCGGGGCCGTCATGGTGCAGCGCCGCAGGATGTCCGACAGCACCGTGGCGCAGTGCACGCTCTTCACCACCAGGGGGATGATGGCCGCCAGCTCGTTCTTGCCCAAGGAGTGGCTCAGCGCGCAGGCCCACAGGACGTCGTTGATGGCCGGGTGGGTGTCCTGGTTGTAGGCGAGGTTGAGGTGCGTCATGGCCAGCGAGGCCAGTTTGAAGGCCCGCAGCGGGTAGCCCCGGTGCTCCATGTAGCGGGCGATGGTGAAGAGCTGCGCGTAGGTCATGCCCGTGGCGGCGGCGTCGATGACGATCTGGTAGGCCGTCTCGAAGGCGATGTGGTCTTTCTCGCACAGCGTGAGGGCGGAGAGGGCGCAGTTCTGGGGGTCCTTCATGGCGCACTGCAGGGCCAGGGTGCGGGCGCAGCCGGCCAGCTCCTCGCGCTGCGGGTAGTCCAGGCTCAGCCGCAGGATGGTGTTGTGGGACATCACCGTCGCCGCCACGATGCTGGTGGCTTCCGTGGGGGTGAAGAGCGTGTACCAGTTCTGCAGGATGCTGAGCAGCGCCCGCACACCTGCTGGACAGGAACACGCCGTCAGCGCGGGCTGGGGCCCGGCGCCTAAATCCTCTAGGGGCTCTGCCGGGCCCAATGCCGAGCGATCCCAGCTCCCTCCGCTCTCCTTGGGACCTGGGATCGCTCAGCACGGCTGACAAGTGGGCCACTTCTCATCCAGAGCCCGGGGGGAGGACCTGGGAGCAGACCTGGGAGCCCGGGGGAAGGACCTGGGAGCAGACCTGGGAGCCCGGGTTGAGAGCACTGGCTTGGATATACAGGGACAAGCAGAGGCCAGTGCGCTGCAGACAGAGAGATAGCTCCAGAGCTTCAGGCCAATGTTCTGAAGTGAAGCTACGAATCCCCCGTGGTGCAATAGCGCAACCGTGTCCCCATGAACGGGAGCCGGAGCCAGCAAACGCCAGGGCACCGCGGGTTACAAGCTCCCCTCCAGGAGTCCTACAGGTCCTACCACGGCCCTCCACTCAAGGGCTGGGCACTGACAGCTCAGGCTCCAACTGAGGGCTAGATCTGGGGTCAGGAAGGAATTTCCCCCCAGTGCAGATTGGCTGGAAGCTTGGGGAGAAGGTGGGGGGAGGGGAGGTTGCATTCCTATACTGCACGGGGCGTGGGTCACCTGCCAGGGTCATCTGGGCACGTGTCAGCTACTCAATACCCGGGCACTGCAGGGGCCGCGGGCACTGGTGCCCCCGGTCTCTGCCTGCGGCACAGTTCGGTCTCAGCACAGGGGCGACTGGGGGACGTTCTCCAGCCTGGGCCATGATCCAATGGTCTCGTCTGGCCTGAAACGCCATGAAATCTACGGATGTCTCATCCCGTCGCTCAGGGACTCGGCCGCGGGCTGGACCGAGCGAGCCCCTCCCCGGCCCTTTGCCAATGGGGAAGGGCAGGCACCGGTTAAAGGGACGGGGAGTGGAGCAGAGACCCAGCCCCTCCTGGGGGGCCAGGACGGCAGTGACGAGCGGCACCCACCCACTTCCGTCGCACAGGTGACCAGCCACCGCACCATCTCCCTTCGCCTCCAGTTCAGGGTGGACAGAGTCATCCGCATGACCTAGGAGAGAGAAAACAGTGACCAGCCCTCCTCTTCGTCCCTGCTTTGCCCTCCCCCATGGGGCGCCGCTAACGCCGGCCTCGCTCCCGGCCCCCCCGGCGCAGTTTGCTGAGGGCGTCCCGGCCCAGGCCTGCAGGCGGAACGGCTCCAGTGCATCTCCAGACACGTCTGGGAGCGGAGCCAGGACAGCCCCGTGCCCTGGGCCACGGAAAGGCGGCGTCGGAGGGGCTGCGAATCGCCCCAAACCAAACTGCCAGTATTTGCCAAGCTTGTCCCGGTTTGACACTAGAGAGTTACTGTCACACGGGGACTGGCCCCTTCCCCACCTTGGCCAAGCTTCAATAGCTGCGTCCCTGCCTGAGGCAGGCGGGTCTGACCGGACAGCTGGGCCTGGGACGGGGAGTTACAGGGAGCCGGCAGACTCTGGTGGAAGGCCTTGAACCAGGGTGTGCAAGAAGCCCAGGGCGCTGTACCGGAGCAGGGAAGGCTGCAAGGGGCTGAGAGCAGCCCTCCAAGGGAACCCGCCTGGGGGCTGCAGGGGACAGACTCTCAAAGGCAGCCCAGGAAGGGGCCAGGAACTGAGGAGAAGCCCCCAAAGGGCTGAAGAACTTGGTTTGTTGGGACTTCTCAGTCAGACTGCTGCTGCCCTGGAAGGGGCTGCATTTGTGACTTGGCCAGAGGGCTAAGCCACGTCTCCAGCACTGACCAGCGGATGGAGAGCTGAGGAGATCCACCTCAGGGAAGGAAACTGAGGCAAGGGGCCTCAAGTGCCACATTCGGCCAGCAGGGGACACTGCAGGGCAGGCACCCCTCCAACAGTTCCATTCAACACACTCCAAACAAGTCCTTCCCCCCAGCCCTCGGCACTGCTGCCCACTTGTCCGGGGAAGGACCCAGCCAGACTGCCTCAGAACTGGGCCGTCCAAAGCAGCGGCTGGGTTAGCCTCCGAAGACAACACTGCGGCACCCTCCTCTACCTGCAGCCCCAGCTCCAGCGCCACGTTGAGCAGGGTGGTGTCGGGGTTGCTGTCCGCGGGCGTGGCGATCTTAAAGGCGTCCTGGGCCAGCTTGAAGATCAAGGACGAGGAGTGGATGTTCTTCTGGATTGCTTCCAGGACGGTGCGTAACCGCAGCATGTCACCTGCACACACAGGAGGGACAGGTCGGAAAGTCAGTCCCCGCCCCGCCAGGGCCCTGTCCCTCCAGACTCCTTCCAGCCACCCCAGGTTTTCACTTGGGTTCGCATCTTCCCAAGTCTGGAGGCACCTAATTCCCAATGATTTCCCAGGGGTGAGGATCTGGGCCTGGCTGGGCCACACACAGCGCAGACTGCCTCTGCGTTTCCAACCGCGCAGGGGTCTGCACTCTGTGCAGCTCCCGGGCTCTGCGGGGGGCTCAGCGAGTCCTGTCTGACCTGGTCTCTCGCTCAGCCTGCTCGAAGCGGGGCCCAGAGAGCGCACACAAAATCCAGTGCATCATGGACTCTCCTGATGGGGCTTCTCCGAACAGAGCTGGCAAGTGGGATTTCTCCGTGAAAGGCGGCTGGTGAAAACGGTGTCTGCTCGCTCCGCAGGCTGGGGGCAGGGCTTCCTGACACGAGCGCCCAGCCAGCTGGGGTGTGACTCTGCCACGCACTAATTGTCTGCACGGACCCCGCCAACGTGCACTAACAGTTTTAATGCACTTGGCTCTACTCCTGTTTCCAAAAGGACGAGATCAAAGCACACTAGCGAACTAGGGATGAGCCTCAGAAGCCACCCCCTGCCCCCGCCCAGCCTGCTGCCAGTTCAACATTTGTGCAGACAGGCCCTCGGAGGCCTCGCCGCTGACCGGACCAAGGGCAAGTTGTTACTTTCGGCTCCTGTTAGCCCTGTGGGAGTCAGCCCAGCCTAGAGCAATGGACCCCAACCTGTGAGGCGTACCCCCTAGGCACGGCAGGGGCTGGGCTGGAGCGCCACCCAGCCCTGCTCCGACCCCAGCCCCAGCTCTGGTTCCGTTCCTGGTTGCAGCCCCAGCTGGCCCTGGGCTCAACCCCCCTGCTCCCAGCCCCGATTGTGGCCCCACTCCCCGCTGGAGCTCTGCCCCCCCCCAGCTCTGGCTCTGCTCCCAGCCCCGGCTCCGGGGGGCGGGAGGGGAGGTGCGGACAGATTCCATTACTGGTAAGTGTGTGTGTGGGGGGGGAATTGAAAAAGTTTGGGGACCACTGGCCTAGAGACTGGAGTCTGTTCCGGCTCTTGCCTCCTCAGCAGAATTGTTCAGTACACTCCAGTTACTCTCATGGGGAAGGATTCGAATCTAAAAGATCCAGTCTGTGTATTGCAGCGTGTCCACCGATAACTACAGACCTGATACAAAAGAAACGTACTCTGCACCCCGAAAGGATCCCCGAGGGCCGGGCCCTTCCAGCCAGTCCCCAGGGCGTCACGGTGTGTACGATTCCATCCCACGTATGATCAGCCATGTCATGTCACTTCCTAACGCCACGTCACTTACATTTCATCCCACATTTCTACTCGAAACCTTCCCCAGCCCTTGGCACGCTACGGCTGTTTGGTGGCCACTACCTAATTACAACCTCGCCGACGCGGTCACAGACAGGGCAAGTGCATTCGTATTCTGTTTGCCCCAGAAAGCACAGACAGCTCTGGAGTAAACTCCACACATTGATACCACAACTCCAGGTGCACGACACACACACACCACTGGTAGGAGACCATTCGGGTGAGTTCCCCCCTCACGTGCCGTACAGCCCCCACTCCTCTGCGACACGGGACCCCCCTCTCCAGGATGTTCAGTGAACTCCCGAAGAGCGCAAACGTGCTGAGTTTTATCTTCACTGTTCTTGTAGCACATGCTACTTTCCTAGCTATGGTTCCATCCACCCCCACTCAGCTCCAACCCGATTCTTCACTCCACGTTCTGGGAGCAGAGCTCTCCAAGCTGGACATTTCTGCTTTTCCTAACCACACTCGGCCGAATCTACCCAGCTCACTCCATGTGGTGGGATTTGCCTTCGGTTGTAAACGGATACGTCCAGGTGACCAAATCTCATCATCGCTCCTGAACTGTTCCTAGGACAGAAGAGTAGTCAACCCCTCCCTCTGTGCTTTGATCTCAGGCGCGAGCTAGCCACGCTCGTCCATCCACGGCCTGACCATCAGCCATGACATGGGAATTTTTTCCATCCAAGGGTCTGCCCAGATAAAAGCCCTGATACAATTAACCGATGTGGTTAATTCTTAATTCTAGATACACTGAAAAAGAAAGTGAGTTGCCACAGGGATACCTCCGTCTTCTGTTAGGAGCTGTGGGTTGAATTAACGTCTTGTGAGTGTGCCCGTTACTTAAGACAGCCGTGCGACAGTGAAGGGGCCACACCTAAACTAGAGTCTGTCCGGAAACTAGCACCAGGGGAGAGGGCTTGGCACGCCCATGTGTAAAAAGACCAGCTGGGGCAGACTCAGAGAGACGAGGCAAAAAGCAAGAAAGCCAAGCAACAGCTGGGCGCACGATGGGCCCGTGGACAAAGCTAGCGAGAGAGTTTTCTGGCTCTGGTAAGCTAAGAAACGCTTCCTCTTGTTTCTGGCTCCTCTGGCGTTTGGAGAAGCAGGACTTCGCATGTTCCTTGTAAGTAAACCCAGCTGCATCAAAGACAGTGCCAGCCGCCATCGTCAATTTCTACCCTCAGCTGGAACATGCCCCCCCGCCCCGCTCTGGTCAAATAGCGACACCCCTTCTTTTGTCCTATAAGCCCTTTCCAAGTGTGAGCGCCCAGGAAGACCTCCGCACTCACGGAAGTAAATGGAAAGACACCTGTTGGCTTCAATGGGCTTTGGATCCGGCTCAGGCCAAGTACTGGAAATTTGCAGCAAGAGAACGTTTTTTAATGTCTGGAACTTTCCACCCACACCTGCCCGGAGGGAGGAAAACACAGTGTCAATTGCAGGGTCGGATTCTGCCTTTGGTAACACCTGTGGGACCCCATCAGCCCTCCCCGGGGATGCACATGGACAACAGAGGGCAGAACGCGAAGACAATGGGATTGCAGAGGTCACCACGGAGGAATTTCACTGCAAAACCTGGCATGCTAGCGATGACGACAACCCAGAAGGGCCCGTTTGCGTCCTAGGTCACTGGTCGAGTGTATAGGGCTGGCAGTTAAAGAAACAGCTCCTCTCTGCAAACAGCCCATTAGCCGTGGCGGCTCGGAGATGCAATCGACCAGGAACGATGAAAAGTGACTAAAGATGTGCAGAGCAGAGCTAGACTTGAAAACGAAAAGAAATTTCAAATGCCAAATGATTAAAACGATCTTCTGCCCCCTCGGCAGCAGTCACCACAGTGCCGGGGACTCCTGGTACGACCAGATGTAAAAATGGAAGGCGGTGTGTCGGAAAGATGGCAACGAGACTGGATCGAATACGGACACGCTCCAGCATTTGAACCTTTGGGGGGGAAATGTGAGAGCTGGAAGAAAACCAAAAACCGAACTCAAGCGGCCTTTTCATCCCCAGCTCCTGCCCCCTCCCCTCTCGGCCCCCCCACCATGCCCTTCCTCATCCCTCAGTCCCCCACCCATCGCTCGCCTCCCTGTCCGCCATTCACCCCTACGGCGCCGACTTCCCCTCTGCCAGGTGGGGGCTCGCCCACCTCTTCCCCGCCCTCGCCCTGCCCCCTTCCCCCCCCTTCCCCCAAGTCCCCGCCCCTTCTCCACCTCCTCCCCTGAGCGCACCGCATCCCCGCTCCTCCCCCCTGGAAAGCGCTAAGTTCCGCCAAACAGCTGTTAGGCAGCGGGAAGTGCGGGGGGGAGGAGGAGCGGGGATGCGGTGCGCTGGGGGGAGGGGGAGAGAAGGAGGTGAGGAGGGAGGAGCTTGGCTGCAATTTTTCTCCGTGGGTGCTCCAGCCCTGGAGCACCCACGGGGTCAGCGCCTCCCACCCGCTGGCCTCCTTACCCGAATATCGGGACAAATGGCGTCCTGATCGTACATTGATCGGAACAAAGGGTTAAATATCATAGAATCTCAGGGTTGGAAGGGACCTCAGGAGGTCATCTAGTCCCACCCCCTGCTCAAAACAGGACCAATCCCCAGACAGATTTTTACCCCAGATCCCTAAATGGCCCCCTCAAGGATTGAACTCACAACCCTGGGTTTAGCAGGCCAGTGCTCAAACCACTGAGCTATCCCTCCCCCCCAAGATGAAGTGCCCAACATGGGGCATGAACCCACGACCCTGACATCTGGTCGCCCTAGCTCATCTTCCTAGGAGATCACAGGGAGGTGAGAGCAAACCAGAGCCCTGAGAATGGACAAACTGGAAAAAGCAAGAAGGGGCTGGGAAAAGTTCTCATGTTGGCTTGTGACGGAACGGGAGAACGTTCCGGTTCCGAACAGCTGCGAGCGAGGGGCTGGGATTTTACGGCTCTGAGTGACACGGTTATTGACACACAGCGGAAGCCTGTCAACTGGCTCAGATTTCAAGCCCTCGAAGCACATCCTGGCCTGTCACCCCTCTGCCTGACGTCACCATTTATTTGCTTCCCTGTCCCGCCTGACCTGGGGGGTTGGTCTGGTTTCCTGTCAAACAAAACTTTCATAAATACAAAGTAAAAAACCCATTTGCCTTCCTGTCTCGTCCGCGCGCCCCGGCTCAATAGATCCCCGGCCAGCGGTTTTACAATTTCTGCAGCTGGGACCCCAGCGACGGGGCGGCGGCACACGCCAGCCCTCGGTGGCTTAGGTACCGTACTAACCTTGTTGAGACCCACACGCTGCTTCCACCTTCCAAAACCTCATGGTGAAAAATCACCCCGACGCTCGCTGTCTGCTTGCGGGAAGCAACGCAAAGAGAACGTACTGAATCCAGAGAGACGGACGCCCTCACCCCCGCCCCCTTCACTCCCTTCGTGGGGGCCTCAGCGTCCCTGAGGGTCTTGCTTTATATGTTCTGCCTTCCTGGGCTTCCCACTGCAGCCCCCAGCCCCCTTAGAATGGAAGGACACGCAAGCAGAGGCAGTCAGCTGGGAGAGCCACGCCCCAGCACGCTCAGCCGCGAGAACAGGAGACAAGGGGCTTGGGTCAAGTCCCGCTGAAGTCAACAAGGATCTTTTGATCCATTTCAGTGGGCACTGGGTCAGGCCCCAGGAGAAACTGGACCCGTCTGCCCCCTGGCACTGAGCAACGCCAACCCCCCCCGGCTGCGTACGGCGAGCGCTGGCGCTACCTTGGCCGCGACGGCCAGTGCAGGACGGACTGCCAAATCCAGACAACGCTACCGCTGGGATGCAAACGGCCAGGGCGTCCGGCTGATCAGGAAAAGGATTTGCCCCAAGCAACGCAGGATTTCTAAGATTTTCAGCATCTGAACAGGAGTTCTCCCTCACCTGCCTGCGTTCCTGGACCTGGGGTGAGCCGGGGGGGCAGGGGGGTGTCTCTCACCTTCGAGAGGGTCACACGCCCCATTCCCCTCTCCCTGTCACACTGGAGGCTACATGGGTGATTCTCTTCCCAGTACTGCGCCCGCAGATCCCTACCAGCTCACGGTCCCTCCCACCTGCCTCCCACGGGGGAGTTCGCCGCATGCTCCTGGAGTCTGTTCATCTGACAGAGCCCCCCACTTCCCACATTCCCCTTCCAGCGGGTTCTGCAGTGGAAAACCGCGGGGAACCTGCTGGGGGCGCCGGCTCCGCTGCCCAATCTGACATGAAACCGTCCGCTTAGGTGCAAGACGGGCCCCGCACCCACCTTTAGCTGCCGTCAGCATGGTGGAGGCCAGTTCACACTGCTGCGATTCCAAGTGGCCCAGGGTAAACCACCGGGGGTACCTGCTGGGCACGACCGACACCAGATGGTGAGGGTGCGTGACGTCTCCGGAGGGAGCGGTCGTCTCCAGCACGGGCAGCCTAGGAGAGACAGGAGAATGCCAGTCAGAGGGTCCCTGCCAACTCAAAGCCCCACCCCTTCCTGCGCCGCTAGCCCCCCCCGGCGATGAGGGGGGCTGATCACAGGCGGCCTGGTGCACCAGCGGGTTCAGCGAGCTCTTTGAATGCACCAAGCTGCATTCCAGGCGTGCGACGAGTCCCGAGGCTGCACGTGGAACACATGGGCGCAAGGATCAATTTCAAACGGACTTGAAAGGACTTGAAAGCCGCCAAGTGATTTATAAACTTGGAAAAGCTCACTCGGGCTCCTTTCATCTTCGGGTAAGTGGAGCTTTCAGGCAAATCATCTGGTTCCTCTTAGAGCGGAGGGCTGGGATCAGAAGTAGCAGCCCGTTGCTCCAAGGCCCCTGCAGCGGGTTTGGGTTACCTGCTCGCGTGGGAACAGTCCAAAGCCGCAGAGATTCCGGGTGACAGGAAACCACAGGTTCCCCCTCCCGCCCCGGTGCTACTGGGAGCGACTGAGCAGGCAAAGGACGGGACCCCCCCGGCGGCTAAGCTAGAGTTTGCAGTCGCGTCTGCAAGCCGCCATTCGGACTAGACAGTGCAGTGCCAGTAACTCCGTCTCCTGGAAGGCGAAGTTACACATCAGTAGTTCAGCGGGTTGGAGTCCGGGGGTGGATTCCAGACCAGCCGGGTTACGGAGGCAGGGAGACCGAGCAGAGCGAAAGGCAGAGGATGCGTAAGCAGCGCCCGCCCCTCTTTCGCCAGTGAAAGCTGGGAAGGTCGCAGCCCAGATCGGAGACCCCAGCACGAGGGCGGGGTGTCGGCTGCCAGAAGACAGAGCCCCCCAAACTCAATCACAGGGGAGCCATTTGCCATTGTCGTTCATCCCTCTCTTCACCCGTCTGATGCGAAATTCCAGGGGCTTGTCTAGCTGGGTAACACACCCAGCAACAACAGCAATTCCAAGGGCCAAACCCACGACTCGAACGAATCCCAGCGCAGACCTGGGCCAGGGGAGGCCGGGGGCTGACAGGCAGAGCAGAGCGCGGGAGCCTGCCCAGCAGGGGGCTGGCCCCTGGAGGATCCGTTCTGCCAGTTGTCCTGCCACCGTCAGTGCAGGGTCGTGCTCTCCCCCAGCTGGGCTTTTCCTGTTCTTGTCTCTCCTCTCAATCACGCTTCAAAGGAGGAGCTGGATGCAGATAACAGGGTCTCTGCTCCCAGGCGAGGGGGCCCAGCCGGGCTGGGGTGCAGAGTCTGCCCTGAGATCTCCTCTGCCTTTCACTCTCCTTGCGCCGTGGGAGATGGGGGGAAGGACCCGGCGCGCCGATGGATGCAGCCAGTGCCTGGGTCCTTCCCCAGCACGTTGGCCCAGCTCAGCAGATGGGGCGGTTTATATGGGAGGAAATCGTCTGCTGCAGCGTAGGCATTTTCTCGGACGAGCAGAACCTAAGCTTGGCCGTCACAAGCTCCCCCCAGCGGCTCCCAAGCAAACCGACACTGACTAGACTCTGGGGTTGGAGGGGGGGGGGGGAATATCGGGCGCGACGTCGCTGCTCTTGAGATCGGATCGAAACCAACCCCAGGCGGAAGAAACGCCCACAAACCTCATGGCCCGGAGCGCCAGCTTATAGGCCAGGTCTGCGTCGTGAGGCAGCAAGGCGGAGAACAGATACTTGGCAAAGGTGTGCATGGGAACGCTCTCCCGATGGATCACTTCTCCCAGGCCGCTGAAGGGACCACCTGCACGACAGCAAAGCCGCGTCAGCCACTGCGCCGCTCGGCCAGACAGCTCCCCACCAGCCACGCTGGGGCCAGGGACCAGAGCCGGCTACGGAGAGCCTCTCAGGTCTAAATTCCTCCAGGGCTCGGGGAACGTGCTCAGCGCCGATCTCCACAGTCCCTTGGAGGTGAGCACTCCGGGGTTATCTGAGCAGCAAGAACAAGCCAGCCCCTGGCCCGTTCTCCTAGACTGCGGGGTGCTGTGGTGGCCAGAGGCCCTCGTGCCTGGCAGGAGGAAGTTACCAGTCACGCATCCAGCTAATGGTGCAATCCTGTACAGCCTGGTCCCCAAACTTTTCAGAGTCATGGCCCCCTTACTCGTCTGCCACCACGCCGGGAGCCAGGGCCGGGAGCGACACAGGCAGGGGTAAGGGGCCCAAGGCTGGGGCTGCAGCTGGGGGTGCGGCCGTGAATGGAGCCACAGCCAGGGACCGAGGCTGGGGGTGGGAGCAGGGCCAGGAATGGAGGTGGAGCTGGGGCTGGGAGCGAAGCTGGGGGGGGGGGGGGGGGGGGGGGGG
>NW_020664461.1:3550269-3560815 GCF_002925995.2 Terrapene triunguis | reverse complement strand
AGGAATGGAGGTGGAGCTGGGGCTGGGAGTGGAGCTGGGGGGTCGCGGCCGGGAATGGAGGCGGAGGCGGGGCTGGGAGTGGAGCTGGGGGGGCGGGGCTGGGAGTGGAGCTAGGAATGGAGGGGAGGGTGGGGCTGGGAGTGAAGCTGGGGGTTCGCGGCCGGGATTGGAGGTGGAGCTGGGGCTGGAGGCCGTGGCTGGGGGTGGGGCTGGGAATGGAGGTGGAGCTGGGGCTGGGAGTGAAGCTGGGGGGTTGCTGCCGGGAATGGAGGTGGAGCTGTGGCTGGAAGCGGGGCTGGGGGCCATGGCTGGGGATGGGGCTGGGAATGGAGGTGGAGGTGGAGCCGGGGCTGGAAGCGGGGCTGGGGGCCGTGGCTGGGAATGGAGGTGGAGCCGGGGCTGGAAGCGGGGCTGGGGGCCGTGGCTGGGAATGGAGGTGGAGCCGGGACTGGAAGCGGGGCTGGGGGTGGAGGTGGAGCTGGGAGCGAAGCCGGGGAGGTCACGGCCAGGAATGGAGGCGGATCCAGGGCTGGGAGTGGAGCAGTGAGGTCGTGGCCGGGAATGGAGGCGGAGCCTGGGCTGGGAGCGGGGCTGAGGGGCCGGGGCTGGGAGTGGAGCCAGGGGGTAGTGGCTGGGGGTGGGGCCGGGAGCGGGGCTGGGGGGCAGCGGCTGGGAGGCAGGAGCAGGGCTGGGTTGCACACACTCCCTCCCCTCCCTGGGGGCTGGCTTGGGCCCCCCCCTGCCCCCCCAAACGTTCCTCTGTGTCCCTTGGGGGCGTGCCCCACACCACCGCTGCGTAGGGACTGGAGTGCCGGACTGCTCAGGCACCGGGCTGGCAGCCTCAGGGTTAATGACCCTGGTAACACGGGCAGGGCAGCAAGTGACTGGTGCCTTGCCAGAGCCCTGGCCCAGCAAGCGCCTGCGGGGGCCCTCCCTGTAACCAGCCTCCCCCAGCTCCTCGGTCCCCTGGGCTCCTGCACCGTGAGCGAGGGGTAATCTCCAAGGCCGGCCTCTCAATGCCACCAGCAGCTGTTCAGTGCAGCCCGGCTCCCCTCCCCCCCTCACCTTCCAGCAGCAAGATACACTGCTTCCGAAGGGCCTGCACCAGCACCGCGTCCAGCTCCAACTCCTGCAGCCGGGCGCTGATCTGCTCTTCGTTGCGGCACACTTTATCCTGCGCGTACAGCCCCTCGGGCATCACCCGCTGCTGCCCCATCCCCATCAGAGCCACCTCTAAGGCCAGGGACAGGTAGGACTCGCCGCTGTCCTGGCAACCAGTCGCCACAGGCACGTGCTGGTACACCGGGGGCTTGGCGTCGCCGGCATCTAGAGGAGAAGGCAGTCACTAGGGTGAGAAAGGAGAATGACCTGGGAACGAACCCAGCGTGAAACCCAAGCCCAGCGCCACCCTTCCCCGCCCCCAAACCACGGCCAATGGAAGCTTACGCTGGTTCCGCGGAGATCGAGCACGACCGAGCGAGCCCGCGTGGGAGGACACTGCCCTGCATTTCTGACCCGGCTGGAGGGAGTGGCTTGGCGGAAAACCCAACCTGACCCTCCCAGTTCTGACTCCAAGTGCCAACGCAACGGGCCGGGCTATGAGCGTCCTCCTCGCTTTTACCAGCCATGGGGAAACAAGCCAAGTTCAACGTGCCATGGGGCAAAGCCACCCAACAGGCAGAACGGCCATGTGTCCCGGGACGACCTCGCACAACTCTGGGCGTGGCTGTTCGGCTGTCGTCCGACTGCCTCAGTCTGCGGCCACCCTGCACTTGGGAGGCGCCACGTCCCCCCTCGCTGTGTTACAGGTTCCCCAGATTCCAAGGGCAGGATGGTTGTGCCCATCTCGTCTGACCTCCTGTACAGCACAGGCCCCCGAATAACCCCTAGGGCAGAGCTTCTAGAGAAACATCCCGTCGGGCTTTAAAAACGGCCAAGAATCCACCGCAACCCTTGGGGAACTGTTCCGGTGGTTAATGACGCTCACTGTTAAAAAACGAGGCCTTATTTCCAGTCTGAGTTTGTCTCGCTTCAGCTCCCAGCCACTGGATCCTGTTAGACCTTCCTCTGCTAGACTGCAGAGCCCATCATTAGACATTTGTTCCCCATGTAGGTACTTACAGACTGTGATCAACCCACCCCTTAACCTTCTGTTAGGCTAAATAGAGCCTATCGTGATCCCTCCCGGCCCCTTCTCTTCCTCTGCAAGCGGAGAGAGCAGAGCTGGGCGTGAGCGAGACGGAGCGGTGGGGTGAGACGCGGTTGGAGAAGCAGGAGAAGTTTGAGGAGGAGACACAGAGAGAGACACTATACGAACGGACGCGTAAGGGGCAGGGGAGCCGTTAGCTGTGTCTTGGGGTCAGCAGCCCACAGGCTGGAGCCCTGGAAGTTTAACTCACTGGTCTGGACAGGGAATGACTCAGATACCTGAAATTTCAAGGCAATTTTCCTCTTCTAATCTACAAGCCTCCGTCAAGGTGAGGAACAAGCAGCCAACGGGGTTCAGAGGGTGCCCGACCCAGCCCTCCAGGTTTGTGATGGTGGTGGCTCCCCTCTGCAGTAATTCTGGGGACGGGACAGAAGCAGAGCGTTAGATACAGAAACGCTGAGTCGAAGGCCTGAAGCCGCGGCGGCAGGTCACTCAGGTCCCGCTCAGGTTGGGAAGAACGCACGGCGGGAAGGCCCGGGAGAAACGGCGCGAGCGTGCTCCAGCCACGGTTCTCAACGCCCGGGCCCCGAGATCTCCCTGACACGGCTCAGGAAGCCAGCCAGCTGGTCCCTGGTAGAGAAACACGGAAGGGTCGCTGCTATAACCAGCTCGTTCAGTTATTTTACAACCCCTGGGGGCTGCTCTCCTGAGCAGTGACCCACCGTTACTAGTCACCGGCAGGACTCGGCTCAGGGCGAGGGGAAGCGGGATCGCTGTGCTGCTCCCATCGGTGCAGCACGTGACTCGGGAACAGCAGCAGGAGTGTCTCTGGGAGGCACAGGCCTGTCTACAAACGCTTTCAGGTCGGTCTTTCACCCCCGCCCGGACATGCCGCTCAACGCCAGGCCACGGCAATCCAAGCCATCCAATATCAAAGGCTATTTGGGCATTTTTCAGATCTGAAAACCTGGCGTCAAACGCTGCTGGGATCAGACAGACACACCGGGCGAGCGTTCTGGTGGGCAGTGGTCTGCATCAAACGCCCTGCAGCACTGGCAGTGCCCAGCAGAAAACAGAGCGGCTCCGGGGCATCCATGCGCTCGGCATTCAGCAGCAGCTGAGTGAGGCTGGGCCATTGTCATTTGCCCCCAGTATACTGGCCAAGCAAAGTGGTTGATTCCAGGGTTGGGTCTACAAGTCTGGGAACAGCCCATACCTTTCTTCTGGTGTTTGTAAATTTCCAGCTGCCTTTGCTGCTGCAGTCTCAGTGTATTGATTATGGCAACAGTCAGTCGGAGCGCTTCTTTGGGGTACCCATGGGAACGCAGGGCATCAACCCGCGCACACGCTGTAGGGACGTGCTCTGCAAAACAAGGTTAAATGCAGCGTGCCCGTGAGCCTGAAGAGCACAGAGATTCACGGCTCTGCTGCGGGAAGGAAAAGCACCCGGCACGGTCAGCTTGCTTCTGAAGAACTTTCTCCCTGGAAGTCCAGCCCCTGTTCTCTGCCTTAGCGTCAGCAGCCCCTCTACCGCTCCCTACGGGGATGCTTGCCAAGAATATGAATGGAGTTCCGGCCACATTCTAGGAACAGCAGCTATAAATAACCAGCCCCTGCCCTGGATGGTACCCCAGGAAACGAACGCTGCTTTATCTAATCTAGGAGGCACCGTTGTATCTAAGTGCCAAGCCAACAGTGAGGGTTTGCATTACATTTATCCACCAAGGGATTCTGCTTTTCACCATTCCTAGGTGCAGTCCTCCCCGCCGAGATCGCTCTTCTCCTCCCCTCCCACAGTTCTTCAGCGTTCCTAACTTCTGCACACAGGCACGGGCTTTGCATCGTGACTTTCGATCCGGGCTTCTAAACTGCCTCCCGGATGCCTCGCTGGAACCAGTGGTAGCGATTGTGTATTTTCTTGTTCTCTTTCCCGGTGGTTTATTATTAGGAACAGTTGCATGAAAAACAGAATCACGGTTGCTTAGAAATTCATCTGCTCCCGCTGCTTATTCCCCACCTGAAGCCAGGAGCTACTGCGGAGAGGATTATGACTCTGAGTGAGACATTAGCAGCAGCAGATGATGTGCCATACTGTACGGTGAGGAACTAAGATTTTGTCTTCCTGCAAATGTCCCTAGCAAGAAAATAAATGGGAAATGAAGAAGATCTAAAATTGTGGACACAGGATCGTCCGTTTCCATGAAACATCAGAGAGTCTTTGCACAAAAATCTCTCTCTAAATCCCAATCTGGTTTATATGTTACACCGAGCACACACCCCTCCCCCATGTGGAAATAGGTGAAAAACAGCAGGGTTTGCAGAAGAATTTCTTACTGGCTTCCTCTACTGTTTATTTGCTACATGGGTGAAATATTTGCCTTCTCTCTGAATTCATCATTAAAATGTTGCTGACAAATCAGATGCTTTCCGTGGCATTGTGAAACCCTCCAGAAAGAGGCTGTGAGAATATAAAATGGAAAATCAAGGCAACAGAGCTATTAAAAAAATAATCGGGACAAGAATGTGCTTCGTTAAGTCCTTTTACTAGACTAGGGTGAAGCAAGAGGGATCCATTATCAAATCTCTGATAGTCAAGGTCTCGAGGAACTGTGGTCCTCTTAGTCCAGCGCTCTGTCTCTAAGAATAGCCGGGCTCCCCTGCTTCCGAGCAGGGTGCAAAGAGCCCTGCTGTGAGACAGTTATGGAAAAAACTCCCCACTCTGGCAGTTCATGGCTAGTTTATGCTCCAAAGCATACAAGGCTGTAGAGCCTTTTTACCCTCTCTAACCGGGAATGTTCTGATGATCTTTATAAACACCGATGTACGTATTTATTAATTATGGAGCTCTTGGCCTCGCTGGTAGCCTTGCGGCAGTGAGTTCCACAGGTTAACTATGTGGGTTGTCTTTAAACGTTTTCACTTATGTCTTGGGCCTGTTTCATTTCCTTGTTCTTGTGATATGGGATAGGGCAAACAGGGAGCCTGATTTGCCTTCTCTATCCCAGCCACGGTTTTATATAGCGCTGCCTTTTCCCCCTTACTCATCTCTCTACACTACACAGTCCTCAGTTTTTCAGTCTCTCGCTGCACACAACAGTCTTTTCAGGGCTCTGATCATTTCTGTCACCCATCTCTGCCCCCCTCCCCCCATTCCTGCACTCAGTTTTGAGACTGACTGACCCGAACCAGACACAATATTCAAGGTGACGAGCTGGTTTCAGATTTGCTGTAGGTCACAAGCACCCGCATTTAACAAAACCACCTGGTTGCTATGGTCACAGAGCCCCACATGCCTGCAAGGGAGAACAATTGACACCCAAAGTAGAGGTGATGAAAAACTGTCCTAAGCCCGGCGATGGGGTCGACTCTGCCCCGGGGGAGCCCTGCTGACGGAGGATCTCACCACCACAACTCTGCCCTGGACGCTCCCTGGAGGCCAGGGCATGGACAGTCACGCAGAATTTGGGCTGCAGGAGCTGGGAGGAATGTCGGGAAGTTCAACGGGGGGGAGGGACCCAGGGCAGCCGGGCTCACAGTCTGGGGTGATCTGTCCAGCAACAAACTAAAACAAACGCACGCCACCGAAAGTGTGTGCCGTTTGCTGCCACGTGCCAGAGGCATGGCCCATCCTGGCGGTATTCTCTACGCTATCCTCGCTGCTTAGCCAACGTTGAGACCCTTTCAATACCCTGCGGTGGAATCCGGGCTCCAGTGAAGTCAATGGGAGTTTTGATATTAACATTAATGTGGCCATATCCAAGCGTACAAGCATGCTAGCTAGCAGGCCAGCTCCTCACCACACCCGCCTGGTGGCAGCTGCGCTGGCCAGAGATGCTGAGGCTAACGGAGCTCACCCAGGCCAGAACCGGTAAGGTTTGGGAAAAGGATGTTTCTAGCTAAGTGGCAGAGATCAGATCTGGCCAGCGTCTCACCGCGCTGGGGGCCAGGCAAGTCTGGTCTCTCTCCAGAAGCCTTGCTGTGCCCAAGGGAACGAACCAGCCTGGCTTCCCTGGCAGTGGCTTTCAGGGAGTGGTGGAAGTCCAGGTGCCCAGATGCCAGGGGATGGGCCCCGCACAGACAGCACCTGGCCCCATCCCTTGGAGCAGGGCCCTTGGGGTCCCCATGCTCGGGGCGACTGCAGAGGCATTACACTCAGGGCGCGGGAGGCTCGAAGGGGGGGGTTACCTAGCCACAGCGGCTGTCCTTGCGCATTGAAGAGGAGGCTCTCGCCGTCCCGCTGGTACGAAGGGGACACGTAGAAATCGCTGCTGATTATCCGCTGCAAGTGGCTGTCCTGCCAGTGCAGGTCGCAGCCCTCGATGGCGCGGGTGAACACAGTCCGTCTCGGCCGTGTCAGGGAGTCTGCAAAGAAAAGAGCTCTCAGTGTCTCTGCTCAGCGGCTGGGTCAACGCCCACCCTGGCTAACGAACCTTCGCCGCCCCGGCGCTCAGCTCCGCTCGGCTCTGTGCAGAAACGGCCCCCGCCGGACGGGCCTAATCTCCTCTCGGCAAGAGCTCGGCCGCACTTCGGCCACAGAGCAGACGACAGGCTCCACAGGGAATGGGGGCAGACCCGCTTCCTGAGCCACATGCCACGTCACTCGAGGAGACGCCGGCAGCGGGCCAGCCCAGGAGCGGCCAAAGCCCATTCGGAAGGTCTGTGGCAGCTCCTTGGCTTCTGCCCCAGAATGCAGCCCCCTTTATCCTTAATACAGATGGACGCTACCGGGCCTAGCACGTCAACCGCTCCTTTTAGCCAAGCTGAAGGCTGCTTGGATCAAACCAGCACCTCCTATTGTAGAACCTAACCCACTACAAAGCCTCCCCCGGAAGTCACAAGCTCTAGGCCGTGCTGCTATCTGCAGTGGGGCGCAATGGTCTGATCACGAGCCTGAAAACAAGAATGTCTGAGTCTGAATCCCAGTCCTGACACCAAGAACATAAGAACAGCCAGACTGGGTCAGACCAAAGGCCTATCTAGCCCAGTCTCCTGTCTTCTGACAGTGGCCAATGCCAGGTGCCCCAGAGGGAATGAACAGAACAGGGAATCATCAAGTGATCCAGCCCCTGTCGCTCATTCCCAGCTTCTGGCAAACAGAGGCTAGGGACACCAGCCCTGCCCATCCTGGCTAATAGCCACTGATGGGCCTATCCTCCACCAATTTATCTAGTTCTTTTTTAAACCCTGTTATAGTCTTATATAGTCTCAGTTATAAACACTGACTTTCCATGGACTTGGGCAGGTCCCTCCCTGCCTCAACTTCCAGCTCTGTGAAATGGGGAGTATGCGACTTACCCACCTCACAGGGTGGCTGCCAGCAGTCGTGTTTTGCAACCGCACCAAAGATGAAAATCACCCGGTAAAAGCTGCTCTTGTGCAGATCCGGGGGAGCCCTCGGGCTCCAGAGAAGCTGCCAGCGCAGCCTTTACGCTGCACGTCTGGAGCGCGCCTGTGCTAGGTCATTCTGTCATTAAAGTTACAGGCCAATACTCCTTGCCACGTTAATCAAGTGCCATACCAGTGTCAGCTGACCCAGACCGAGGGGGTCAGTGTTTATCGCCTGTAGAACAGAAAGGAACGGTCCATGTTCTAAGCTCATGTTCCAGTGTCAAGTCAAAAGACTGACAAGACCTGTCTATTTCGGTGATCAGCGTAACCCGGAACGGAGATCTGTTTCGCCACAGGACAGGAGTGACGCTGGGGACCAATCCAAGCACAGGTAGGCAGCTGTTCCCTGATGAAGGGGGTATTTTGGCAGGCCTGGCTGTTCCATGCTTAAATTTCTGTCATGCTACGTCCCTTCTTGGCCAGGGTTGCTGGGGGTCAGAGGAGGAATGCCTGGGAACTACCGGCCCCGGGAAGAAACGGCAGGGTCGGCTCAGCACTGCGCGGCACTGCTCCAACGCTAGGCAGCTTACGGCAGGCTAGAGAAACAGACCGAACGTGCTTCAATCAGAAAACAAAGGCAACTCGCGCTCAGATCGACTTCTGACGTGGAATGGGCAGAGCTGGAAAATAAACACATGCTCAGTCCCAGAGAGCCAGAGCGAGTCTAGGCTGCAGAATTGCTTTCGGGGGAATATTTCAGGCATCGGTTTAGGTTACAAACACATTATCTTACGGGAATAAAAACACTAAAGCCTCATGGCAACCACTGGGCTTCTTGGAATTTCCATCTTCCAGGTGTTTTACACACATGCGCCTCCGAACCCTGCTGGGAGGCAGGTCAGTGCTAGGCAGCCTGCGATCTACAGGAGCTCAGACAAAAAGATCCCAACGGTCCCTCCCTTCTGGCCTTGGAATCTATCAGCCCTATTTTAATGTTGGGGAAACCGCGGGCCACATTTTGGAAGGTATTTGGGTGCCTAAAGATGCAGACACTTCGCTGCTTTCGATACCCCACTGGGTACCCATCTGCAGCTTGTGATACCTTTCAAAATCTGTTCCAGCGAGCTCGCAGGACTCGCCCAGGTCACCCAGAGACACCAGCAGAGCTGGGAACCACCCGCAGGAGTCCCGACTCCCAGGCCTGTGCTCAGATCAGGAGGCCAGGCTGCTCCCCAGCGTAACGCCAAGCCTCACTAAGCCCGTTTTAGATTCAGATGGTCCTTGACAACGCGCATTTAAGACGCGAAGGTCTAGCAAGTTGAGAGCGCATCTGGTTCTGAGCTTAGCTGCAATGGGCCGGTGGGGCGTCAGCACCCAGCTCGCCTGCACCACGGCTGGTGTGTCTGCTGGGGGACTGCACGATTAGTGGGGGAGGCTTAAAACTCTAATTACACCCAGAAGAGTGAAGCTTACTTCGCAATATCGCTGCTTCCCTCCCCCCTTTCCATACCGCTGCATCAAATACACGGAGA
Organism: Terrapene triunguis; assembly: GCF_002925995.2. Classification (NCBI taxonomy): domain Eukaryota; kingdom Metazoa; phylum Chordata; order Testudines; family Emydidae; genus Terrapene; species Terrapene triunguis. Next base: position 3,551,806 of record NW_020664461.1, on the reverse strand, counting down.
CCAACTCTAGTGCAGCAGATGCAGACATCGCCAGAGCAGCATGTTTCAATTAAGGTCTATTTTGAGCAAAGAAAAAAAAAAAAGGTGCTTACAATTAAAGGGATCGAGCGCTTTGCCAGGGTTTGAGAAAATCTTTTAGTGCTAATGAACATTCCAGAAACAAGTTGCTTGATTCGTGCTCTGCACTTGCGCTGCACTCAGTAGCCCCGGTTAATAACTTATCTACTGAAACGCACAAGCTAAAATCTAAATATAAGAGCATTAAGGGAGATTAAACAACTGGTTAAAAAAATGGTGACTGGCAAGGTCTCTACGACATCAGCTAATTCCTCCCACTTGTGGAAATATTACATCAAGGATTTCACAGCTCAACTTCACTTCAATTCACACAGGACTGGATTTCTGTCTTGCTTTTTCAACTGCCCACTTGGATTGAAATTCACAGAGCGTTGGCGGCATTAAAGGGACGCTGTCAAGGAGTTTAGGTCCAATCGTTAGGCTGTTTCACAACCAGGTAGAACAGAACAGAACCTTTTCATGAACATTTAAAATTAATGCCAGTGAAGACAATATTTTCTATTGAAAATTCCCACAGCAGCTTCCTACTTGGGCATAGGAACCGGCTGTGAAACTGACCAGAAACACGTGAAACTGAGCAGCCTAGTTTCGGGATCTGAGTGCAGAGCAGGAAGCAAAATGACCCTCTTCCGAGTTGAATTCAAGGTTTATGTTGCAGTCTGCGTCCAACTGAGTGTGTATCCGGGGCAGCATCCAGACCAGGCACTGGGCTCCTGTGCCCTCCGCCCGCAGCTGGGAGAACTCTCTCCTCTCGGACGTTTGTTCGGGGAGGAGATTTTCAAACGCGTTTGCCGCTGGCCTAACTCCACTCCTAATGAAATCAATGGTAAAATGCCCACTGACTTCAGTGGAAGCGGAGTTGAGCTAATGATGAGTTCTCAAAAATCCCACTTGTACTTTAAAGCAGGGGTCTCAAACTCAAATGACCACGAGGGCCACATGAGGACTAGTACATTGGCCCGAGGGCCGCATTTACTGACACCTCCCCCACGCCGCCCTCGGCCCCGCCCCCACTCCACCCCTTCCATGAGGCCCCGCCCCTTCCCACCCCTTCCCTGCCCCCATTCCAACCCCTTCTCTGAAATCCCCACCCCAACTCCGCCCCCTCCCTGCCCCCAGGGGGTGCAGGAGGGGTGTGGGGTGTGGCGGGGGCTCAGGGCAGGGAGTTGGGGTGTGGGGTGCAGGAGGGGTGAGGGGTGTTGCAGGGGTTCAGGGTGCAGCAGGGGGCTCAGGGCAGGGGTTTGGGGTGCGGTGGGAGGTTCAGGGCAGGGGTTTGGGGTGCAGTAGGGGGCTCAGGGCAGGGGGTTGGGGTGCAGGGTGCAGCGGGGGTTCAGGGCAGGGGGTCAGGGTGCAGCAGGAGGGTCAGAGTGCAGGGGGTTGGGGTGCAGAAGGGGTGCAGCAGGGGGCTCAGGACAGGGGGTCAGGGTGCGGGGTGCAGCAGGGGGCTCAGGGCAGGGGG
>NW_020664461.1:3543822-3549869 GCF_002925995.2 Terrapene triunguis | reverse complement strand
GCAGGGGGCTCAGGGCAGGGGGTCAGGATGCAGGGTGCAGCAGGGGGCTCAGGGCAGGGGGTCGGGGTGCAGGAGGGGTGCATGGTGCAGCAGGGGGTCAGGGTGCAGGAGGGGTTCAGCGGGGGCTCAGGGCAGGGGGTTCAGCTGCAGGAGGGGTTCGGGGGGTGGACTCCGGCCCGACGCGCACTGGGGGGCAGGGCAGGCTCCCTGCCTGCCTGCCCGCCCTGCCCCCGCGCCGCTCCGGGAAGCGGACGGAACCTGGGGGAGGAGGGGCGCAGGGGTGTGTGTGGCTGTTGCTTCAGGCACCGCCCCCAGCAGCTCCCATTGGCTGGGAACGGGGAACTGCAGAAAAACCCCCGCGGGCTGCGTGTTTGAGACCCCTGCTTTAAAGCACGTTTGACTTTTTCCATTCCCATTCTAGCGCAGCGCTCATGCTGTACTCAGCCTGTCCGGCTGTTTTTGGTACAGTGCATTGATACAGGCGAAAAACAATTTAACACGGGACACGGGATTTTCTGTAGTGAGATTTTTATCTTGCCTGTATCTGTTACATTGACACCAGGCTGATGCCAACTACAGGTGAATCAAGGGAAACACATCTGGTGAGATCCTGCTGGAGACGGCTCCGTGAAGCCCTCCCAGCCAGGCAGTCCCGACTCACCTTGGCTGTGATTCGAGCTCTGCGTCAGTGCGTCGGTGATGTTGGGAAGCTCGTTGCCGTAACTGCCGTCCTCCAGCGGGCACACGTCCATGTCGCCCCACTTCCGGAGCTGCCGGAGCCAGCAGGATTTCTCTTCGAGCTTGCAGTGCGGATTTAACACGACACACACCCACAGGGCCCCTACGGGGAAGAGAAAACGACACACAAACCCACACGCGCATGGAAAAACGATTCAGCGTGATCTGGCTTCAGCTAGCCGGCTTAGCTAACACCTCCAGCCTCCTGCCTGCAGTGAAAACGGGGAACATTTCTAAAGCATCAACAGCCCATTGCAGGGAAATCTACACAGCCCAGGAGGCAGATTTAGAAGCTTAAAAAAAATGCAAGTAAAATTCCTCCATAATGAAGCTAAATTATAACCTCAAGAGGTGGGGGAGCCTGTCTGTTCGTTCGACAGGACTTCTGTCTGCCAGGACAAATCTACTGTTTGAACTACACATCAAAGCAAGCTCCAACCACCCTGGCAAGCTGGAGAGTCTGCCTCTCCCCAGAGCCACTGGATTCGGATCCTGCACACGTTCCCACTGGTTTAAAGCTAGAGCCGGATTTCAGCTGCCACTGGTCTTGGGGCCATTTGCATTCGACTATTCAAAAGGAAGATTTGATTTATGTTTGTATTAATCCCCAGGCCTCAGCAGAGACACGTGGAGTTTGTGTCCTGGAGGCAAATTGCTCCGGGGCTGTGACACTCGGAGAGCTCACAGGCCGGCCAGGAGCCCACTCGCCCCGGCACGAGGGTGGTGATGGTAGCGATACAGGCCGGTGGCGCTCTTCCCAGGGTCACTATCGAACCGATGCCCCAGCCCGGCACTAGGAGGCGCTGTGCTGCTGCAGATGCTGTCTTTTAGAGGAGATGCAAAACCAAAGTTGTAAGCGTTTGTGACCGTTAAGATCCAGTGACATTTTTCATTAGACCAGGGCTGTTAGCCCTGGCTCCTAGCAGAGCCAAACGTTGCTCTTGGTACACCCTTGCACCCCCACTGACTGGAATGGTATCGCAGGGGTATAAATGAGGGCAACACCCTGCTGTCTACCCCACCTGGGGTAATTACACTCCTACACATATCTCCCCTGCAGACTGAACCGGATACAGTATTTTTCATCCCTTCCTGGCCTACCCTAAGGGAATCTCTGCTGATGTAAGTGACACACCATGTGACCTGAAGGGGGGTGTAGCAGATGATACGCAAGGTAAGCCAGTTCCCACCTGCTTTCGCACACCTTCTCCCGGGCCCTGGGCATGTCGCTGACCTAGATTCCCTTGTGCTCTTGACACCTTTGACTGTCACCCCATTAATACACCCGAGGAAAACTCCAAAGGGAAGCTCTCAGCATCTCCGGGTTTAATGCCGAATAGGAACTGTTCTCCTGGCTGAGCAATAGGGGAATGTTGAGTGCATCTCGCACCAACGTAAACCGAACGCTAAGGAAACAGGCCGCACGTATCGCTGCCCCCCTCCTGAACAACCCAAGTGCAGCCTGAACGCTGAGCAGGCGTATCGGTTCTATGTGGACGGGTTTGGATGATGATGATACGGTTGCTATGGCTTTCGTACATTCCACTGTCCAGAATTCTCTCCCTGGTTTTGTATTGGCATGAGAATCAGTTATAGCATTCGATGGCAAATGGGGGCTACAAAGTAACAGTCAGGGAAAGATGCAGGAAATCTCCATGAATGGATGATACTGGAGGTTGGAATTGTTCCAAATATAGTCAACATTTTTATGTTGAAATGACAGCACTGAAATGAGCCTGTGTGTGACCCGCCACCACTTGTCAGCTTATCCTGGCAAAACTTTAGGTCCTGGGGAACCAGGGGAAACCCCTGGGGTTTTAATTTTAAAAGTAGCCTGCCTGAGACATGAATGAGAGAGGGGGCAGAAGCGTGACTCCTCCAGCTAAACAGAACAGAGGCAACGGAATTGAAAGGATCATTTGAAACATTTCTTCTGCTAAAAGGTCACTGAAAAGATTCCAAAGAATATTCACTGGTTTTCTGATCAGACTGTCCCAATGTTGGAAACTAAATCAACCGCTAAAGGGTGAAACAAAGAGATTTTAGACCTTCTTTAATGGACAACTGCAATGCAACTTAACTGTGAAGTCGCTCCCGACTACACAGTCACGTAGTTACTAGCGCTATTCTCTTCTCTATGCAGACAGACATAGGAAAAGGAAAAGGAATGTGGAACGGTGCATTTAACTGCGGCTGAAAAGTAAATGCTCTGTACACTCTAAGTGGCTTAGGAGCATTTATGGTTCAGGAACTAAGCACGGTAGCGTAACTGCCCGGTTTAAGTACTGAAATGTGAAGGCCAAAAGTATAACTGGGTTCAAAAAAGAATGAGACGTTCATGGAGGACAGGTCCATCAATGCCTATTAGCCAAGGTGGTCAGGGCCCCACCCCCATGCACCTGCCTGCCAGATGCTGGGACTGGACGACAGGGGATGGATCACTCGAAATCGCCCTGTTCTGTTCGTTCCCTGGTGCTGGCCGTTGTCAGAGACAGGATGCTGGGCTAGATGGGTGTGACGTGAAGAGCTCTCCAACGCCCCGGGCAAGGGGCTAGCACCGTTGGTCTGACCCAGTGTGGACATGATGAACTTCTTATGAGTCTGCCTGAGTTTGGAGCCTAAGCTAGTGACATCAGTGGAAAAACCCTTTCCATCAACGTAGGAAGTGTCTACACTGCGGTGGGACACGCCCTGGGTCTTGGCTCAAACTGATCTGCGAGGCTGAGGTGCTGGGCGTCCTTTGGGGAGTATTTTAACTCTGATCCCTCACCCCAAAACCTCCGCTCGCCTAGAGTTCTCCGCTTGCAGTGGTGTGAGGACCCTGCAGGTTGTGCGAAGTGGATGTGTCACTTTGTAGAGTGGGATGAATCCGACACGATGTTCTCTGGGAAATGGAAAAAGGTTTTACCTGCCCTTCGGTCAAATGACATCAGCTGACGAGACCATTCCCGGAGCTTGGGTTTAGAGGGCTGGGTTTTGGTCTACGCATCCCTTTCTCCTACAGACGAGTTGATTTGCATTTAGTTGCATTGTCTGCTCTGCTGCTACATAACCCTCCATCTGAACATTTCAGGAAACGGCACAATACCAGCATGATTCCACTGAGCCCCTAGACAATGATTTTTCAGCTGGGTGATGGGAGGAAGGGGGCTAGCAGAGCTTCCTCCAGCCCAAAATCTCTCTGGTCACCTCCCTGAAGACGACACACACTGACGTTCTACACCTGAGTTTGCAAAGAATCGAAGAACTTCTCCGATTTCCTACAATGCCCGTCCCCTCCCGGACCCAGGGAAATGCCCTGTTGTAAACAAACAGGGGAGCTGAATAAACCCGTCTCCAGGCAGATTAAGGTCAGGCTGCAGTTCAGCTGTTTTCTATTTCTCATGATGGGGATTTAATCTTAAATCCTAATGCAATGTTGCAAACCCTCCAAAGCGACACAGCTCTCAGACTAACCCCAGACCAGGTCTTTCCTTTGGCTCGGAGTCCACCACTTTAAATCATGCTCAGTTTGCAGGCTAGATAGAAGCAAATTATGCCTTTGAGAGGTTTTTAAACGACGAAATCCAGCCAAGCCCTTCACTTTTCACCCAGTATAAATCCACAATCTATTTTAAGGCTGGTCTTTTTTCAGTCGTAAATGAGGTTTGTACAAATAATTATTCGTTATTAAGTGTGTCCAAAAACATTATTTTTAAAGGGCCCGCTTTCTCTTTCATACCACAAAACCAGGTTATGGGTAGTCCAGTTTATTTAATCAGACAGGTACAGGGCTGCTACCTTATTACATCTTATGGCTTTCTGTTGAAGGTGTGTCATTCTCTACCACAGGTAGAACTGCACTGGTGCGAACACTGGTGTAAACGCAAGTGCAGACAGGGCCCAAGTGTTTTCACCACTGTCTCACGTATGGCAAACCCTAATCTTAATCTCACTAAACTGGGTCTCAATAAGACCTTGCAGCAGTGGGTTCCACAGATTAACTGCACTGCATAAAAACACATTTTCTTTTATCAGCTTACAATTTCTTATCTTTCAAATTTCCCTGCATCTCCCCCGGCTCTTGTATGAGGAGAATGAGTAAAGAGCGGCGCCCGATTTACAAACCATCTGCTATTTGGTACATCTCCATCACGTCTCCTCTCATTCCTCCCTTCACTAAGCCAGACAGAAGTCTCTCCACATCACTAATAATTTTCATCACCAATCTCTGAACATCCACTATTTCCATTGTCTCCTTTTGAAAAGTGACTTGGTCTGAAGACAGTATTCCAGGGGAGGCTATACCATGGATTTACAGACTACCATTATAATATTTGCTGTACACAGTTTGATTCCAATGTTTCTTCTTCCTGTCCGGTTGTTTGCCTTTTCGATCGCTGCTGCACGCTGAGCCCAGGTTTCCACCGAGCCGTCCCCAAAGATCCCTGGATTTTTCCAGGTGAGAATCCAGCAATGTGTAGGAGTCGTTCAAATGTTTCTTTGCAATGTGCATTCCCTTGCATTTGCTGGCTTTGTATTTCAGCTGCTGTCGCACTGACCTAGCCTTGGTGGGTCTCTCTGATGTTCCTCAGATGCTTCTCTCGTTTTGGCTAGCCTCAACCATTGTGTCATCTGCAAACGTGCTCATGGCACTGCTCAGCTCCTTCCCAGACCACTAATAAATATCACAGTGCCAGGCCCCACGTGCCACGGCGGGGCACCCCCCCACTAGCCCTCTGCCATGCTGAAAATGGACCGTTTAGTTCTACTCTGTTTTCTGACTCTTCACTAGTCTACAAAGCTGCAGTCCGGTGGCTCGGACATTCGACTAAGACTCAGGAGACCTGGCTGGGTGACTCTGGGCAAGACCCTTCCCCTCCCTGTGCGTATGCCTACATTGCAAAGAAAAACCTCGATTGACCCGGGCTGGGGCTGTGGGGCTAAAAATAGCAGTGTAGACATTCCCGCTCGGGCTGGAGCCCGGACTCCGAGACTCTCCCTCCTCGCCGGAGTTCAGAGCCCGGGTGGGGATGTCTACCCTGCGAATTTTAGCCCCGCAGCCCCAGCCCCTCGACCCGGGGTCTGAGACTCGGCGCCCCGGTTTTTCTGTGCAGGGCAGACGTACCCTCTGCCCCCCCCCACCTTTCCCACCCTGAGGGGTCTCCTGCCTATTTAGCTTGACAGCTTCTGAGGGCAGGAACTTTGTGCTTGGGCAGCACCAACCACAAGAGGACCCTGATCTCAGTCGCAGCTTCACCATTAATCCTCCAAGGAATCCCCAGAGAACGTCACACCTCACCCTGTAACTGGTGACGTTTCCTCACGAG
>NW_020664461.1:3510752-3543812 GCF_002925995.2 Terrapene triunguis | reverse complement strand
CCCCCACACACTGGTGACCTGCCCCCACTGCCTGTCATGGGGAAAAGTTTTGCTCCCCCGGACAAAGCTGAAGAAGCCGCCTCTCTCCTTGCAGATTAGGGCTCACTAGTAACACTAATTCCGGCCCATGGCAACAAATGGTGTGGACCCCCGCAAAGCTCCTCTGACCTCAGCCACCGCCCGAACCTTTGAACGGGTTTCTCTGCCGAAGGCTGAGCAGGGAGCTCCAACAGGCAGACGGCTAAAGGGAGCGGGGCATGACGCCCCCTGCCAGAGCTGCCAGCCCCAAACCAAAGTCTACTCAGAGATTTCTAGCCAGCCAGACGAACTTCCTTCCCTACCCCCATGGCTAAGCCACAAGCCAAGTTGTTCCCACAGCAGCCTCTAGGACTTGCCGCTCACTGACTTCCCTGGGCAGACATTTAGCCGAGCAGCTGTCAACACAGTCACCTACACCCTAACACCGGTTCCTCTCCTGGGTAGAACAGGGGTGGGTTGGTTGGTTATTTCTAAAGCGGAGAAGCTAAATCAGGGGGGAAAAGAAATTAATTTCTGACTGATCGATTGCTATGAAACTCACCCTTCCCCTTACTGCCTAGCACCTGTCTAGCCTTCTGCAGCCCGTTAGGGCCCGTAGGACGGCTGTGCGGAGTCAGACAGTGCTGGGTACTTACGGTCTTTCAGGTCGCTCTGCTAAGACGAACTCTTTCCAGCCCTTCCCAGCCCAACTGATCTGACAAACCGACAGCCCTGCTGTTCTTTGCGAGATGGGAAACTTACCCAGCTCATCCCAGAGCTGCCTGCATTTGTCCGTCATGCCCGTTCCCTGCTGCCTCCAGAGGGAGAGCCGGGGATCCGCCATGAACTGCTCCGTTATTAACGTCAGCATCCTGGCGCCGTTGGAATCTCTCATGCGCAGCATCTCACGGACCTGAAGCGGGGAGGGAGGAAGAGGTCGGGAGAAGTTCTTAGGTTAGAGACGGGAGGGGTCAGCTGGAGAAGAGACGGTTTTTAAAGACATGCTCAGGCTCTTCGTAGACACGCTCCATCTCACCAGGATCACATTAGCCGGCAGGACAGTAGGATGCCGTGCTACCTCTAGGCCAGTGGCTCAACCTTTCCAGACTCCGTCCCCCTTTCAGGAGCCTGGTGTGTCTTGTGGACCCCAAGTTTCACCTCGCTTAAAAACGAGTTGCTACAAAATCAGACATAAAAATACAGAAGTGTCCCAGCCAAACTGTTACTGAAAAACTGCTGCCTTCCTCATTTACCATCGAATTATACTATAAATCAATTGGAATAGAGATAGTGTGCTTACGTTTCAGTGTATCGTATATAGAGCAGTATAAACAAGTCACTGTCTGTATGAAATTTTAGTTTGTACTGACTTTGCTAGTGCTTTTTATGTGGCCCTTGTAAAACTAGGAAAGTATCTAGATGAGTTGATGTACCCCCTGGAAGACCTCTGGGTACCCCCACGGGTCCACGTACCCCTGGTTGAGAACCACTGCTCTAGGCAACCCATGGTCACCCATCCAGGCTACTAGAGGGACAGTAACTTACCCAAGATTCTTTCAACAGGGCTCTGATGAGCCCAGCCCAGCCCTCAGAACCGTTTGAGGCGGCATGTCCATCCCAGGCTACAGAACTGCTGTTTTATTGGGCTCGGACTCATGAAAGATCTGGAGCCGACACTTAACGATGGGAGCTGAACTAACGGTGCGACCCGCCTTTGCAAGCACACGCAACCATCCACAAGCGTTCACTTGTATTGCTCCTGGATGCACAGCTTGGCCGCCCTCCCCCATCCCGCGCTGGCAGGGGACCTGGGGACGAGGAGGAAGCCACTTCCTGGAGCACTCTGGGCAGCCTAGTGGGGAGAGCATGGCGTGGAACGGACAGTGTATGGACGACAACATGCTATGTCAATAGAGGGCCAAGCTGTGCCTTTGAAAGCCCAACCCCCACACAACGATTCCCAGCCGAGCGCAGGGTGGTGGTGGTGGAGAAGCCTCACTTGGGGACGAGCACCAGAGAACTCCACGAGGAAAAGAGTAACCAACGGCTCACCTTGGCGAACATGGAGTTGAGCTGCTTCCCGGAGCCGTAGTACCCTCCCTGAGACAGGAACAGCTTCACTTGTTCTCTTACTTGCTCCTCGTCCAAATGCCAGCAGTTTTCATCGTCAATGCTGGCCCCAGCGGTGGGGTCTGGCGCACCTGTGAAAGGGAGGCGATCACGTTTATAGCTGCAGACGCCAGACCCGGGCGCTCTCCCCTCGCACGCTTCCCCAGTGGAAGAGGCCCAACGACTTGCAGGAGATGCTGCCTGCCGGCGTGAGGCCTGAAATGTGGCGCTTGTTAACAAAGAGAGAGAAACGAGCATCAAGCCCTCTACAAGTTCTACCACCACCAAGAACTTTTCATGATTCATTTTGTAATGGTCAGTGAATGCTTGTGTTTCTCCTTGTCTGTCACCAACCTAGGCCAGGGGACAAGAACAGGTCACTGACTAGGAGTGGAAGGGAACTCCCCCGCGAAGTGAGTGAAAGGGGAGAACAGACCCCGGGGGAGAAGTCAAAGGCTTTGGGAATGTTCGGGGTTAGCCATCTAAGGGCTCAGGTCACACTCCAACGCCCTGATCCTGCAATTATATCCAGGTGAGTCCTGTGCCAGGAAGCGTTCTGGTGTTCATGTGGATCCACCGGCAGGATCAGGGCCCAAGATGACAAACCAAACTGGTGGTGGAGAGGGATAAAATGAACCCAACTCCCCCCCACGCTCCTCTGCCAAGCAAGGTTAAAGAAAAGATAAAGAGTGAATCTGGTTTCTTTTAAATACAAAGAGGATAGGGACAATGTCACTACAGCAGACGGCCGAGGTTTTCCTCTGGCTCTTCCTAGTGGTTGGAGATTTCTGTTTGCCCCAATTGTTGCAAACCTTCCTCAGACGAGCAGTCCTCACTCTCACGAGTGGCCCCATCGACTTCAGCAGATCTGCTTGCGTGAGCGAGGTTTGCAGGGGACGAGCCATATTTTCTAACAGCTGAATCAGGATATTTCAAAGGGGAAAATAGTAGTGTCTTAGAGAAAGAAAGAGGAGGATCTGGTTTTCCCTTCACACCTCTCTCGTTCTCCTGTTCGTATTTCAAATTCTTCTGTCTGTTTTGCTACGTTCACACCCACCGTCAATGACCGTCCCTTGCGTTGCAGGCTCACACTAACTAGGTTACAGTTACGGAGCTGGTGGAGAACAGCACAGTTTACCATTTGCATGGAAGATACCCGAATACGGCAGCGTCCAAGACATTCCTTGCAAAGTCAAAAGGAGCTAAGCTTAGAGATGAAAGACCCAGTTGACAGGATTTTTTTTCTCAGAAGCCACTAGATAAAATGCAGTTTGTGTCTCTCGAGCACAAAGCAATATTTATTCCGCAGCACTCAGCTGTTAAATTAAAAAACATTTTGCATCTCGGCACGGCCGTCGATTTGCGCTAATCACAAATATACAGTATTTTAAAACCTTTCACATTCTTCAAAGGCAGCTTTGTGAGCAGCCGAACAATGCTGCTACTTTGTAAAAATTATCAGCATCTCTGCATCTGGATGCTTGACATTAGATAACAAAACCCTCCGACTCCCTGTGCGCGACTGTTTTGGTTCCACAGAGCAAAAGGGCTCAACAGAAATTCCTCAGTGAAAAATGGTGACAATGAAAAATCCGTGAGCCTGGAGCATGCGCCGCTGAACTTTAACCTACTTCTCTCATGCTTATTTTCACTCCTGAGTGAGTAAGGGGGTCAGCGCTGGAACAACAGGACACCGCACGGACAGCAATCGCTCACACGTTTCCAAGTAAAGCTGTATGACGTATTCTCTGCTCTGCAGGAATGCGACCAGGAAAGCACATCTCTACTGTCACGACCGGCTGGCTAGGAAAGGCAGCTCTGATCTTCCTGATCATGGCTGGGCCACAGAGAGTTTCCTGCAGGTTCTCCACCTCTAGGAACTAGCCCGGCACGCCATCCAGTCAGCTCCCGCGCCGGGCAATGGGCCGGATCCCGAGAGCACTCAACTCCCAGAGAGGGTCTCTTTGAAAACGATGAGAGACAGTCGCTGTTGCTACATCAACGGATCGAAAACAACCCCTCTAAAGTCCAATTCTAATACTTCTGGTGGAGCCAGATAACTGCTTCTGAGGAGAGGGCAACAAAACGAAGCCACTTTGCGACCTGTCGGGTGAGATACTGAACACATTTGACCCGATAAGATGTAATTCCTTGTCTTTTATACACCCCCTTTAAAAAGCCTCCTTGAATTCTTGCTAGCAATCAATGCATGCGGGACTTCCCAGCCAAGCCCGAGACATACACTGTACCCTACCCAAGAAAGATACTGATTGCTATTTCCTCAGCAGCATAGTTTATAATCAACGGGACAATATCATTGGGGCAGAATTTAAAACAGTAGCAAGGACATGAACAGACACTGGCTAAGTCCAAAGGCATCCGTGCGGCGCTCCTGACGTTCAACTGGAGACAACGGGCTGATCCTGATTCCACTGACACCAATGGCCAAACCCTACGACTTCGGCTGAAGGAACAGGCCCAAGGGACTGAGACCCTTTTGGCTCAACCCCGGGCTGGAGTTTAAACATCTTTCGTCTGTATTCCTGGTTAGCTCCTCTCCCCGCCCACTAATGAATGAGAGAGAGAGAGAGAGAGAGATTGGTCTGATTACCCAGAGCCACGGACCTCTGACCTATCTCAGGCACTTATCTGGACGCCATCACCACAGTCCCTGAGCCCCTCCTGCCTGCAATGTATTTATCCAAACACCACCCCTGGACAGAGGTAGAGAAGTGCTGCTATCCCACTTCACAGAGACACCGAGAGACCAAGTGGATGGCTCAAGGTCATACAGGGAGTCTGAGGCAGAGCACGGACCTGAACCTGGGTCTCCCATGTCTAACCACTGGGCCAGACCTTCCTCTCATGACCTGGTCTGTAACGTTCTGAGCACCCATTGCTCTCAATGGGTATGTCTACACAGGGATAAAACCCCCACAGCTGGCCTCGGTCAGCTGGCTTGGGCTCACAGGGCTCAGGATCAGGGGCTGAATAATTGCTGTTTAGATGTTTGGGCTCAGGCTGGAGCCCAGGCTCTAGGCCCCTGCAAGGGTGGAGGGTCCCGCCCTGAGCCTGAATGTCTACTTGGCCATTTTTAGCCCCGTGAGCCCAAGTCAGCTGACCCAGGCCAGCCGTGGGGCTTTTATCCCCGTGTAGACAGACCCAATGTCTCCTAACACAAGAACAAGGGGGCTGTCAATGACATTGAAAGGCGACAGATTTAAAACTGATAAAAGGAAATACTTTTTCATACAATGTGCAATTAAACTGTGGAACTCATTGCCACAGGAAGTCAATGAGGCCAAGTATTTAGCAAGATCAAAGAAAGAGTGGATGTTCACATGGATAACAAGAATACCCAGAGTTGTAATAGATATTGCTAACCAAAAAAAGTGTTGAAGGATATAAAAAACTTGTACTTCAGGACCCAAACCAAGGGATTAGGAAGAGAGCTACATGGGGGCAGAGTACCCATATCGGCCTACTGTGGGGTTTCTAGACCTTCCTCTGAAGCATTTGGCACTGGCCACTGTTGGAGACAGTATCCTGGGTAGATGGACTTCAGGTCCGATCTAGTCTGACAATTCCCATGTTCCTAGGGAAACAGTGCGGACTAACAGACTGGACATTGGATTGTGACTCAGGAGACCTGGGTTCCATTCCCAGCTCTGCCACTGGCTTGCTGGCTGACCTTGGGCAAGTCACTTCCCTTCCATGCCTCAGTTTCCCTACCTGCAAAATGGGGGTGATACTGACCTCCTTTGTAAATGTAAATAATAATACTACATAGCTCTGCTACGGCTCTTTACATCAAAGGGCTGTATAGACGAGCTAGGTATGGTGATGAGTGGTAAGTGACATCGCTGGAAACTGTGCACACTCAGCGCCTCTGAAAAATGCGGCCACTGGGTTTAAAGTTTAAACCCGAGAGTAATGAACAAGAGGATCGTTTAAAAATATGCAAAACTGGACTGATCCACGGGTCATGAGGAGCAAGGCCGTGATTTCCATCCGGCAATCGGTTATAATGGTCACTGCTCTAAACAAAAACATGATGGCAAGAAAGAAGAAGCGTGTGAGTGGATTTTGTATGTAACATTGTCCCCCTCCACCATAACAAGTCACCCAGGTTTCACATCCAATTTTTAGATTTCAGTTGAATAGTAACATACTTCTTGCACTTCAAAATAAATATCTAGTTATCACTTGTGAATTTATTTTGCATTAATATAAAAGATTCATAGAGGGTGTTTGTAATATCAGACTCCTACACAGACGACCGGGAAGAGCAGATAATGTATTACCAGTTACACTGGGGAAATAGACAAACATTTAAGAGTAAATAATGGGATCTGTGAAATGTTTAAATATTAATGATAGGAACACTCAATTGTATATTGCCAATTTTAACATTGCGGTAACCTAGCCCGTAGAATGTGGTGACGTAAGTAAAACTGAAGGGTGGTTCTTCGTCCGGCCTCCAAGTTACCAGGGAACAGCATGGAAAGCAGGTCTCGAGTCTGCTTAAAATGCCGCTTAGATACTATAGCAACATTCCTGTTCTAAAAACTCTGTTTTCAGATACGCTTGACAGATTTCCTAAAAGATCAAGATTTAAGGAACCACCACCACACATCTCCCCTGGAAAGGGTGCAAACCCATCACACAGACTTCGGAAGTACAGTTACACATGAAATTGGTCCAACTAGCGCCAGCCAAACAGTCCCATCCATTACTCCAGCCTCAACGCTTAAGAATTTCCCATCCACGTAAGCAAGATAATATATGGAGATATATCTATCTCATAGAACTGGAAGGGACCTTGAAAGGTCATTGAGTCCAGCCCCCTGCCTTCACTAGCAGGACCAAGTACTGATTTTGTCCCAGATCCCTTAAAGGGCCCACTCCAGGATTGAACTCACAACCCTTGGTTTAGCAGACCAATGCTCAAACCACTGAGCTATCCCTCCCCCAGAGGTCTCCTTCTGAGAAACAAAGCTAGACTAGAGAATCAAAGCTATCAACCTGGTTAAAGAGAAGATGAAACAAATGGCTAAGAAATCAGTTGCTAGATCTGGAGAAAACCCAATTCCATCTCGGAACGTAAGTGGCCAAATTTCCACAGCGTTTGGCTGTGGAATGCAGTTGGAACCTAGCTCTGTTCACATGATTACAAGGAAGAGAGTCATTCACACGGCAGGTGGACGGGAGAAAAGCAGACCACCAATGAATATTCAGATATTTCCTGGCTAGCCTCCAAAGGCCACAGGACCCTCGTGTCGATACCCCAAGTGCTTGAGCACGGCCAAGTTCTCCGACAAGTGCTTCCTAATGTGATTCTTCTGGCGTTCCTCTGAGGTTGTGCCTGTCATCTGCAATGCCCTCTGACTGGCTGCAGGTGGCAGGGAGTCCTTCACCCAAAGAGGGTCAGAGGTGTGAAAGAAAGGCCGACAACCCCTGCCTAGCTCCACAGCCATGTGCCTGCCCAGGAAGCGCGTAACCAAATGCAGAAGCGGTCACAAAAAGAGACTGAGAAAGGGGTTGCTTGGGCCAGGAGAGGGACGGGTAGGGGAGGAATAAAGGGGATAAAGCAGAAGGCCTGGCCTCATGGCGGTTCAGACGGTAGGTCTATGTATGGATCAGAGATTGTGCTGTCCTGGGGCTCACTGGTGTTGCTTCTGGGACATCTGATGATCCACTGTGTTTCCACGCTGGTTTCCTCTCCCAGCCCCCTGCTTTCAAATGTATTTATCTAGGGATTTAAACATCCCTCATCACTGTAGTAGCTCAAAGCCACATGCTGCAGCCTCTGTTGCTCCAGCTGCCGGGACAGAGTATTCTGCAGAATGTAAAGGACTGCAGCAGCCCTCAGCCCCTCCCCTCCTTCCTCCTCTTTCCAAAAAGTCACAAGCTTGCAACTACACAGTCACGGCACACGATAAGGAGACTGAGTGAGACTGGCCTCTGGCTGTGCCTGTGTGTGAGAGAGACGCCCTCGGCCACATCGGTACTTGGCATGGGAGAGATTTAATAGGCAAGTGCTAAAAAAAAAAAAGGGGGGGGGAAGGGGGGGCAAATAAAAAAATCTGGGTAAAAAGAGAAGGAAAAGATTTTTTTTTTTTAAATCTGGAAATGGAGCAAAACCTCTCTGAACACAGGCTAGGAAGGCAGCGCCTTCTCCAGCCATGAGGAGCCAAACAGAACCACCAGGCTGCTGCTGGTAGATCTGCACTGAAGCCCGGTCTGAGTCTCAGCTCCTACCTAGGGTGCTCAGGACTTCTGCTCAGGGGCTTCCCAGCCAACCTCGCGTGGACGGATTGGAAGCTTTGAGGGAGGTCAAAAGTGTCTTGAGGCACTTGCCCTAGGACCTGACAGCTCAGGAAGAAAACCTGAAGCCGATCTCAAAGCCGGCTAAGCCATGGCCTGCCCCAAAGCCCAGGAGGAATGTCTTATGATTGCACATGGGGCCTCACCGAGAGCCCGCTGGGCTGCTTCTCTGACGTCTGGAGAGAAAACAGAAGTGAATGAAAGCCCCCCAGACAAACACTCAAGGGGAAAAACAGGCACCAGGAAAGCAAATGACCTAGAACAAGAGCTAAAAATAGCAGAGACGTGGAGGCGTGGAGAGTCATGTCTTTTGATGGGTCTCTCAAACCGCCTCTCTTTTTTTAAACGAAACGAGATCAGATGAGGTTTTCTAAGGAAGCCTGAGGATTTAGACAAGTGACCCAGCATACAAGGCGAATACAGTAACTGAAACTGAGTCAGGTCAGAGCAGTAGTCCGGGAAGCTCCCCTCCTACCAGCAATGGCAGAAGAATTGATGGTGCAGCTGCTCTAGCGGCGTTAGCCAGAACCATGTTTAAACAGGATGGGAAACCACACATCTCACGCACACAGTTACATGCCACCGTGCGCATCATCTCTGGCACCCTGCATCCGACTCCACTCCCATGACTCCAGTTCTGAGCAATATCGCTCCTCCTCCTATCAGCCGAGAGGCAAGTTACTGGAGAACGTATGCGCCAGCCGCACGTTTGCCGTCACGTCGCCCATTATGGTCTCATCCGCCACGCCGGGATGTTAGGGTGGAAACACTCTGACGAGAGGAATGGATCTGTCATAATCCCCAGCCAGTCCCTCGTCGCCGGCCTCACAATCTGCCCGCCTGGTTCTGACCTGCCCCGTCGCCAGTGGTCCCTGTTGAACAGGTTCCGGACCGGGCAAGGTCTCTGGGCAGCCGACCAGTAGTGCTGGGGCCTTCGGGACAGCCCTTTGTGCAGCCACGGCGCCACACAGACGATGCCGCACGTTGTCGAGGAACGCCTGCTGACTAGGTTCACTGGTGGCCTAGAAGAACTGCATCACGCCACTGCAGATACCATCGCTTGGCTAGACAGCTAGGCACACGCTAAATAAATCAAGGGAAGGAAGCGGGAGGGTTTCACCGCCGCACGGGCTGACCAAGAGCCGAACTGACAGACACCTCGAGGGACAGATACGTGTAAATGCAACGCTCCAGGGAGAGGCGTGCCCGGTATCACCCCCCTCCTAGCACCTGCCTCTGCAGGGGTGATGTTGCCAGCGAGACGAACACCATGAGAGGCTTGAAACGTTCGCCCTCCGTTCTAGCCCAAAGCCCTGCGACAGAGGCTTGAAGGTCAGGATGAGAAGCTTCAGCTTCATGCAGAAGGCAATGGAAGGGATCTGACGAAGGGCTGATGTGGTCAGAGCTGCAAGGGGGAAGCTGGAATGGGAAAGATCTGTTTAAGCCATCTAGCTCCTCCCCTTCCCCAGCACTAACCTATTTACTACTACTAACAAGTGCTGATCCAAACCCCAACCTTCTGGCAGGGCTAGAACCAGACCTCCCCTTTCGGTTTAAATACACTGAGGTGCTTATGGATACGTAGATTCCAAGGCCAGACGGGGCCATTGTGATCATCTAGTCTGACCTCCTGTATCACACAGGCCAGAAAATCGCCCCACAATAATTCCTAGAGCAGAGCTTTTAGAAAAGCATCCAGTCTGGATTGAAAAATCGTCAGTGATGGAGAATCCACCTCGACCCTTGGTAAATTGTTCCAGCGGTTAATTACTCTCATCATTAGAAACCGATACCCTATTTCCAGTCTGCATTTGTCTAGCTTCAACTTCCAGCCATTGGGTCGGTGTTAGAGCTTTCCCGGCTAGACTGAAGAACCTGTTATGAAATATTTGTTCGCCATGTAAGTACTTAGAGACTGTGATCAAGTCACCCCTTACCTTTCTCTCTGTGAAGCTAGGAGATTGAGCTCTTTGCAGCTATCGCTAGAAGGCAGGTTTTCTAATCCTTTGATCTTCTCTGACCCCACTCCATTTACCAACATCCTTCATGAACTGTGGGCCCCAGAACCAGACACAGGATTCCAGCAGCGGTAGCACCAGTGCCATGGAGACAGGTAAAATAACCTCTCTGCTCCTACTCAAGATTCCCCTGTTGATGCATCCCAGGCTCGCATTAGCTCCTTTGGTCACAGCGTGACACTGGATGCTCATGTTCAGCGGATGAGCCACGATGACCCTCAAATCTTTTTCAGAGCTAGCTTCCAAACGTGAACCAAAGAAACTCATGCAGAGTTGCCTTCCTGAGTCTGCAGACTGACTGGCAGCCAACGCTTCTGCTGCTGCTCACACCTTCGTCATGCTGCAGTAGTGAAAACTGACCAGCGTTGCCAGTGTTCCACTGTTGCTATTCAGAGACCTCTGGACTCCATCTCCTACTACTGCGTTCCTGAGCCCCTTTACTCTGAGAATGAATCTTGACACTTCACTGCTTCATAGCCTTCTCCCGCAATACCCTTTCACTTGGAACACACTTCCCCCGTCCAGTGTAAAGATTCTCCTAATCTTTCCCCCTCCGTTACCTCCTCAAAGACACACTTCTCTCGTGTGGCATCAGCTAATCCCCCCATTTGAGGAACCACTGCTAGAGAACCCCCCCCCCACACAAAACAAAATGGCTCTCCCTCCTGCATCTGCACCATGTGCTTCTTGTTACCTAACTCTGTCGCCGTAGACTGCCTCGGGGCAGAACCATGATCTCGTGTTCTGTACAGCGCCAACCAAAATCGTCGTCCCCTCTGTGAAAAGCGCAACTTCGAGTTCCGTGAGCTCTCAGGAGCTGGGAATGGGTCCATCAGCTCACCCAGAGGGGGAGGAAGAGGGCAGGCAGCTAGCCGGAGTGATAAGAAACCCTCCCAACAGGGAGAGCAGGGGCTGAAGGAGGGAGAAAGACTTCCAGTAGCTTTAGTTTGTACCACAGTAGAAACGGCCACAACCAGCTCGGTCTGCCCCTTTAGCAGCTCTCCCTTGCTGCCGCCGGCTGCGTGAGGGCCGTTACCACCCGAGGCAGACTGCCGAGGAAAAAGGACAAGAAACGGAGTTTGAGCTGCAGCGTTAATGACAGCAAGCCCACCATTTTGCGCCACCTCTGGGGGTCACGTTGACTTTAACTGCAAGCCCATGAGACTCCCCCGGGGGGACAATGCTCATAATGAAAGTCTCTGTGGTCACCTTATTAAAACTGCCAGAGAAGCCTCAGAACACGGACGGGTTTAAGAGGGTGAGACACTTTCATTATGAGTCTTTGCAAGGTTCCATTCGAGCCCACGCCTGACGTAGCGAAACAGACCGACAGTCACTGACAGGGATGATGAGGGGCACCTTCGGCAGCCCCGGTTCGATCGAACCCTCACGATGCCACGGTTCGTCACCATTAAGCTACATCCCTGGAATGCTATGTCCCGCTAGGGAGGGGATTTGAGCAGATCTAAGCCCAATATGGAAATTAACCGCCCCGGCTCCCTGACAGTAACAGGAACAAGCCCTAATACTAACACACCCACATGGGCTGCCGGACACAGCTGGCTGCACACGGCGCTCCATGCTGACTGCTCCGAATGCGCTAAGGAACTCTGGGAGGAATGTGAACATTATCATCCCTATTTTATAAATGGGGCAAGAGAGTCACACTTCACCGAGGTCAGGTGACGGGCCTACGCTCACCCAGCAACTCAGAACACACCCAATTCCCAGCTGCTTGCACTAATCGCTAGACGATGCTGCCCCCGCATGACTCACAGCGCTGAAGGTTGACAGCTCAGAACGAGGCTGGTTAGTAAGGGTGAATCACAGGGGCTGGACACCCAGGGCGAGCTGATCGATACAAACACCTCTACAAAAAGCAGCTTCTTCTGTGAGCAGAGCCAGGCAGGGAAGATTTAACACTGATCTGATATGTGAACGCTCTCTCTTCACAGAAAGGTGGGATTTCAGGGCAGACAGCTCCTTCTCCAAGACGAAGTAACCTCAGGCTGTAGAGGCCGACATGCTGAAAGCCTCCCCCGACTTTAACACCATGAAGGGGACTAAATCTTGGCACCCGGAGGGTTTCAGTCAGACAAGACCAGGAACGACGGGGGGGGGAGGGGGGAATTGGGGAATACGTCTTAAAAGTACCATTTCAAGTATAGCCATATGATAGAACTTTCAGGGGAACGGAATCAACTTCTCAAAGAGGTGGGTGAATAAAAAAACCAAAATACTACAAATTTTTAAATCACCCAGCTTCAAGAATACAGAGAGATTGTCCTAGGCTGGCACGTGTTTGGGCAAGGAAGGGCAGGGCAAGGGAAAAATAGACTAGGCCTACTTCAGATTGCTGTCAGCTTCAGCCATTGGAGAACTCTGGTGTACTCGCAATCTGGTACACATAACCCCTTCAGATGGAGGCTGCAGAACTTCCTGGGTTCCTTGCCTTAGGCCTTGTTGCTCAAGATGCCCGTTCCGTATAACTGCATTACTGCTCTGCGTTATTGGTGGCATCCAGAGTTTATTGCGTACTAATAAAAGTCTGCAATACTGATCCCGTTCCCAAGCTAAAACCTGGGCAACAGGCACCTTAGAACACTAAAATTTTCTACTGGGCCCTTTAGACTCCGAGTCATCTGAGGGAACTGATGATTTATCTTAAGTTCTTTGAGCCTTGTTTTGAATCCTGGTGCAGTGGGAGAGATCGACTGATTTAGGGTTTGTCAAAGCATTATGGATCTCTCTCTCTATTTCAGGAACCGTGTCTGTGTCATCTCCAAGAATGAAGGCATGTGATATTTAAGTTTTGGCATCAGAGCTATCTCATTCATGAATCTTTGGATAGCTAATCACACACCTACATTTAGTAAGCATGTGTTGCTTTGTCAGAACAAGGTAATTTGTTAGTGTGTGTGTGTGTGTATGTATATATATATATACACACACACATACTGAGAGAGAGAGAGAGAGAATGAATTTTTTAAAAGAATATTTCACCACTCCAAACTTTAAAATATAGACACTAACTAAAAAACAGCATCTGTATTTTTACAAGACTTGGAATCAACACGATTTTGGCTGCTATCTGCTGACTACAGCAACAAACGAATTCCCCTCGTACAGGGTCTTCGGGCTCTTCCTACTCTGGAGAAAGAAGTGCTACGAAATGGCTCTCTCACCAGCTACACCCCAACGGTGAGGTTCAGAGCGAGAAGAGAGTTGCCACCATTTTTTGCTTAAACGTGAGCAACTTTGCTCTACACAGGTATTCAGACCAGTTTTGATCCTACTTACCCTTATATTGGACTTTCCATCTTCACAGCATTTTACACACGTTCATCCCCACAATACCCTTACGCAGCAGAGAAGTATTATCAACTTCTCTTTACAGCTGGAGGAATAGACACAGTAACTCCCGGTCTGATAGTCAGAGGTGCGGAGCATCCCGAGACCCCACTAAAGTCAAAGGGAGCTGAAGATGCTCTGCATCTCTGGAAAACCTGGTCGTGTCTGGCTCAAGGCCACGTCAGAAGCTGGATTAGAACGAATGAGATCCTGGCACTAAACCTTGCGCTCAGATCGCTGGACCAAAAGCATCATTACTAATACTCACCTATACAGTACCTTCCAGAGGAGGATCTCGAAGCACATTATAAATGTGAACTGAGCCTCACAAACTCCCCCCACCCCTGCTGAAGTAGGGCGGGATTGCTATTCTCATTTTACACTTGGCAAATAGATGCATGGAGAGATTAACGCCTCATCAACACTTGGCTACCACAGGGTTAGCCCCAGAGAAAATGGCAATGTTTGAAGCATCTTCTAACGCAGCTCTGGGCTGGCACCGCTCCCATGGTGCTGCACCGGGGCTCCGCACACTGCTGACGCTGGTGGAGCACAGCCGGGGATGGGAAGAGTGAGCATTTGCCAAGATTTCCCAGGGTTAGGTGAGCTGGCCAGAGCGGAGCCGGGAATCAAACCGTTCTCCTGACTCCGTCCTGTGCTTTAACCCACCAAGGACTCCTTAGAGGAGACAAACACATGCAGCCCTCCCCCCCCCCTTTGACTCTCCCCTCCCCCTCTCGTCTGTGCTATTTATCGCACATCATCTGTGACCCTTGGTTGTATCTGTCTGTGTGATCCACTGGCCAATGAATAAACATGCAGCCAACAACAGAGACCAAAGCAGATACAAACGTCGAATGCCGATGTGATACTAACGCAGGCGCTTGGCTGTCAATTTAATTTGTTCCTTTTCATCTCTCTCTGGGCAGAAGCAGACAGGCAAGGCTGCGTCCACTACTGTGCAATCTCTATCGCCAGCCCCCGAGCCTAAAGATATTACTGCAAGTCATCAAACAAGCCGTTAAGAATTACCATGCGTTTGGTTGATCTCGGAGTTGGAGGACAGGATGTCATCCGCCAGTTTCTGGGCAGTTGGCAGTACCTCGGTGTGGTGTTCTGTGATTAAATACTGAACAAACTTTTGTAGCTGGTCCCTGTTCATCTGGAAAAGGGTCTCTGAGATGGGAAGACGGAGTTTGACCTGCTCTGGCTTGCGGATCCTGTACAGCGAGAGCGCCACCACGTGTGCGCAGTAAAAAATGTCCTTGTTCCCGCAGCCGCACGTCACGGAAGTGATCTTGCAGCGGTCGAAGCTGATGGCGACTTTATAGGTCATCTCTGGTTCTGTCGCCGTTGCCGGCTCCGTTACTGTCCCGCTCAGGTGGAATCCTGGGAGAGAGAGGGAAAAAAATCAAGAAAGGCAATTTTAGCTTTGCAAATGGCCACCAACACATATTCACAACGGTGTGAATATCTGCAAGCATCTGTGCATTCCAAAAAACATCCCCCAAAATGTAACTATTTGGTGAGGACTGAGTCCATGGACTGCGTAATTATTTGTATTATTGTAGCTCTGAGGAGCCGTAGTCAAGGACCAGCGCCCCACCCTGCCAGGTGCTGTACAAACAGAACAGACAGACAGTTCCTGCCCCAAGGCGCGTATAATCTAAATATAGGGCAAGAGAGGACAGATGGATACACGCAGACGGACGGGGCAGCACAGGGAACAAATGAGATGATATTGGTCACCACGACGGGTAGTTGTCTCTGCACACCAGCAGCTTAACTGTGGCCAGGTTTTGGTAGGAGCCAGGGTGAAGGAGTTTTGAAGTGGCATTTGAAGGTGGATACTGAGATGGCTTCGTGGGTTTCTGGGGAGCGCCTGCCAAGCACGTGGCCCAGCCTAGGAGAAACCACAAAGGTGTCTGAGAACGGAACGAGTTGGCAGCGGGCCGATCGGAGGGGAGCAGGGATAGCTTGATAGGTAGGATGCTGCCTCATTCCAGGACAACGACACGCTAATCAGTTACACCTTGGGTCCAAGAAACTGCCAGCTCTGCAGAACTGATGCCCCGCTCCGCCCCTGCACACCGCTCTATAATCACCAGGTCCTGTCAGCTTAAATCATCCAAAACGAAATACACAGACGCTGCTCCAGAATGAACCTTCCTCGGTATGTGCCTGTTGCTATTGTCCCCGCCGGCTGGGGAGGACCTGTAACATACACGTCCCATTGGAAAGCTACAAACAGAGCTCTGCTCGAACAGACGCCAATCGGGTGGCTTTACTTTGAAATGACTATCTGCGCAGACACACTTTAAACCATCCACACACAAACAGCCCTTCAGCCGCTTTATTTAACAGCCGAGTCGAAAGAAAAAAGTAGAGCTATTCTGTGCAGTATCTATTCTTCCAACCATCATCTCTGAATTCCCCTAAGGGCCCAATCTTGCCAACACTTACTCACCCAAGCAAGCCCTGCATGCCTGGTGTTATTTAGGTGATCGGTACACACACGCGCGTTGGGATTAAGAGGAACCAGCCGATACATTCCGTTTCCCCGACAAGGATATATTTTAACAGGTTCCTGTTCAGTCTCTCAACCAGCCAGGTTGCTTTCAGATATCACAGGAAAAACACGCTTTTCTAAAGGGCTGGAACAAACAATGCAGGGGACTGACCCGCTGTCAAGAAAAGGTGGCTTACGCTTCCAGCTCGGCAGCATTGTCTGCTTCTCCGTGAACTTTAAACCCATGTTTGTTTGTTCAATGAATTACATCCCTCTCAGAGCTGGGGAACCGAGCTTCAATGGAATTTCTGTTCCACGGCTACACAATGTTCTGCCTGTCAAACACACTGCGTCGAACCCTTCATATCCACAGACACAGGCAGGATTGAATTTTACTGAGCTGCACTGCCTAACCAAACCGCTCATTTGTTAACGAGAGAACACACACGCACACATCTCCCGGGTCAACTGGGAAAAGGCCTGGTGGCTCTTAAAACCAAGAGCATCACCAATTCTAAGGAGCCAGACGCAGAGGAATAAATATTCCCTGTTATTTGTGATCAAGGTACGGCAGGTCTACATGGCATGTTGCAAATGCCTCTCACACCAGGGCCTCTTATGCCAAGAATAGCCACCCCGATTTAGAAAGAACCAGGACAAATAATTGAGCCTCAGACATGAAAATGAAAGACAAGATCAGCCAGAGAAAACGGAGGGTGAGAAATGGGGGTTTCAGGGAAGGAAGGTCTTTCGGTGCATGGCACGGAGGGTGCGTCAAACAAAGGGGTGTGCGGTTGTGGAGAGACGATTGTACATTCATCCATCTGCTTTTGAAATTAAGACGGTAGCTAAGAAACCCCAGCGTCTGTCAGGGAGCTCTTTGCACAAGGAAGCTACCAAAGGAAATGAACCACCATCCTTGGCAGTGCTAGAGCCTCCCAGCAAAGTAACTCCCTGCGCTTCACAAACAAGGCATTTGGCCTTTCGCCTCACAGTGCCCCACACACCCAGGGAGGCACGTAAGGATTACGGGCCCACATTCGCAGAAGAGACTTGTGATTCTGCGGGCCCAACTTGAGGCAATTTTTAAGGGCTCCAACTGGAACAAAGTGCTGAGCACCCATCGTCCAAAAACCAGACACCGTTTAAGTCTCAGAGGGGTAGCCATGCTAGTCTGGATCTGTAAAGAGCAACAGAGAGTCCTGTGGCACCTGATAGACTAACACATGTATTGGAGCATGAGCTTTCGTGGGTGAATGCCCACTTCGTCTGACGACTCTGCTAGTCTTAAAGGTGCCACAGGACTCTCTGTTGCTCTTTACATCGTTTAAGGTGTCTCATGCTGGGCACCCAAAATCACTAGTCACCTTCGGAAGTCCTGGCCAACAAGCCTTACCTACCTCGGCGGGGGAGCAGCAGGGAGGGGAGCTGGGAGGCAAAATGAATGATCTGCGAAGTGTAGTTAGTTCCTCTCCTTCCCCCCCCCCCCCCCCCCGAAAACAAAGGCACAAGAAGGCTAATGGACTTGCCCGGGGTCACCCCGTATGCCTATGTTGGAGCCCGGTGTGGTACTCCAGAACCCAACCCGCGGTCCTGTGCACCTCGACCATGGTCCTGGCTCCCTCCCCAGGAAGGATGCTCACTTTGCCTGTGTCGCCGGAGCCCCGTTAAGAACCTGTTTCAATGGAAGCCTCCCGGGGCCTCCCATCCCCCTGCAGCAGGCGGCAGACGGCTGAAAGGGTTACAATTAACGACGAGAGAGAGAGAGATTAAAATACATTAACTGCATAAAACCCTTGTGCGCTTGCCAACCCTCACAAAGGCTTTCCGAGACAAATTCTACCAGAGGTTTTTAATAAATGGCATCAAAACCGGCTATTCACTGCCAGTCTCTTTAAAGCAAGGCCAAAACCCACAGTCGAATCTGATTAAGTGTCAAGGAGGCCTGCTTTCACTTTAGAACCAGGGGGAGAGAAAAAATAGACCTGTTCGGCAGACCTCTGCCATTTGGATCGACTAAAACCCAGTCCATGTGGTCGATAAAGCAGCTAATTTGGTAACATTCAACTTCAGAAATCGGAAGGAGAGAGCAGGCTCCCTCTGTCTCTCATTTGCACTCCGGACTGAGTGTGGTGTTGAGATCTATGCAGAGAGCCAGAGGGGGCAATGTATTAACTAGCCCCTAACTCCACACGAATCCATCTGGCACAGCCGGGCCACTTAAATCCCCAGGATAAACTCCAAAGTGTTTATGTTTTACCACATCTTCGGTCTGCGGTACTTGGCCAGCTCCTCAGCTTCACTGCCAGCTCCTTCCAGTTTATTTTTTGAATGAGTTAAAAGGATGTGAAACAAAGTTCTTTCTAATTAAAAAAAACCCCAAACTTTGAGACCAATTATTAGCGATAAATGCTGCCTTAAAACGCTTGCTTTACAGGGACTTTGGGGCAAGGCATCATCAGTTAACTGGTGTAAACCCAGAGGAACGCCAGTAACTTAAGAGAGCTACTTACTTTACACCGGTATAACCGTGGTTTGAATCTGGGTAATTTGAGTGTGAGTTTAACACGTGTGAAAGCAAGGGTGTGACCGCACTGGCTGTAAGCTTCTCACACGCACCACTCTCAAAGCTGCCTCCATTTTGAGCGGTGGCATTTCTGGCCCTGGCCAGCCACTACTGAACAGCGTTGGTGGTTTTGTGATGAGCGAGAATGGGGTGACTCACGTTCAATTGGGAACCAAGTCATAACTTGACCCCCACGGTTGTGTCTGCACCGTGACATGGAACTACGGTTGCTGCCTGACCGCTCTCAGCGAGGCTTGGTCATGGTCTGGCCACTAGTGGACAGAAAGCCAGTACGTTCCACACCCTTGGTGGTATGCCAGGCTGAGGGCTTGGACTCCAGCCTCTGCATAGAGACACTGGACCGGACAATCTATGCTGAGAATCTCTGTAGCTGTTCCATGCGTACGAGGTGCCAATCCAAAACAGAGACCCTGAGGAGCATTGGACCCTGCCATCTCCTGTCTGCTACTGAAGTGATGCTAAGGAAAAGCGTGAGCTCAATTCAGGTCCTATATTTTTATAGCAAATAAGACCATTTAATATGCCGGCATCTGCCAAGTTAATCTGGCGTTAGAGCCTGAAGTGTCAGTTTAGAGTCTAGCTGTCAAGGCAGCACGTCTATATAAAATAAACTAGAAACGCTCTACAAAATATTTATCATAAGCTTAGCTGGAAATTAAACACGGCTAGAGAGAAGAATTGGCCCCGGCGGCAGAGTTATTTGGGAATATTTACATTAGCGTTAGGAAAACCTGCAGCTACCCACAGTTCCTGCGTGTTCTGTAAGCCACTGGGAGAATCATCCGAGCCTAATGCCAGGGGGAGCCCCTCCTGATCCAGACAGAGCAGCAGCAGGGCTGGGGACCCAACAGGCTGTCATGGCACCGGCTCCCACTGCCCCCACTCCTAGGGGTGGGAATTTGAAGAGAGGGTGGTTGCTATAGGGATGAGGAGCTCTGGAATTAGGGAGTATTGGTTAAAGGATACAGCTTTTGCTTGGGCTATTTATTTAATTCTCTGGTTAAGCACCTATCCCTGGCTCCCAACATATAATGTTGCTGCCTGCCCAATAATGCAACACTTACCTGCTACAGGTACAAACCCCTAGTCACCCCACAGTCAACACCCTACGGCCCATATCCCACTCCCCTCCGCAAACGCCGACTACTCAAAGTAGGCCAGCATCTCATCTTCTACTATTTGGCCAATGTCTTTTTAAGGGCTGCTGGGTAGTCAGCTAACTTACGTGGCAGAGTTCTATGCATTCCACTTTGACCACAACATAGCAGCATTCTCTTGCTGCAAATGGAGGGTCTCGATCATGCTGACAAATGGACACACTACAAAAGAGGTCATTTTCTGTTTCCCTTTGTTGCTCGAATCTGGAGCAGGTAACGCCGAAGAGACCTATATTTGGCTCGGTGTTCTTCCCCCGCAGTTCAGTTTAAGACGTTCCTACAGTCGAATGCTTATCTAGGACTTTATCTTCTGTTCCAAGCATGCATTTAACACAAACTAACTTAGTGTTTGATTTGCTGCCAGCACAGCGACTGTGCCAGGCTTGGAAAATCACGAAAAAATTAAGTCTCTCAGTCGTAATTAAGGTCTTGTCAAATTTCATCCGAGCTTGACTTGCCTAAGAAACAGCTACAGTTTCTCATAACCTGCTTCCTCCCTGCCCCCATCACAACACCCCAAATATTTATACTATGGCTCAAAATACTATGGATACTTCCCAATTTATAACACACAAAATTCATGCTCCGTACATACACAGATTCATCAAACCTGCTTCAGCAGGTCACTGCTAGGTCACAGAATGGTTAAGGGTGTTTAAACAAGGCTTGTATAAAGTTTGTACTCAGCAGAGCTACAAATGTTTAAATCACACAGTGCAGGCTTAGTAGATCTCCTTCCTAAATAAACTCTATTTACCTACCAAATGGATTGGGGATAGTGGGCCACATAAAGCCGAACTACTTAAACTTCCTGCACCAGGGCACTAACCTGTATGCAGCATCCAGGAGAGATGCTATGACATCCGCAGAATAAAACAAATTCAGTATAGGGTAGAGTGGAGTTCCATCTCTGTATGTTTCTAGTAAGCTCTCACTACATGTATGTATAGTCCCTACCACAATGGGATCTAGCAGAAGATGCATATTCACTTGGGGTTTGATTTCCTGGCCCGGAGGACCCAGGAATATCATGATCTGGACATCAGGCTAGGATGAGGTTCTCTTTCTGTTCCAAACAGCAGCCCTTCCATCCTGTTAAGGTGCAGCTCTGTCATGGCTGCTCTATACAACGAAACTTGACTGTGTTCTGACACAATCGTGACGAATCGAGCTAGCTGACTTTCACCGTGCGGTCAAACATAGGAAAGTTTGAAAGTGAGACAAGACCACTGAGGTGTCAACACAAGTGCCCTTAAAGGCCAGGCTAAATCCCTTGATCTGTAGATCTATCCAACCAAAGGTGCTTACAAACTCCTCCAGTTTCACCACCATCGGTGGAGTCCTTCACCAGAGTTCTGCAAACCCAGCCGTCTGCAACTGAACTCATTCTTGCTACAAACTCAAAGACCGCTGCAGTCAGAAACTGCCAAATTCTCTTATTTTGTAGATCTCAAAAATGAAGAAAATCTGGAAGTTCTGAAAGTTAAATTTGGCAAGATCTTTACAAAAGAATCTCTAATGGTGGGATCCTTAACAAATTCATTTAAAAACACAAAGTATAAAGCGGACGCACATAGATCACATTTATCAAACTTAGAACGTGTGTTACTTTAAAACCACCGAGCCGATTGTCTTCAAGTTTGGATTATATTTCGACCCCCAGAAGAGCTACAAAAGTAAGCGAATATATAAAAATCTGAAGTTTCTACCTTAAGAGGATTGGGAATTACCCAAGTGCAAAATTTCTGAGCAGATCATACGGAGAACGTATGTTTTGATGCCTGTACATCTCAACTGATTTTGCTCAAACTTTCCAAACTGAATTCACCTGAGACAAAGCATAGGAAACTGCAGTCCAAGAAACAAGTGTAACCCATGCTTACTCTCCATGCCCTCTAGTGTCTGTGCCGCATACAGAGCTTGGAAAAACGTGAGGAGAAGCTGCTCAAGCACCAGACTTGGACTCTGGAGACCTGGGTTCAGCTCCAAGCTCTACCATAGACTCCGCGTCACTCCCTGATTAAACAGATTTAAACTGTTACCCCACTTTGGAACATTTGTTCTTTGATTTGCTAGATCTTGCAGGACGGCGTGTTCGGTTGTCTCCCACAAAGCAGTAGCACAATCCCTTTAGTCAGCATTTATCAAGGCCCAACCATTCCCAGAATTTGGCATAGGACCAACATGCACAGCCTGACAGAAACCAAGCTCCGGAAAATGGGCTGTCTTGTTACAGCACTGTTCTAGCCACTCTCGGATTCAGATTCATGACACCTGGGTAGCAAAGGGTCAAGTCGCTTTGCTGCTTCACTGCCATGGCTGGGACGGAACAAGAGCCAGCTGACGGGGAAATGCTGACCCAGATGCCTCTCAGCGGCACTTCAGCGTTCTGTAGAAAGTCCCTCCATCACAGAGCTTAAAGTGCTCTTCTCGGAAGCGTCGCTCCTGCGTAAAAGCAGGGAAATTAGCATCTCTCCGGTGTCAAGCACGTAACCCCCTTTGTTCCACTCAATGAGACGGTCATGTTGGACACTAGCTTGAAATGACAAGATGAGATTGATTTACTGACACACACACACACACACACACAGAGTGTATATATATATATATATATATATATATTGCTATTAGGCTGGTACGTTAAAATGTCAAGTAACTGCATAGCTACCAGGCCAATATTCTGGGAAAGCACCTTTAAGATCAATATTCGTAACCGAAGAGAAAGCCAATATATGCTGCTTCCAGAAACCCTCAGTAATTTCTGTTTGCGCGCTGGCCAACGAAGAGCGGCTGTTGGGGCGGGCAGCTTCACGGCCTCTCTCCTTCGCTCTTACAAAGCATATCATCTTACTCCATGCGCCCAGCTCCCAAGGACCCGCATCTAATCAGACTAACCCGATTTCAGATCTGCGTTTGCAGCACAACAGGCCGCTGTCCAATTACCAAGCTGACTGGAAAGCAGGCATGTAATAAATAGTGATAAATGGACAAGAAGGCATGCATCGTATGGCTTTTCCTGGATGAGGTTGATTTGGCATCTGCTGGACTTTACCCTATCCTTTGTCATCAACCTTCGAGAAGAGGGATGCTTCAACTACCTTTACTGTCCTGCCCCTCCTTCCCCCAGAGATGCTGCCCTTCTAAGTCGGAGCTAAGGTCAATTATGGGGCAGTGTGGCGCTATCTACAGAAGGACTTGCCTCTGGATAAGCAGATGTTTTGCAGTATGCAAGACTGTCAAGACTCCCAACCTTCAGACAGACAAATACTTGGAAAAACAAATGGGAAAGAAGACATGGATATTTATGGGACTCAGCAGATGTGTCCAGGCTTAGTTGCAACCCTCAACACGAGTCATATAAACAAGGTTAACGTGACCCAAAATATTTCAGAATTTCCAGGCTGTCGCGGGAAGGTATTTTAAACTAAACTGAATCCAGGCTCCTTAGTGATTTTAATAAACACACACTGACTGCAGCTCAAGCTCATAGTGGAAAAATCATTTGTTTTTCCATGGGGTGAAACCAATAACTAGCAATGAATAATAATTGCAGCATTGAGTGTTATTTATAACCCACTCTTGGTCACATTTCCAAGACAGAAAACACAACAGCAACGGTCCCAGGGTTAACCTAAACCAGTCAATATTTGTAATGGATACACATGCTTTGTAGAAAGATCTCTGTGTGCGCGCGTGCAGTGAGAAAGGGAGGTTAGCAAACTCTCAGAAAGCTTTCTAGCTAATAGATCAATTGCTCCAGCCAGCTGAAATTGACAATTGCTCTGTCCCTGACCTTGCAGTTGGGAAGAAGATGGGCTCGTGAACTCATTTGCACATGACAATGCTCCAGCAAAGTGGATCGTCTGCCTCCGACAGTAATGGAGAGTACTTCTCTGTACAGCCCTCCCAGGCTCCATTCAAACAGCACAGAGATGGCCTTTTGTTCGTCGAGTGCGAGAAAGACTCCGCTGAAGATGTCTGCAATTAAACCCACTTTTCTTGTTGCTCTTTTGATTCCCCAGGATTCACAGAGGCGCCCTAGGCAGGTGTTGCCACACAGAGAGAAAATGTGTCTTTTCAGCAAAAAACGGAAAGAGAAAAAGCTGAATCAATTGTAATTTCTCTCTGGCAAAACACAGACTCAGTGGTTAGAGATCCAATTAGAGAAGAGATGGCTCATATGAATTTCAGCCTTTTCCCTTGGAAAGCAATTTCCTCCTGTGACAAATGGATGGCGTAGGCAAAGGGGCTGCGATCTGGTGAGACCTTATCGTGCAGGTCTCTTGCATGGCATGGGAGGCCGGCCCTTTCCTCGGCTGCAAGAAGCCACTTTCTTTATTTTACATTTCTTTCTTTCCCCCTCCCTTAACACCCAACAAAGCAAGCTCAAGATTCTCAGAGCAAATAAGCCATTAAGATAATACCTTGAGGAATTGTGTTTGTCAGCAAAACCTCAGGAGAGTAACAAAGGGATGAGGCTGAATTAGAAGGGTTCTGTTAGAATGTTATCCAACGGGCAGCGGAACAGGCAGCACCTACCATCTTTACACGTGTGTACACACACACGCACACGGGCCCAATAAACAGGAAGCACAAACGACTGCAGACCTAAGAGAGAGACTGCAATCCGGGGGGAGGGCCGCAGAGGTAAGAAATTTACACTGCGGCTTTAAACGGAGAAGATGTAAGTAGACTTGTTTGTGCTAGAGGTCAGGGTAAGCTTCTCTGAGCAGCTGAGTAGGCTGGAGGGACGCTCTCCTGGCCATCTGCTCCTATCCCAGAACACCTCCTGCAAATCAAGAGTCAATCCGCTGGTTTCTATTCCTGTTAACCTCTAATCAGCCACAAGGGCCCTTCTCTGCTTTGCTCTTTATCTGCGCCAGCTAATGCGTGAAGTGGCCTTCGCTTCCCATCTGTTCCAGCATTAGTAGAGTTAAAGAACAATGAAGCTTTCCTGTCCCGAGCATTCACATACACAGATGCCCTTGTATTAACTCAATTTTCCAGTGTTTCCCACTATTATCCATACAAGATTTTTGGTGTTTGTTTATTTAGAAGCCTGAAACCGAGCTTTTCTTTTCTCTCCAGGCCTTGGAAGCTTTTCAATGAAGTCTGTACGCCAGGACAATGTTACACGTCAATGACATTTTCCCAGAAAATTCAAAGTGAAGATCGGACTCAGATTGTTCCCTTATCTTGCCCAACCCCCAGGTTCTTTGTTGTCTGTTAAATATCTGGGATGTCTCTCCTTCCCCCACCCCCCAAAATCTCCTGCATCACCCAGAACATCCATCAGTCGTCCTGTAGACAAATGGATTTTTAATCTGCCCAGACGTGCAAATCAGATGGTCTCCTGCTAAGATGACATAGATTTGTAAGAGTGTTTGGAAGGAAAAAAATTCAACAAAAACCTAACAAAACCTTGGCTGCACAATGGATTTCCTTTCCTAATTTCAAGCCTGATGAACTGCATCAGCAAAGCAAGCTGCATCAGAATATCTGCTTTGCAGTAGTACAGACAATACAGAGAATTTGGACAAAGGAAAAATATAGCAAGTCTTCACGAAGGTGTATTATATGCCTGTGTAATAGCTAAAAGGTGACATGCAGTCAAGCCTGCGTTCCATATTGCAGGACTAACATTTCTAACTCATGGTGATGTCTAATCTAAAGAACAGCAAGCCTTAATACCTAGAGAAAATAAAAACTAACACTGGTTTGTGTAGTAAGTTTCTACAAAGAGCAAGGGAACATGGCTGCTTTGTATCAAGGCAATATAGAGGAGTGTTTGTGCTTGCAGATCACCACAGCTCAGCCTTCTCTTGGCTTTCATTAATGGATGTATCGGAAGGCTGAATGCCTAATCCAGTCTCGTAAATTCACACAAATACCTTATTCTGACATTTTTCTCAAAAGATGCAGTTGGTGCTACCCTGGTTCGCTAGAAGCATTGAGAAGTCATTAATGACATTTTTTTTACCTCAGGTACGAGTTCAAGTAACCAGGTTCTGTTTTACACTGATCAAGATTGCAAAAGGGAGCAGGCCAAGTTCCAAATTTTTACTATATGCGAGAACCCAACCCAAGAGTCACACAAAATGCCAACACACATATAGAGGGCCAACTCCTGAGGTGGTGTAAAATAGCATAGCTCTACCGACTTCAATGGAGCTACCCAGATTTACACCAGTTGAGGATCTGGCTCACAATACATAAAAGGTTTTTAATGAGAAACGGCTCGTTATCAATCCATAAAATCGTTCCCGCTGCAGCATACCTGATCTTCAGTGTGTTTGCAACCTAATGACATTCTCCGTGTGGCCTTTTTAATATGGTGATTCATGCATATGCCACAGAACGCTTCAGTACTACAAAAAATAATCCCAAACGCTAAAGCAAAGCGCCTACCCATGTCTGATTCCTTTTCAAAAACAATGACGTTGTTTTTACTGACGAGCCACACCAAGCAAAAACTAGACCCTTTTGTTAACCCAGCAAACCTGAACTGTCTGGGGCGGCAGGAATTTCAAACCCCGATCCAATTAGCACAGGGCTTTCAATTTTATTATAAAACAATTGAATCAAACCCAGCCGCCCTGGCTGTCTCTGTAACTGAGGCACACCTGCAGTATGCAAATATGGCTCAGTAGTCCACGTTCAGATTTGCTTAGGGAATCATAGAGGCTAAAAGCATTCAGATCTCATACAGCAGCTCAGAGGAGAGGAGCTGTTCTTCAGGGGGAAAACCCCTAGTGTCAGCAACTCTGTCTGAATAAAAATTGAGTTACGTCTGCATAATCCTGTTAATCGGTCATAGTCTCCTTGTACCCATTGTCCCAGTCTCCCGGTTTACGCTCTTGTCACTATGTACCCTCTGGTAGGGAAAGAAGTTACTTCAGAGCATGGTAATGTGCTTTTCATTCCATACACTCATTCTCATTGGTGACCTGCTTTTCGGAGACACAGCCTCCCTGCTGTGTCTGCAACTTTACCAGGCCTTTTGTTCTCTTTACAGGCTTATATTTTGCCTCTAACCAGAGCAGTGCCTTGGTGACAGCTTGTAAGCATGGCTGAAAATGAGAGGGTTGGTCCAGATCTGCATATGGGGATGTGCAAATGGAAAACAATTTAGAATTAAAAACACTATTAAATAAGATGTTGTCATCTTCAAATTGCAGCTGCCATTGCCAAGATCACAAGAGTTCGGGATACGATCGTCTCTGCTGCTAGGAAGGGGAAATAACATCAACCACTGTTGCAATTCCAAATGCACTGGAAAATGCCAGCTCCACGGAACAGGATGCTGGAAAGCACTGAAGGGTCTGATATTGCTAGACAAGAGTACCGTGTTAAATGCGCACACACAAACACACGCAAAGGAAATAGTGTATGAGGCAAGAGTATGAAAGCGATGAGAAGCAGAATTATGGGATAAATGGCACTTCTTACACACTTTGCAGGTCAACTGCACTCTGCCCACTAACGCACCTTAAGACTAATTCTGCTATTCGGAGCAACTTCCAAAGAGCTGCCTTTTAAAAAAACTAATACATACTAACCAAGCCTCCACGAAAGCCTCTTCTTCTCTCCACACACAACAAAATAAAGGGCTCAGAGGTGTACGCCCAGTAGCAGGGGAAGGGTCCAACGTATTGTGACCCGTTGGGATCAGGAAGGGGTATTTTATACCCATATCAGACCTTAAAACAGCAGCACTTCAGTGTATAGGAAAGCTCTCTGCTATAGCTTTCCTGGCCTTCGAGAAGCCTACACAGTTAGACAAGAGGCAGTTAGGCAGTCTAGATTTACAGGAAGAGCTGCTCAAAATTTCTCAAAAGGAGACACTTTTTCATTTTAAAAACGTCCTTTTACAAATATGAAGAATTTTGCAAGAAATGACTTCTTAAATATTTTGGCAACATTTTATCAAAAAATAGCAGTTACCAAAAATCCAGGTTTTGGCACAGGAGAAATTTCACTAAGCACGTTGATAACTGTTTTCATAACATTTTGAGTCAAAATGTCGGTTCATATTTTTCACAAATTAAGAAAAAACAAACCCCAAAATGGACATGGATCTGTTTTGAGGCCCACAAGATGGAAACGACTGCAAAAATTTCAACATTTCTATAGATTTTTTCCCAGCCAGCTCTGTTACAGACAGAGCATAGTATCAAACACATTTTTATTATTTAAGACTCTGTGAAGTCTTTTTTCTACAATATCCATGTCACATAAAGAACAGCATGAGGTGGCTTGATTGGCCGATGTTTCAAATACACTACACTTCACACTCATGCTCAGTAACCTTTATACCACTTGCCTCATCTCAGGGTGGATTAAAAATCGATGACTTTAAAAATAAATCAAAATATCAATTTTTAAAATTTAAATTAAATATTTTTTAAAAAGCATTTAAAATCAAATTTGAAATTACGACAACCTATATGGTAAGGCCTAAATTTATTGTATTTAATTAAAATTATGTTAATAGATTATAAACAATAATATTAAGCAGAAAGTCAAACCACTGAACACTGGCTAAGCCCCTGGAACCAGAGTTAGGGCTGGTCTTCACTGCAGGGGTAAATCGACCTAAGTTACGCTACTCCAGCTATGTGAATAACGTAGCTGGAGTCGATGTAGCTTAGGTCGACTGACCCCGGTGTCTTCACGGCGCTGAGTCGGCAGGAGATGCTCTCCAGTCGACTTCCCTTACTCTTCTCGGAGAGCTGGAGTACCAGGGTCGACAGGAGAGCGCTCTGCCATCGATTTAACGGGGCCTCACTAGACCTGCTAAATCGATCCCTGCTGCATCGATTGCAGCAGCATCCATCTCCCCGGTAGTGGAGACAAGCCCTTAGTTGAAGTGCTAAACCAGCTTTTGACAGCAGAATCCTCTTCCGCAGGTGAAGAGAGAATATTTCTTCATTTCAATTTATTCTACTAGTTCAGGTCAATGACCAATTCATTCAATGGGAGCTAAGAAAGCAGAAAAGCTTGTTTTCCTCTTCCAGTCTATGAATAAAAACTACATATGAGAGGATGAGATCTACTAGCTCTAAAATCTTGAAGGACATGGTGACCAGAAACAACCAGTTCAATTCACTAACTACAGGTGACACTTCCTTAGTTTAATACATCAGTTAGTTTTAAATGCAAAGCATGTTTTGAAAAACTTTTTGATAATCTTTCTTATGTATCCAACACATTTAATTAATTATGGGGCATTTTTAATTGAATTTGCTTGAAACCAATCACAAGTAAAAAATTAATCAAGTAAATTAGACATGTATCATTCACCATTTTCTAACATAGTAAATATGCAAAAATTAAGAATCTGAATAAATGTAAATTAAACTATATAACTGCTTAAACAAATATGCATAGATATGGTGTATCACCCTGGTCCTCCAAAAGAGACAACAAATATAGTGTAAAGGCTGTATTTAGTTGCAAATCAACATGTGTTAATGGTTACCAACCAATGAGGATTAATCTTTCTTTAGGAAAATAACTAAAAAGTATAAATGCAAAACACAATTAAAAACAATTATTTAAATCAAGTTACATGCTTGATTATTTAAATAATGATAAATATCAGTGATTTAATTCATTTTGATTTAAATCAATCCACCCTACCCCACCTACACTATTTTTCAATTTATATTTAGAAGATTTTGCTTTTCCTAGCTGTTAGTTTGATTTCTGCACCTTCAGTTCTCCAAAATCAGAGTGAGAAAAGTGGCTCTGATGTGGGTAGGGGAATTATATTTTGTCTACAGTGAATCTACCGGGTCCTGTGCATGATTGTACCAGTCTGGATCTGGGGAAGAGGAAAGTGTGGGAGAGTGGAGAGAGAGTCATTCAAAATCTACCTTGGTCATGTGGCTAGTGAAGTCTCTGTACAACAGGGGCCTAAAAGGGAAACTACATGTCTGTTGTATGCGCACTGAGCAAGGTATCCTACTATACTCAAGATGAAGAAATCCACCGACAGAGACTATGCGCACAACAGTTCTGAGCTGCTCAACTGAAAGGGGTACAACCAATGTTTTCTATATCCACCAGTTAATTATCGGAGCTCTTCTAGAAGGAAATAATTTGCAATTCCACCTTCCTCACAAGCATGTGGCACTGGCCCCTACTGGAGTCAGGATATCAGTCTAGATGGAACCTAATGTGACTCAGAACAGCTAATGCAACGTTCCTCCATTCCAATGAAAGAGGGGAGTTATCAGAGTTGTATACGGTGGAGATAGATTTGAATTGTCCCTTGCAATGAGAGCGAGTTGGGAAGCAGGACCATTAAAGGGAAGGCTTCATTAACATTTCTTTTATAAAGCCCATTGATAATCAAACTATAAATATTCTCTTTGCAAGAGAACTTGGCCTAGCAGATCTCAACTAAACACTTATTTATACTTGTAAAACCAGAAGAACTTTGAAAAAAATTAGTTTGACTCACTCTGATTATGGGAGTCCCCTCCCGCCCCCCAAAAAATAAATAAAAATAAAAATGAGTGGATTGCAAAAAAAATGAAATTAATTTCTTTATTTGAATCTGAAGGTCTGCAGCCTATTAGGGGTGGTCTACATGGGACACAAAGTGACTTTTATCCCAGGCCATAGTGTCAACTCGGAGAGCTATTCTGGAATAATTTATCCTGCAATTTCCCTGTGTAGACAATCGCTTAGTGCGTAACATGAGTGTAACTGGCTGGCAGAGTTTGTCTGGCAAATCTCCCTCTGTTAGCAGGCACTGATACAGCTGGGTGGCCGCAGGCTCTGACAACTCATCAAGGCTGGTGGTGTGTTACCCCATCGGGATAAGGAAGGTGGGAGTAGCTCTGGAGAGACAATCTAGCTTGAGTACTTTAGAGCAGTGGTTCCCAAACTGGGGTTCGGGAAATGTTACAGGGGGTTCTCGGGAAAAAATTCCCTAATGGCAGACAGAGCTGTCCCTAGGGACCCCGGGCAGCACGGGGGCAGCAGCTCAGATCTCCTGGACTTCCAAGAGCTAAGCAGATCAAAGCAAGCATCTCTATCACACTCAGGAGATTTAAACTTCAAGACTCCTTATAAGAAATGGAAAGGGAAGTGGATATTTTTTTCTGTTTTTAAAATGAACTAGGCAGCTAGTCTTGTTTTTAAAATGATTATGAAGAACAAGTTTAAGCTTTGTTGTAATGCGCATTGTTTGCCTGGACTGCTCAAGACCTGAATGCTTGTGTAGGAGGAACTCTGAGTTGGCTTCTTAAATACCTTCCTGCTGTTTCACATCTGAAACTCCTTGATGAAACCTAGGAGCCTTGTCTTATAACAGGCTTATTCAAAGTGATACAAGCTACGAAAGTGAGAGCTTGGAAGTGTGTTGCCGTTTTCATAATGTAATAAAAATACTGTCACGATAAATGATAATTAATAATAAATAGTGTGTAATAAGCTTGTCATAAAAACAAATTTTATGTTTCCAAGATCACTGCTTTTATCATTTATACTCAGGTCAAGGAAAATATCTCTGGAAATATTAATTTTTAGGAGGGGGTTCGCGAGACTTTAGAGGAAGGGCCCTAGAAGCAGCCGAGCTTGGAGAGAAGGTTTAAGCTGAACTTTATCTTATTGTTAATTTCTGTGTTCGGAAACCCCAAACCAAAGAAGGTGGGTGAGTTTGGACTCTACATTGTGTGTGGATCGTGTGGAGAAGGTGCTTTTCCCAACCTTCTTTCAACCGGTGAGGCAGTGCTGAGGAGTCCTCCACGGGAAAGAGTACAGGACTGTGTCAAGAGTTTTAGGTGCTCCATTCTCTAGGCTTTGAATGCCACTTCAAGGTCTGCATCCTGGTATTCCAAAACTTCCATGGAACTGGTCCAAACCACCCAAGAGACCCCGTCCTACTGTGACTTCCCATGACAATTATATTCTACTGGTACTATCTGCCTCAAGAGGTGGTCTTCTCAGTGCAGGAGACCACACTTTCAAACAGCTGGACCAAGTCTGTGGAATCCACCGGAGATAAGGCCCCCAAATTTTGCCACGGTTAGAACTAACTGCAGATACACTTCTTCAGATGTGCCTTCCCACAACAACTACTTTAAGAAAACTGCAAAGAAAACCAACAATTGCAGCTAGAGAAAGGATTTAGGCACTAGACAGAGAAAGACAATGCACCATGCGTGGTGCTAGGAGGGGCATTTGCAGTTGGCGGTGGCCGCTTTAAAGGGGGGTCTCCCAGGCTAGGATCCGAGTGCGCTCAGGGCCTCATTGCCTCCTCCATGAGGTATTTGCAGAGGCGGAGCTCCCAGGCCTCTCTGCTTGTGGATGGGAAAGACTTACAGATAGCACAATTCGCTGAGATGTGCACCTCGCCCAGACAGTCGGAGAAGGAACGAGGACAGGAGAGACAGTTCTCGAAACCCGGGATTCTGGGCTGGTGAAGGGTTGAGTCTCCCGGACCAGGGAAGTTACACACCATACTAATCGATACTACACAAACTTATCTAACTAACTCTACAAAGTACCATAAGCTATCTACAAAGCACGGAACAGCTCTCTTGGCATGCTAAGCACGAAGAAGGAACGGGGGTTCCGACTCAGGCCATGTAGCGTTAAGAGGGAACTGGAGTGGCGTCAGCCCACTCTGCCCCTTATATCCTCAGCAGGGAGATGAGGAGATGTACTATACGAATGCAGTCAACAGAGACTGCTTGGAAACACTTCCGGACACAGGCGCATGGCGCACATGTGCACCCACATGTGGCATACCCATAGGGTATCCCTCGAAGAACAACGCCTACATCACAGAAGTATGTGCAGGGAGAACGGGGCTGACTGTGGCTGGGAAAACTGTTGCAGCACCAGCAAAATGAGAACATGAGTCAGACTGGGGAGGAGTCAGTCATTTACCAAGCAAAGGACTGATTTTCACAGCAGGAAAACACACACACACACACACACACACACACACACACACACACACACACA
>NW_020664461.1:3494860-3510742 GCF_002925995.2 Terrapene triunguis | reverse complement strand
CACACACACACACACACACACACACACACACACACACACACACACACTTCGAGTGTGATGCTCTGATACCGCAGTTATGAATGAGAAATAATTCCCAAGAAGAAAGCTTCCTTCACAAACATCAGGCCCCAGCCTGCAGCCGGGTGCCCTCAATTCCCATTGAAGTTAAAAGGAGTTGAGGATGCTTAGCAATGCGCAGGATCAAGCGCACAATTATTAAGACCAACAGGCAATGGGCAGGATTCTGCAAACTACGCCATGGCAGTCTGAGCCCGCGCAATATCAAGGAGACACAAAATTCCAATGTCAGCCAACCCCATTAGAATAAAGAGCTTGGGAATCTTACCCAGCAAGATCAATGAAATTCATCACAGCAGTCACACCTCACATTCCTCCACAGAGTCAAATCCCAAACTTCAGGAGTGCACGACTAACATGGGTACTACAGAAACATCGAAAAGAAGTTAGAGAGTCCCAAGCCAGGCAATGGTTGAACAGTTCAGGCAGCAGAGTTTGGATCACGTTTGGTTAGCAGGAAATCATCTATTTCTGCCCCCAATACACAATAACAGTGTTGCAGCCGTGCTTTAAAAAACAGGCAAACTTGACTCTCATTGCTCCAGTGTGACCCTTCTGGCTAGTCAGGTGTGGTACTGAGGGGCTTTAAAAGTTGGAATCTTTGCCAGCCATCCCTGGTGGAAAAGAAGGCTATTGTGACAAAGCCTCAAGAAAGAAACCAGCTTCTTCTAGAGAGGAAACTTGAATTGGAGAAGTATGCGGGGGGGCTGAAACCTACTGGAATGCATCGGCTCTATTTTATATTGAAAGGTCAATCTTACTCCATTGCGTAGCAGTCTTCCGAATAATAAAAGGCTATAAACAGATAACCAGTGAAATCTGATCCATCACTTCTTTGTGTTGGAGGCAGTTTACCGGCTGCCTCCCTAAAACTCATGTTTCTGATTAAAAACATCTGATTAACAGATTTTTGCTGGAAAACATTGTTATTCAATACACAGACTATACTGCAGTCGCTTTCCTTTGCTTTTGGTGCAGTGCAAACATCTAAAATGACACCGCATAATGACCAGATCTATCACTGGGCGAATACGGCTACAACCCAAAAAATAAAACAAAACATTTTTTAAAAACTGTCGCAGACAACTAAGGAAAGAGGTTTGTCCTCGCTACAGCCAATAAAAAAAATACACAGAAAAAGAAGAAGTGAGTTACACAGCTAAAGCAGAAACCATAAAACTGAAGGGAAGGGGGGGAAATTGTGAAGAGAGGCATTTTGCAATGTTCTCCCCCCCACCGTCATTAAAATATCCACAGTACGGCATGAAATACTTTTGGCAAGAGAAGTAGATTCTCCAACTTCCAAGCCCACAGATGTCTCTCAGTCATTAAGTCTTTTTATATATTAAAAATATATATAAATAAAAACCAAAAGTAAAAGAGAAAACCTTGCAAAAAACTCAGCCAAATATCCGCTGCGTGACTGAAATATAATTTGAAAGTCCCACAAATTCATTTAATCTTCCTACGCTATCCCCAAACCCTTCAGAGCTCTAATCTCTTGCCGATTTGGCCTTCTTTAATAACTCAAATTAGTCACAGCTCCACAGCAGAAGACACTACACACACGCACACAAACACACGCACACGAGACGTTTATTTTGACTTGGCATTTGAGCAACCAAACTCAGTGACACTCTGCATAATAAAACAGAAACAAAGCAAAGAGCAAAAACAGATGGGCAACCATTTCTCCATTTGCCTGGGGTAGACAATGCTGTATAGGGGCTTCATCCAAGATCACAGAGAAGGGTTTTTGGAGACGGGGGCTAATCATCAGCACATTATCTCAATATCAATTGGAAGCTTCCATTTGGAGAGAGATTATTTTAAATTAACAAGAGACATTTTCCAGGAAGGGTATAGGAAAAGAACAGGAG
The DNA here is from genome assembly GCF_002925995.2 of Terrapene triunguis. Lineage (NCBI taxonomy): Eukaryota > Metazoa > Chordata > Testudines > Emydidae > Terrapene > Terrapene triunguis. Next base: position 3,508,784 of record NW_020664461.1, on the reverse strand, counting down.
AAGGTAAGGAGGGTTTGGTGGGATACACAATCTCTTTGGGCTTTGAGAAGAGAATCTTATTGTTGAATTTTAAATTGAAGTATTCTACAAAAATTCAAGCTATGTCTACACTAGGAGCACTCTACCGGTTTAGGACTAGCAGTCTATCATACTGGCAAAGCACCCCTAGTGTGGTCCCAGCTGTGTTATTCAGGGATCACACCTCTGACCCACATGGCGGTGACTGGCAGAATTCTAGAGTGCTGACATTGCCCAAGGCTTCGAACATCCTCTCTCAAACAGTGGCGCACGTAATATACATTCCCGAATGGCCATGTCAAGTGCCTGGGGTGATACGTGTTGTGTTTGCCATGCGGTAGCAAGTCAATAGACACCGTAGACGTATCTAAAACGGGTAGATATTTGTTCAGAACCATTTGCCCGCTGCACAGTGCTTTATCCTAAATAATCGTCAGGCGTTTACACATTTTCCCATTAAAGTGCTGTCAGGAGAAAAACAACTTTTTTGCACCCTGGCCCATCAAGTGCTCAATCACTTTGTTTCTAAACTATAACCCCCCCCCCCAACTCTGCTCCTTAGAGAAGCGCTATGTTCCAGGCCTTAAACAGAGAATCCCCTTTTGCCATTTCATGGCTGAGTCTGCGCACGTCAGCAAAAACAATTCAAGCCGAAAGGAGCGAGTCTGGTTCACAAGTCCAAAAATAAATGTCCAGACGGCTCAGTTTGTTGGGGGAGGGACGGGAAGAACTGAAAACTGCTTTCTAAATAAAGTCTGGAGCCCTGAGCAAACCACCGAGACCTGCACAAAGACTGAACAATGCTGCAATTCAGAGCGCAGCTCAACCTAGAATGCGCCAGAGGAACCCAGTATACAGCGACAATGAGCCAGATGCTGAATATGGAGTAACCCCAATGAACTCAGTGTGATTATTCCGGATTACACCCGTGTAACTGAGAGCAAAATCTGGCCCAGCGTCTTGCAAGATCCAGAGCTCATCCTCCTTGCAAACTAATGACATTTTTAAGGCTAAAAGGAACATAGCTACATTGAAAACAATACGCTGTTACTTCGCCAACGGGATCAGCATGTATAGAACATTTAAGATGCTGCCAGGGCTTTCTGAATAAGCACCACTTTTCCACTGGCCTTTTTCTGCCTGCAAACACCAGAACGAAACAGACAAGCGCTGTGCCTTTGTAGTCACCTCTCCAATGGAACAAGCTGTGTGTGGCAGTGGAAATTCAAAGAGGAATTGGGGGGCAGAGGGCCATTGTGTGAGGTACGTTTGCATTCGCGAATGTGAGGAGTGTCGGAGAACCTAGTAGATTAAAAAGTAAGAGCACGAGGGCCTGGCAAGATGCAGAGAAACGCTCAGCCTGACGAGAAAGATGGTCTCAAGGGACAGCAAATGACCCCAGAGGATGACAAAGGAGCCAGCCCACTAGAAAACTGACCTGATGCCAACAACAGTTTTAGATGGAGTGAAAGCAATCCTCAATCACACCTTTCTGTAAGGATGCCGGAAGCAGGATCCCCTATCTGCCCTAGGAGTTTGACCATCTCAATACCCGTTCGGTGGAAACATGTTAACAACTGTTGTCAGCGACAGGCTGATTCCTCTGATAGATGGGGCATCAGGTGGCTGATTTCCAGAACACCCCTCAGCTGGTCAGTTTCTGCTGCACAGAGAAATGGATCTTGCAACACCAGGTGGCCCTCGCTGATTTCACTGTTCACAATTTTCCTCTCCAAAGATTTGCTGGTGAAGTTCACCCCAGAGTAGACTAGCACCCCACACCCTACTTACACCATTAGCAATGGGCTTTAAGTGGTGTTTACGGGGGGCCCTGCACTAGGATGCATTTCACCCTAATGCAGCAACAACGCTTATTGGATAAAGAATTCCTATTAGAGCCGTGCGTGCCACCAACTCAGAGCCATGCAGAAAAGCAAAGACTGGCAGAAGAGGCCAGGTTTGTGTTGCTTTAGATACAAGTCCCATATGATCCTAAACAAACTTTATGGGTGAGAGGATTAGTGCCATCTGTGTATGAAATCTGTCAAATCTATTCCATAATTTGAGTACATTTACCGTGGATGTCTACTAGACCCTACAACATGCCAAACCTGCAGAGAATTTATATTCTTGTTCTAGGAATGGTTTAAAGAGTTTTCCATAGTATTAACAATGCTCAGTACTACTTTAGCAGTTTGCATAATCACAGTGCTTTACAAACCTTTATTTAACTAACCCTCAAAACAGCCCAGCATACTGAGCAAGTATTAGCCTAATTTACAGATGGGAAAACCGAGGCAGAGTGATTAAGTGACTATGGAGTCAGTAGCCGAGATGAGGATTAGAACTCACCAATTGACCACACCTCAGCAATTTTACATGGTTGTTTGCAGTGTTGTTGTAGCTGTGCTGGTCCCAGGATATGAGAGAGACCAGGTAGGTGAGGTAATATCTTTTATTGCACCAACTTCTGTGGGTGGAAGAGAAAAGCTTTTGAGCTACACAGAGCTTTAAGACGTGACAACAAGATCGGTGAAACTCAAACGCTTGTCCCATTCACCAACAGATGTTGGTCCAATAGAAGATATTTCCTCACCTACCTTGTCGCTCTCAAATTTGCATGGTGTCAGACAAGAACAAAAAGGAGAAAGAACCTTATTGCCACATCTCTGGAAAGAAAATTCCCTTCTAGAGGAGCAAAGCCTCCCACACAAGCTACATTCTTGGTTTCAACCTTGAATATCTGCAAGGTTTCAGTAAACTCAGAGGTCAGTTTCTCCAGGAAGTACCTCATTTCAATGGAAACCCAATCGGCTACGGTGCATAATTTACAGACCAAATTGCTCTAATCAAGGGGGTCAAGGCAAATGCTGGGAAAGTCACCCTAGCTGAGAACACACCTGAAAATTGATCTATCGGTTGATTCAATCTTGCCCCAATGTTGTTAACTAGGTTTCCTGCTGTTGCCAAGCAACCATAACAGTTTGCTGCACTGATGCACATTAGGCATTAAATACCCTCACTCTTTGTTTTTGCACACGAGGAACAGCCAGGAGAGAAAAGAAAGAGGCCACGTCCCCCTCCGAGATGTACTGTCTGAGCATTTGTTTGACTACAAAGTGCACCTGTCAGGAGAAAAACGACACACAACATCTGTTGGAGAAGAACGCCTTGTCAAGCCAGTTTTTGGTTCAGTTGTTCCCCCAAGAAAGGGTCAGATCCCCACGCGAGCTGAGTGGACTGAGATGCTATAAATCCACTGCATTCTGGGTTTCCAGAGGTGAAGCTCTTGGTAGGTTCAACTGTTCCAGACCAGTTCACCAGACCAGCTCTTCCAGACTCTGACTGCACAATGCAAACAGGGGAAACTTAAAAGCACAAGGAAAAGGTGCAGGGTTGGGAAAAGGCATGTCCGGACCAGACTATACGCCTCTCGGAAAGCTTGGCCTTGGGATTCACAGACAAGTAAGATACAGTTAAGGGTGTAGCTATTTACACGCCAAGGGCCCAATCCTGGCATCCGGCTTTATGTCTGAATGGGACTCTCATGAGTCAGTATTATTCCACATGAGTAAGTCACAGAATCGGGCCCTAATTGGTCAGGGTCGGATTAATCTTTCGTGGGCCCCGGCACCTTGACCATGGCCCCGCCCCCCGCTGTACCCCCACTTGGCCTCTTCCCCCGGACCCTGCCTGCTGCTTGCCTGGGGGGAAAGGGGGCAGAGAGGGGAGAGCGGCAGGTGGGGCCTCAGGGGAAGAGGCCGAGCAGGGGCATGGCCTCAGGGCGGAGTGTGGGCGGAGCATGGGGAGGGGCCACAGTCTGAGTGTGGGCCCAGCACCAAGGCGCCATTGTAAACCCAATACCGGTACTGGCATACTGCAGTGAGCAGACGCACACACATTTTAAATGAGAAAATTCAGTTGATGTTGCTACACCACCTTCATTCTGCCCCTCAATTCCCAGCCCTTTTTTCCTTATGCACATAGGAATTACATTGCTTTATTGTCCGACGACTCAAATTCATACCCACCCTTGCTTTGTATGTCAGCTGCCAGATCTCAGGCCGTATGCACGGGTCTGGAGAGCATCCGGCCCAACCAGTGCTTAGACTCAGGTAGCCGTCAGGAGAACAAAGTTATATGTAGGGCCTGGCAGAATTCAGTATTTCTTATTTCATAACTTTGACGGGTAACATGGATGTTGATTTTTAAGCACCTCACCTCCCCCAACTTTTTAATCAATTTAAATTTTCATTGTTGCACATAATTATGGGTTTATGCCTCCCCCTCCCCATTTTTATCATTTTAAATGGTCAGATGTGGGAAATTCTGGGGAGAGGTCTCAGGCAATAATAATTTGACAGCAAATGTTGAGATTCAAAAAGTTAAAGCAGGGCTAGGCAACCTATGGCACGTGTGCCGAAGGCGGCACGTGAGCTGATTTTCAGTGGCACTCACACTGCCCGGGTCCTGGCCACCGGTCCGGGGGGCTCTGCATTTTAATTTAATTTTAAATGAAGCTTCTTAAACATTTTAAAAACCTTAATTTACTTTACATACAACAATAGTTTAGTTATATACTATAGACTTACAGAAAGAGACCTTCTAAAAACATTAAAATGTATTACTGGCACGCGAAACCTTAAATTAGAGTGACTATATGAAGACTCGGCACAGCACTTCTGAAAGGTAGCCGACCCCCGAGTTAAAGCTTTATAACTGTTAAAACCCAAATTGTCAACATCCCATATCAAAATATACAGAGTCAATATCCTTCAGCCAAACTCTAAGAAGTTATCAAACAGCATTTGCCTTACTTTGCCTAGCTGTACCGTCTGATCATTGATGGAACTATTTGTGCATCGGTGTGTATATGTGCGGTGAAATCAAGGTTTACCGACAAAAATCTAATCCTGCCAAGCCTTGTTACCCGTTATCTACCCTGTAACTAGAGGGCAGGAATCCAACCAATAGTACCTGGGCCATCTCCAAGGTAATAGATTTGAATGCTTTCCCTCCCTTCCATGGAGCCGACAGGCGAACGTGAGCAATGGGGTACAAGGGATCGTGGCGCTCTAATACAGCCTTTCATCGCTCCAGGGCATTAAAAATGGAAGCACATAGATGGAAATTTGCTAATGTCTAACTCAGCCACTGCCTAATCATTTGCTTTCCAGGCTAACAAATCTGGCTGTTTAATGGAGAGGTTTCTCTCGCTCTTCTGGCTCAGGTAACAGTAACCAGTAAAACCAAGAGGAAGGACGGTCCAGTGCTTAGCACATTAGCCCCAGGTTCAATTCCCTAATTTGCACAGACTCCCTGTGTGACCCGCGGCAAGTCACTTAGTCTCTCTGTGCGTCAATTCCCCCTCGGTACAAGGGAGGCAATAGCCCTGCCCTGCCCCCTGGGGGTGCTGTGCAGATGAAGGCACTAGAGATTGTGAGGCCAGTAATGGGGAGCCACGTAAATGCCTGAGATAGAGGATGGAGATGGGAGAGAGAGAGAGGGAGAGAGAGATCGATCTTAATGAGCAAACATCAGTGAGGATTGCTACAAAGGCTAATTTAATCAGTCCACAGACAACAACTCACCAAGTAGACTCTCCTGCTCTGGAGATGCCAATGTCTTGTACTTGTCAACCTAACAATATTTTGGCATCACAGCAACGGATGATCTAGCTCACAGTTCCTCAAATGCGGCCACCAGGGGGTTTCCCTGGGGCCACAGCAGTTTCCTGAGCCGGGAAGGGGGGGCATCAGCCCCTCCAAGTTCCCTGTAAGCTGCATGGCCGCGCAGCAGCCTATTTAGCACCACGCAGGCACTCAGGGAACCCGCCCGGGGACCAGCCGGGGGAGGGGTGCCCCTCCCCCGACCCCAACCTAACCCAGCCCCCAACCTGCTGCGGACGAGATGCCCCTCCCCCAACCCAGCCCAGCCCCCAACCTGCTGCGGCCGGGATGCCCCTCCACCGGCCCCAACTCTGCTGCAGCCCAGCCCTGCAGCAGCTGGAACAGTGCGGCCTGGGCTGGCCCCAGGTGCAACCTCAGTGCCCCTCCCCAGGCCCAAATCCAGCCCAGACCTGCTGGGGCAAAGGAGCGCCTCTCCTGCAGCCCCAGCCCCGGAGTTGCCACAGCGGGGAGAGGCACCTTTCCCCCCAGTCCAGGTGCTGCTGCAGGGAGAGAGAGCTCGGGGGGGGGGGTCCTCTCTCCCTGCCATTGCCCTGGAGCACCCTCCTGCACCCCGAACCCCTCATCTCCGGCCCCACCCCAGAGCCTGCACCCCCAGCTGGAGCCCTCATCCCCTGCACCCCAATCCTCTGCCCCAGCCCAGAGTCCCCACCCCCCAGCCAGAGGAGCTCAAGACAGGCCAAGGCCCCAAGCCCCAGCACTTGCCCAGAGGAGCCCCTGGCCAGCTGCAGGCACAGCCATATCTCCCCTCCTCTCCCCTCCCCAGACCCAAGCTGCTCAGAGATGTTTTTCATTATTATTTGGACTTCTACTATGTCAAAGCATTTTTAAATTTACTTCAGAATTGTTGTACAAACACTTTTACCAAAAAAGCAAAAGAAACAAAAATAAAAAAAGACAAGACCGTGCAAAGCACTTTATTTGTGTTTCTATTCAGTTAAGTCCAGTAAAGAATAGAGACATGTGCATTCTTTTTACTATTGAGTCTGCAAAAACCCCAAAGCCTTACATAAATAAATGACAATGATTTGGATGTAGAGATGTGCATATTACTTTATTAATTTAGGAAAAATAAATAATATTCAGAAAAAGTGTCAGTGCGGCCACCAGCAAGAGTTGGTGGCCACACTCTGAGGCCACCAAAAAATTTGTTGCGAGAACCCCTGACTAGCTACTAAGGGGTGGGCAGAGAGCTGAAGCCAAATCCAAGAGGAGATCTGTCAGCAGAGACACCCAGAGGCTTAAGCCTCAGCTTTTGAATAATCCAGTGTAATTCTTTCATCTCACACAGTCCTGGACATCCTTGCTCCAAGACCTACTTTCAAGATTTTAAAATGATTTTTATTTTGTGCAAGGAACCGCTACTTCTTAAAAGTTTTTATCAGAACGGCCCTATTGGGTCAGACCAATGGTCCATCTAACCCAATATCCTGTCTTCTGACAGTGGCCAATGCCAGGTGCCCCAGAGGAAATGAAAAGAACAGATAATCATCAAGTGATCCAGCTCCTGTTGCCCATTCCCAGTTTCTGGCAAACAGAGTCTAGGGACACCATCCCTGCCCATCCTGGCTAAGATCCATTGATGGACCTGTCCTCCATGAATTTATCTAGTTCTTTTTTGAACCCTGTCTTGTCCTTCACAACATCCTCTGGTAAAGAGTTCCACAGGTTGACTGTGCTTTGTGTGAAAAAATACTTCCTTTTGTTTGTTTTAAACCTGCTGCCCATTAATTTCATTTGGTGACCCCTAGTTCTTGTGTTATGCGAAGGCGTAAATAACACTTCCTTGTTTACTTTCTCCACACCCGTCATGATTTTATAGACCTCTGTCATATACCCACCAACCTCTCTCATGTGGCAAATGAGACCATGTACAAACACTTCTGCACCACCGATTTTCCTGCCTTTAAAGAGCAGATTGCTCCCTTGCCGTTAAGTGACCTGCCTCAACACCAGAAGAATAAACAAATAAAGCAGAGACTGGATGGGCCGCCCTAGTATATCTGTCCATCCCTACTGATCAATTGTAATGCAGTCAGCCCTGCACTCCCCAGAGCTTCAGAGGGGATGCAGGGGTTCCCCCCAGCAAGGAACGTTGATTCACAGATGAGAGAAAACCTCAGTGTTGTGGGAGGACTGGTATGGTTTTAAAATCGTTCCACGCTCCCCCTCACATCACCATTCCCCTCTGAAAGCCAGATGAACAAAATATCCCAACGGCCATGGAAACCGCCACAAGCCTCTTTGGCCCCACCCTCCACTGCCAGAGCTGTGTTTTGAGCCCTGTGTATGAAAGAAACCAGGATGCAGATTTTCGTTAGCAAATGTCACGACCCAAGACCTGATTTCTGGTCTCCTCCCACACAACTCTCAACCTTCAGTCACTCATCCGCTGTCCAGTCCCGAACGGGGAGGTGAGTACGAACTGTGTGAAGCGGAGGCAAGAGATGCTGAGGTCAGGAATGGCACAAAAAATAAATTTGGCCCCATTTTCTGCAAGTTTTAGGCAACTCTGCTAATCCTAGCTGAGTTTTAGCAGTAAGTTGAGATTCTAATGCAGACAGATCTTTCATACACTCCATGCAAGCCATGTGGAGCATTATTGGAGGAGGAATCTGACTGGTCAGCGAAGGACCTGGCCATACAGGTCAGGACTCATTAGAGCTTATTTACCTTTCTGCCTGGCATTATGCCCCAGAACGGATATAAAAATGTAAGGCTGTTCTAACTTTGTAAAGTGTCCACTGTCAAATATATCCAGGTCACTACGCACGCACAGACGAATAGTTAAAATTATTATGATCTAGATATACCAGCCTCTCTCAAAAGAAAAAAAATTATTACTATCATTATTCATTATTTATTTTGCAATACTGCCATATAAATAAGACGCCAAATAAAAACAAAACCCCAATAAAAATCTTAAATTCTTAATACACTGAGGAGGGAGGGAAAACCTACAAATAAATTGAAAGAAAAAAAAATGTATAAACAAAACAGCACAAAACAGCACTTTTGTTGACTTGCCAGGACCCACCACATTCTGCACGTGTTGAAAACATCAATACCTGAAGCGGTTGGGCAAATAGTTTAGTTATTTGTGAAGTCAGCCACTCTTTCAGGGGGGAAAAAAAGAAAACTTCAAACTCAGGCCCTCACTGGTAAAAATCAACAGAATTTAAAAATTAGAGCTTTCTTTTAAAATGTGCTTATCTGCAATTCTGGCTACGGATCTGTCCTATATTAACGACTTCAAGATCTAAAGAGAGAAGCTTTTTTTGTTTTTTTAAAGCAATTCAGTTCACCGTTGAAGAGAACAGAACAGCTGATACGTACTGACTGGAATGGAATTTTTCCACCGGCTGTGTATCAAAGCTGGAGCAGGCCAATACAGTAGAACCTGAGCGTTACGAACACCTTGGGGACGGAGGTAACTGAACAAAATGTTCTGGTTCTTTCAAAAGTTTACAACTGAACATTGACTTAATACAGCTTTGAAACTTTATTATGCAGAAGAAAAATGCTGCTTTCCCTTAATATTTTTAGTACTTTACCTTTAACACAGAACTGTTCTGTATTTGCGTTTTTTGTCTCTTCTGCTGCGTGATTGTGTACTTCCGGTTCCAAATGAGGTGTGTGATCGACTGGTCAGGTCATAACTCTGGTGTGCTGAACTCTGAGGCTCTACCACAACTGTAAACATGCAATGTGGAAAATAAAATCTCTACCCCCCCTGAAAAGTACAAGCCATTGCTCATCACTCACTCCAGACAATCAGACGTCAAACTCTTCAAACAGTTTTCCACATTTTGTTGTGCCGTTAACAGCAAAGAGAAATTGTTCATTAGCAGATTTGTTCCCTAAGCAGATTTAACGCTGCCCCACTCACTCATTCGCTCCCATGACAGCAGGAACAAGGTGCAAGAGGGGAAGCTGCGGGCGCTGAAGGAGCTGAGCATAGACCCTGGCCCAGGACTCTGTTCTGCCAGGGCAGGACCGGAGCCGTCCCAGCACCGGGCGCCTACAGCGATCAGGTGTCACCGAGCCTGTGGCCGCACAGGGAGCCCCCTGCAGTCCCACTGTTATGCAAGTGAGTGAGCAAGGCAGAGCAGAGACCCCCAGCCAGGATGGGTAGGAAACGAACCATGATGAGCCCCCGCAGCTGCTGAATGGTTCCTGCCCTCTTGATTATCCGAACTCCCAATTACCTGAATAAAATCCCCCCGCACCATTCAGCTTATCAGGAGTATAAGACAAGAGACAACAGATGGATACAGACAGACGGGGAGTGCAAGGAAACAAGGAGATGATAGCGGTCAGCACAATAGGCTATGGTCTCAACACACCTGTAACCCAGCCATTATGCCCACTCAGTGCCAGCTCCATAGGCGTGCTACAGAACTGACACAGGTCCCCAAACTGTGGGATGTGCCCCCCACAGGGAGGCGCAGAGAAATGTTTGGGGGGGGAGCAGGGAGGGAGCATCACCCAGCCTCACTCCACTCCCAGCCCTGCCCCCAGCCTCGGCCCCCGACCGCAGCCTGGCCACGGCTCCACACCCAGCCTTGGCCCTTGTCCTGCTCTCGGCCCGGCTCAGGGGCGGGGGGCACACAGGAGGCACGGACGGGGGCAGGCAACCCTGACAAGTTTGGGGACCACTGGTATATGGGCTCAATCACAGATTGTAAAACTTGATTTGATTGGTCATAAGTAATGTAACATACGAATGACTGTTTAATATTTTTACATAGTGCCACAGGGGCGCCCGAAGGGAAGCAAATTAATTTAACAGCACAGAGGGACTTCTTACAACCATGAGTGGTTGGCAGAAGCCTGTCATTCTTTTATACGTAAGTACGTGTGTGAGACAGGGAGAGAGCGCAGGTGTAAACAAAATAACTAGCCCACCTAAAAACACGACCAAGGTTAATAATGCAGGGAGCATTCAATTCTTTCAGTGCATTACAAGCCAGTTTGCTTTTTACAAAATAAAAGCAGAGATGCTTCCATAAAACCCAACACAATACTGATGCTTCAACCAGCCCCGCACTATTTAATGATGAGCTCCGGCCCCCCACCTTTACCCACATTCAGCCGTTACTTGCAACACAAACACTGTCCAAGCTAGCAAACGGGGAAGGGAACGCTGGGATCCAGTTAATTCAACTGCTCATTTCAAGCAACGCTGTAGGAGCCTGCCCAAGAAGTTGCACGTTTTGCAGTTTTTCCATATTTTATCACCGACGTTCTCTAGCCATTTATATTTTCGTAAGCCTCTGTTTCTAACCGGCTAAGAGCTGGACCTGGTCAGCATGGTCCCTTTAGCCAGTGCCTAACACAGATGTCAAGATCAAATTCATGAGGTTTTTTTGTTTGAATGTGAGCTAAGCAGTGTGGCACCTCTCCCCGCCCCCCACCCCCTCAAATCTCTGCCACGTGCCAAACACAATGACCCTGCGGACTTGCATTCCAGAGGCACTCTCCAGCCATTCCCATGGCTGCAGCAGGGAAAAGCAAAGCGCCAGGCGACCAGCCAAATCCTGGAATTACAATGCAATATTTGGGAGGACCAGGGTAGCTGGCTTCGCAGCCTATGATCAGGAGTCAGAAAAATGCAGTTACGGTACAAGGGCAGCTGTGGATATTTCTCTTTCAAGAGGACACGATCTCCTAGCTGTTCTTAGCCAGATTTTCTGGCTTTGTTCTACATATAAAGTCAGAATGGCCCAACAGTCAAAACAGTGCTCATTAGCCAGGCGCACTGAACTCTAAGCAACCCAAATTCCTGCACGCTATCCACCTTAAACACGGGAATGCAAACAGACCCATTCTCCTGTTCTGTTTTGCATTTACAACAGGTCACAAACTTTTAATGTTCTTCTGAAGGGTTTTCAATTCAACGGACCTTTTGGGGCTGGTTCTGTTTCAGATGACAATTAAACCATCTACATTAATCTCCAATGCTACACAGCCCAGCAGATCAGTTATTTAACCCAGCCGCCAACGTACACGCATTCCCTTAATCTGAAACTGACTGATCAATCTGCCTCAAACATGGGGGAGTCAAAAGCTAATGAAAACAATCCCCCTGGGGCAAAGACACCACCAGATCGGAATAGTTTTATTAGACCTAAACCATGCGAAATTGGAAGCTCTTTAGCTGTTTAATTCTAATACTTTTGACTCTGTGAAACATTAACTGTATAAATAATCAAATCCCTCACGTGACTGAGCCGTATGAACAATCTGGGGCCAATAACTCCGAGGTTAATGAAGGGAGTCGTCTTTGGGCTCAAGGATTTTCACAGCTCTGAAGCCCCGCAAACATCAGAACAAAGGCATTCGCTTTCCCTCCAAGGGCTTCAAAGGAAAAGCTTTGACTCTCTCCGGGTAGACCACATCAAGACATCTCACAGACATTCTAATGCTACATTTCTCACAGTGCAATCTGCTTTAGAGCCGCATGAAGACACCAGCTACAGTACGGTAGGATCTCTGGCAAACCAGCTGGGTTTCAGTGCAGACTACAGGAAAGAAATAGCCACAACCCAACAATCAGCCACCACCACTGTCCCCGAGTTGGCTGGCTTTGGTGCCAAGGACCAAAGATCCACGGAGATAGAGCTTCCCTCCCATCCACATCCATCTATGTCATGGGGAAGCACATTAGATGGAGTGACGCAGCAGAAGCTTACCCAGCCCCGTTTCTTGTGCGGTACCAGTCTCGTGGAGAAGGGCTTCCACCATTACGGCTCCCAGTCTGTACCTTCCACCAACTTACACAGTTACGCAACCAGGACATGGTGCGTGCGCACACACACCCTGTCCTGAAACTGCGACTATTCTGGTGCATCGCGCTGAAAACACAGCCCACACCCTGTTCTGTTAACACCTACAGCGTGTCGCACAAACGCCAGCCAGCCACGAAGGATTTCACTGCTTCCGAAAGGCAGCCTGGTCTAGGGAACCGAGCTCGGGTGAAGAAACCAAGAATGCCTGTGTTCTAATCTCGGCTCTGTCACTCACTGACTCGTTCTGCAGCCACACGTTGAGAGCCCTGATTTCCAGGGGTGCTGAGCATGGCAGCATCCCATGACTTCAGATGGAATTGTGAGGTCTCAGCACCTCTGAAATTAGACCTGTTCCCTCTGTGCCTCAGTCTCCCAGGCTGCAAAATGGGGATAACACCACTGACCTAGCTCACAAGGGTGCTTAAAGATCAGGTCTGTGACGTGCCTTGAAGATTCATAGATTCCCAGGCCAGAAGGGACCACTGTGATTATCTAGTCTGACCTCCCATATAACACAGGCCAGGGAACTGCCCCACAATAATTCCTAGAGCAGAGCTTTCAGAAAAACATCCCATCTTGATGTAAAAATCATCAGTGATGGAGAATCCACCTTGAGCCTGAGTAAATTGTTCCCATGGTTAATTACACTTACTGTCAAAAATGTACGCCTTATTTCCAGTCTGAGTTTGTCTAACTTCAGCTCCCAGCCACTGGCTCCTGTTAGACCTTCCTCTGCTAGACTGAAGAGCCCATTATTAGATATTTGTTCCCCATGTAGACACTTACAGACTGGGATCAAGTCACCCTTCAACCTTCTCTTTGTTAAGCCAAATAGACTGAGCTCTTTGAGTCTATCGCTAGAAGGGATGCTTTCTAATTCTTTGATCATTCTCAAGGCCCTTCTCTGAACCCTCTCCAATTTATCAACATCCTTCTTGAACTGTGGGCACCAGAACTGTGTACACAATTCCAGCAGCCGTCACACCAGGGCCAAATACAATAACCTCTCTCCTCCTCCTCCTCAAGATTCCCCTGTTTATGCATCCCAGGATGGCATTAGCTCTTTTGCTCACAGCATCACACTGGCAGCTCACATTCAGCTAATTACCCACAACCCTCAAATCTTTTTCCGAGTCGCTACTTCCCAGGACAGAGTCCCGAACCTGGCAGCATGGCTTCCGTTCTTTGTTCCCGGACATTTACATTTACCTTTAGCTGTATTAAAACACATGCTGTTTGCTTGTGCCTACTTTACCAAGCGATGAGACTGAGCTCCTTTGCCAAGCGCCTTGAGAGCTACTGATGAGAAGAGCTAGGATTCATTAGTAGAGCCGGTCAAAACATTGTCATCCAAAAGAATTTTGACCAAAATGGCTTTTTGTTGCAAACAAAACATTTCACTTTTTTTTTTTTTTTTTTTTTTTTTTT
>NW_020664461.1:3422713-3494760 GCF_002925995.2 Terrapene triunguis | reverse complement strand
TTTGGTTTAAAAAAAAAAAACAAAATCAGGTTTTTGGAAATTGCAATTTTTTCCTGAAAACAGTTTTGGAAACCAAAACTGTTTCGTCGTTTGGTTTCATTTTTTGGTTGAAAAACTAAAACGTTTTCAACGGAAAATTTCTGCAAAAATGCAAAAAACCCAAATGGTTTGAAATTTCCCTTGAAAAAACAATTGGTATTTTTCAATTGGCTCTGGTATCAACTTACTTCCTAATGGACATCTACTACTGTCGTCACAAAATGGCCAGAAAACCTGACACAATGAGATCAGGACTGAGGTGTATTAGCACAGCTGTCCACTCTGGGGTCTGAGAGTGCAGGCGGGTGGCGGAGGCTGACTATGTTTTGTCCAACACCCGTCTACATTATGTTGGGCTCAAGAACAAGCCTTGGCCCTATCCTGGCAATTTAGGGGTCCACGAATATGGCAGTGTCACTTGTGATCACTGCATGGATCCAGGAGAACGTGCAGAGAAGGAAGTAGGCTAGAGAGACATGGCGACTCAAAAAGGAGACACTGCCTCTGGTTTTATCCACTACGTTGTTGATTTAATAGTTAAACCAAAGCATTTCTAAAGCCCAAGACTCGCTGCATCATCAAGAATACAACACTCCGTCCCAATCATGCTCTCACTAGGAAAGGGGAGCAGGATGCAAACCAGGACTTGCAGGAGAGGGGGAAAACACAATTTCTCCATGGCTGTGTCTGAAACGTCTCTAGATTGCAGCACAGTCAGTCGCAGGTCTTTGCTGCTCTGCTCTAATTAATAAAGTACAGGTGGCGCGCTGGAGCAGTACAAAATATTGCTCGAAAACAGTAGCTGAAAGTGGCTTTTTCTCAGGCCCAGGTGACTTGGGAGGACCGGGCTGGTTTTTATGTGACTGAAGGCGTTTGTACTGCCCTTCTTAGGAGACACGCTTGGATTGCACAACAGAAGAAAGCTGGCTTTGTGATACTGAAGCACATCTGCCTTCGTGCCTACAGTCTGACCTGGAACGTCCCATCAATTCATTCCCTATATTAAGAGTACGAGAGACCGTGAAAAACAGCTGCAGCTGTCTTCATATTTTTCATATTGACGTCTTCCAGGAACATCTAATTCAACGGTGGGACTTGTGAGGTAATGACCACACTAGTCCTTGAATGCTTTACACAAGGGAAAATCCCTCAGCCCTCAAATGGCAGCAAATGCTGGGGCGGTCATTTTGCAGTCAGCTCCACATGGGTGGACCCTTATATGCACATGTGGAGAGAGCCCAACTGACCTCCAGCAGATCTGACTGCAGGTCTGGAGCCTGTGCGCGGTATGGCTGGATGCGGTTTCCTTTATATTCCAACTGCCTCTCTTTCTATTTCGTAACGTATCAAGAACCCGGAATACGATCTCTGAGCGAGCACTTAACCCGGCAGGCAAGGGAAGACAGATGAGTTGCCACAACTGGATTCTCTGATCATTTGCTACAGGTGGCTGCTGCAGCATGCTAGATGGGAGAGGGGACGGGGGAGAGAAGCCTGCACTAGCTGCTACCTATACTGGGCCTGTTCTGCGGCTGTGAAGCAGCCATCAGCCTCCAGGGCTGTTTGCTCAGCACCGTTCACCAGCTTTAAATTCCCTGAAAGATACCGCAGAAAGGAAAAAGGCACCTCCCAGCCTGCCGGGCATGGGATCTCATCCTGACCAATTGTGGGGCTGTCTCGATGTTGCCTTTTGCGTGTGTCTGACCGTAGAGACGCAATGTGCATTATTCAGCAGTGGGGAAAGTCTGCCACCATTCCTCCGCGCCTGAGCAGATCATTAATGTAGGTCACTCTGCCGTGTCCCAGCAAAGCCAATACTGTACTAGATTTCCAAAGTTGGCTCAGAACGATCGAGAACACAATTTTCAGCAGAGCTGTGGATCGAACGCTTTTCCATTTGGCTCCAGCAACTTGAATTCTCAAAAATCCCTTTCAGCTTTTAGGTCAGCATTATAGTGACAGGCATCAATTTAAAAATGTGGAAGGCCAGAGTATTAGATGGTTACATGTACCAAAACCAGACCTCAGCGTGACCTTTTAAGGGGGATGCAGGCAACAGAGTTTTTAAATACTTTTAATTTTTAACTCCTTATTTATAACACCTTCATAGAAGGTAGTGAAGAGATTTTTTTTTTTTGCCCACGTTATGCAGGGGTTTTGCTGTATTACTGATATTCGATCGTCTTGCTCATGGTGGTGGATGAATAATTTGGCACTGGTGTGACTGCTGCTGGAATTGTGTCTGGCTCTAGTGCTCACCATTCAAGAAGGATGTTGATCAATTGGAGAGGGTTCAGAAAAGAGCCCCGAGAATGATTAAGGATTAGAAGCCTGCCTGCTAGTGACAGACTCTAATGGTACGTCTACACTGCAATATAAGCCCAGGCTTGAGCCCAACCCTCCCTTCCATTCACACACAAATCTCAGGCTCAGACCGAGGGTCCTAGAGCCCCGCGGGGGTGGAGGGTTCGAGATCGAGTCAAGCCAGGAACCAGGGTTCTAGCCCTACTGCTTTTCAGTGTGGACGCAGCCCCTCCACCTCCCCACTGACTCGGATCCTGGGAATCAGCCGAAAAGTATCCCAAAAGCCCATGGGCCAACTTCCTTTGTTCTCTCCATGCCAGGAATTTCCAATCGACTCCAGGGAAATGGAAATAGCCCCCACGGTGTAGCGCAGCAGCTTGGTGAGTCAGTGTTGACCCCCTTCCCATAGCCGCCTGACCGCCGAGCTGCAGACGTGCCAGCGGCGAGCTTTCTGTGTTTGCAACGAAGACTGACCAGAAGCAACGTTTTGCAAAGCGCGCTGTGTCGTGGCCATGGCAGCCCAGCCAGACTTTGGTAAATCTCTGGTGCGAGGCCAGCCACACAGTGGGAGTACAAGGAACGACCATGCACACCAGCATACAGTGAAGAAGCTGGCAGCATTGAACATTTACCGGACCGGTGACCAGTGCAGGACACAGATGAAGTGGCTCAAGACTGAGTAGGGCGGCTGTGGAGTTCTGTGTGCTTCCATGTGGCCAAACGGGTCTGCAGACATCTCCCATGGGATTTCAAGCTGCCAAAAGCACATTCAACCACCATTCTACACCTGCCGAGAGCATAATTCAACTGTCCTTTGCCAGGGCCTCCGAAATCAGGGTATGGTTCCATAAGCCATGGGTTCTCTAACCAGGGTCAGCTGACTCGAGTCCCACTAACCCTGGGCTTTCCTTGCCATGTAGACGTACCCAAAGAGCTCAATCGATTTAGCTTAACAAAGAGAAAGTAAATGGGTGACTTGATCATAGTCTATATAAGGATCTACATGGCAAACAAATATCGAATAATGGGCTCTTTGGTTTAGCAGAGAAAGGTCTAACACCGATCCAATGCCTGGAAGCCGAAGCTAAACAAACTTAGACTGGAAATAAGGTGAAAATTTTTGCCAGGGTAATTAACCGTCGGGACAATTTACCCAGGATCCGGGTGGGTTTTTCATTACTGGCAACTTTTACATCGAGACTGGATGTTTTTCTGAAAGATCGGCCCTAGGAATTATTGTGGGGTAGTTCCCTGGCCTGTGTTATACAGGAGGTCAGACCACAATGTTCCCTTCTGGCCTGGGAATCTATGAATCTTCAAGGCACGTCACAGACCTGATCTTTAAGCAGCCTTGTGAGCTAGGTCAGTGGTGTTATCCCCACTTTGCAGTCTGGGAAACTAAGGCAAAGCGAGGGGAAGGGCCAAATTTCAGAGGTGCTGAGTACTCACAAGTCCAATTGAAATCACTGGAAGCTGAGGTGCCCCAAGAATAATTTTAACCAAGTGCTTTGGCCTTTCTCCAGTGCCTTCTCTCCTCCCTGCATTCACGGCCACTGCCTGAATCCTGCCCCAGGGTCCGAGAGAGAGCAGAGCATGGAGAGACGAGAAATGCACAATCACCTCCGAGATGCCTTGGCCAGGTATCATTGGATTGTGCAGCACCCGGAAAGGGACTGATCCGAATTTTACAGGACAGGCAGAAACCAGTAAGGGCACAAAACACCCGAAAATAAGAATAGATGCAGAAAGAGACATGCCATTTTTGGTTGGTTTGTTTGGGGTGCCAGAGCTATGTAATTAAAGAATAGATTTTTCCCTTGCTAAGACTCTCCTATTTGGGTTATTTCTTCACAAACGCAATGGGGCCCCTCAACCCCGATCCCATTCAAGTCAGTCACAAAACTCAATGGGGCAGGATTAGACCTGATATTACTAATGTGTGTGGGTGTTTGTCCGTTACCGCATTCTAGCTGATTCTCTAATCTCTCCCAAATGCTGATCCACGTCAGTGAAAAAACACCATTGCCACCGAAAGCAAACAAAGCCCTGGGTTAGGCTTCCAGTGCACTCGTTGACACGACTCTATTTAAAACACAAAGGGAGCGTGTCTACTTTTTAATGTTGTACAGCACCAAGCGCCCTGTGCATAATAAATGTAAGAAAGTCCATTTCCTCCTGAAATGGCTTTTAAAACAAAGCCAGGGGGACACGGACTCAGTCTGCCAAGAAAATGTTAAGAAATCTTAGAAGATGAATAAATCATGGGCCTGGATTTTGTTTTTCTTACTGGATCGACAAGAGTCCTGCAGTTCCACTGACAACCTCCTTTTCTCCTGCCTCCTTAAGAGACGTTGTGGAGAGAGCTTCAAAGCCCTATTCCAGTTTTGCAGCAGAGGGCCACCATATGCAAAAGCACAGACCCACCAGGAACATTTCGAAGGAGAGGAGTGGT
Source organism: Terrapene triunguis (assembly GCF_002925995.2). Lineage (NCBI taxonomy): Eukaryota > Metazoa > Chordata > Testudines > Emydidae > Terrapene > Terrapene triunguis. The sequence continues at coordinate 3,489,965 of NW_020664461.1, read as the reverse complement.
CAGTCCTTAGTAGAACCAAGTGTTAGGCAACTATCTTACAAGGAAGGCAAAATCTAAGTTTAAAAATAGTTAAGAACTGCTCCTCTTCACAAAGGACACGACTCTCTTCCACTGGGTCAAGCTTTCAGGGAGACAGTTCTTATATGCTAAAAATGAAATAAATAATTATCTGATCTCTACATATGGAGGTTTTAACCCTCACTGGCGCTGCTGGGAGAATAGAATTGCAGTAAAAGCGGTGTTATCCGGCACTTTACCAGTCGGAAAGCTCTATAAACCAGCATTTCTGATCTTCATTGAAAGTCCGGTTTATAGACGGGTTGGCGTGGGGCCGGCAGGCTCCCTACCTGGCTCCACGTGGCTCCCCAGAAGCAGCAACATGTCCCTGGTGCAGCTAGGCGGCTCTGCGCGCTGCCCCAGCCCTTCCCTTCCCTGAGCGCTGGCTCCGCAGCTCCCACTGGCCAATGGAACCACGGCCAATGGAAGCTGCAGGGGCAGTGCCTGCAGGCAGAGGCAGCGCGCAGAGGCACTTGGCCGAGCCTCCGCCTAGGAGCAGCATGGACATGTCGCAGCTTGTGGGGAGCCGCCTGGATCCAGCACCCCAAAACCCTTCCCAGAGCCCACTTCCCACACCCCCTCCTGCACCCCAACCCTCAGCCCTGAGCCCCCTCCCACACCCAAACTCCCTCCCTCTTAACCGGAATTTTTTTTACTTACCGGCACTCTCCATTCCCCCAACATGCTGGATAACAAAGCTTTTACTGTAACAACAAACCATTTCGTTTGATTTCTCTGTGGCTTGCTAACACTCATTCCCAGCTGTACAAAACATACAGAGCCCATCACAAGGAGGCGTGCGCGCCGGTACTTCTCCAAACAAAGTGCATGCAGTGCGAAGCCAGAAGGGCCCAGAAGTCGGGCTCTCACAAGAGAATGAGCATTAAGAAAGTTCAGCTCAGGCACTCTCTCCCCAGGCTAGGCGGCTCATAGGGTTCCTACCTCAGGACAGCACAGCCACCCCCAGATGCTGTGTCTCTTGCCCCATATAACTGCCAGATACAATTCCAATTTCCTAGCAGCAGCAAAAGAGTGCCCATCACCTGGGGTTTGCGGAGTACAGCTAAAAGTTCCTGCACTGGGAGGGCAGATATTTAGACAAAAAGGACTCATGCTGTTTCCATTTCCACTGCATAACAAGTCAACAAAATCAAAAGGAAGTATGCACTTATTCCCTTTTCTCCAATCTGGTCCCCACACTCAAATTCTCTCACTCTCTAACAGAAAACTCAACGCTGCTTTTATTCCTGGCTTGTGCATCCTGACGAGAAGAAGCCCAGACCATCTGCCGCAGATCCTTCACAATGGAGGCGAAAGATTGTACACTGAGACTTCCAGGCAGAATCTAAAGAGGATAACACGTGAGACTCATCTTGGCTTGGCTGTTCAGTTCTTTAATACAGCTTTGGACCCGGCGGTTTTAAATACAGTAACCCAGCTTGTATTTGTTGAAAAACTTACTCCGATTTAAATATCCCTTAGAGCACATCTCTCCCACTAAACACACTCTGCAGAGCTATTGCTCTGTGCTGTAAAAGTCATTCTTGTCGAGTAGAAAACTTGCCTGTATAAAATAAACATTGCTTGTAACCAGGGAGAATGCAGAGATTACTCGGAGGCTGACTCTATTCTCAGTGGCAACATTTTGTACGACGGTAGAAAGGGTTCCAGCAATTCCCAAAATCCTTACAACGAACCCTCTCTCAAAATTCTTACAGGACGCAAGTGGTCGGGGATTGAGAGAGGAGGGTGCCCAGAATGGATCCCTCTCTTACAAAGGACTCTGGGGAAGGAAAGAACAAAAGAACTACCGTCCATCACGTCTCATACAGGCATTATACCCCTGGGCTCCCTTCCATACGGACCTCTCTGTAGATCTCACCCGTGTCGCTTTAAGAGATGGATTGTGCCCAAAGCCTACAAGCTCACCTCTCCTAAGCACACCAGGAGGCGACTCTGTACCCCGGCGCAAAGACCAACTGGAAGAGGGACTGACGCGTGCTGGATGCAGTGTTTTATAACGATTGCCCTCAGCTGCTGTACCAAAGGGAAAATCAATACATAACATTTAAAATAAACCTTACCGCATTCTTACGTCTAAATCCGTATTTCCAGGGGCACTCTTTGCTCCTATGTACAATGGGAGCATCATTTGAAAAACAAAAAGCAACTTTCTACTTGATTTTCATAGGCGCAGTGTGACGGTGCAGTCTATATGGTTTTATAAAAATATGCTAATGAGTAAATATAATGTAACTGGAATATGCTTCATGCAAAAGGTCTCTTGTAAGGTATCATTACAAAGCTTATAATCTACTGAGTGTGATCATCCTATTTGTATAAATGTATCACTCTTGTATCTGAAACTAGAAATATGAAATATAACTCTGAGGGCCTATTGTAATTATGCAAAGTGTGGGCCATTAATGGTGGTTTGGAATCTTGATGACTCCCATTAACCAGGACAATTGACTGCAGATGGCTCTGTTTTACCTGTAAGTCTTCTTGTATACGTGTGTGCTGGCAAGTGGGTAATGAAGTCTTGCAGTGACATGTGATCATGTCACCTGAACTGGAATCCATCTTTAACCTGGTGCTTTTCCAGTGAGAAGGAGGGGGTGGGAACCCAGAGAGGGACAAAGGATTCCCGCCTTATGCAAAAGATATATAAATTGGTGGAACAGAACAAAAAGAGAGAGAAGCCATCATGAAGAATTCCCTAGCTACCACCTGAGCTGGAACAAGAGCTGTACCAGGGGAAAGAATTATGCCCAGGCCTGGAAGGTGTCCAGTCTGAGAAAAACTTACTGAAGCATCTCTGAGGGTGAGATTATCTGTATTCAGTTTGATTAGACATAGATTTGCGCATTTTATTTTATTTTGCTTGGTGACTTACTTTGTTCTGTCTGTTACTACTTGGAACCACTTAAATCCTACTTTCTGTATTTAATAAAATCACTTTTTACTTATTAATTAACTCAGAGTATGTATTAATACCTGGGGGAGCAAACAGCTGTGCTTATCTCTCTATCAGCGTTATAGAGGGCGAGCAATTTATGAGTTTACCCTGTATAAGCTTTATGCAGGGTAAAACGGATTTATCTGGGTTTAGACCCCATTGGGAGTTGGGCATCTGAGTGTTAAAGACAGGAACACTTCTGTTAGCTGCTTTCAGGTAAACCTGCAGCTTTGGGGCACGTAATTCAGACCCTGGGTCTGTGTTGGAGCAGACGGGAGTGTCTGGCTCAGCAAGACAGGGTGCTGGAGTCCTGAGCTGGCAGGCAAAGCAGGGGTAGAAGTAGTCTGGGCACATCAGGAGGCAGCTCCCAGGAGGTTTCTGTGATCTAACCCGTCACAGTCGCAGCAATTAGGCTTGGCCTCCATCATTCTCCTGGGGTGTCTTTTCTCATCTCTGGGGGGCTGGGAACCAAAGTCTGAGCTGCAGTTTTCCCAAGTCCCAAGCAACAGGAATGTTTCCCAATGAATCAAGACACAAGGTGGGGGAGGTGATATCTTTTATTGGACCAACTTCTGTTGGGGAGAGAGACAAAACAGTCCTAATGCACCTGTCAGAGTGAGATACCACACAAAGACTTGCTCCCAAGAATAGTCTGGCTTCAATGGGACGATTCATGTTAGTAAGCACTACACCCATAGTAAATGTTGCTAGAATTGGGCTAAGGAAGCAAATTTCCTTACCCATGTTACCAACCTCTTATATTATTAAAACTGGGGAAAATTTCAAACCTGAATTAACATTTCATCTCTTTACCTGCATGTTTACTGTTTGCGTTTCTTTCAGCTTGGACAAAGAAATTCAATGGTGTCAGTTTTTGTTTTTTTACAGTCAGTTTCACTTTCAAATTCTCAGGGTGCCACAGAATTCCAGAAAGGTAGGGCTGGAAGGGACCTCGCAAAGTCATCAATAATAAATAATAAACTTAGACCATCCCTGACTGCTGTTTGTCCAACCTGTTCTTAAAAACATCCCGTGACGGGGATTCCACAACCTCCCTGGGAAGCCTGTTCCGGAGCGTAACTACCCGGAGAGTTAGAAAGTTTTCCTAACATCTAACCTACATCTCCTTTGCTTCAGATTAAGCCCATTGCCTCTTGTCCTGCCTTCTGTGAGCATGGAGAACAACTGATCACAGTCCTCTTTATAACAGCCCTCAACATATTTGAAGACTTCTCAGTCAGGTCCCCTCCGTCTTCTTTTCTCAAGACTAAACATGCCCAGTTGTTGTTGTTTTTTTAACCTTTCCTCATAGGTTAGGTTTTCTAAACCTTTGATCATTTTGGCTGCTTTCCTCTGGACCCTTGCCAATTTTTGCGCATCTTTCCCAAAGGGTGGTGCCCAGAACAGGACACAGTTCTCCAGCTGAGACCTCACCAGTGCTGAGCCGAGCAGGACAGTTACCTCCGGTGTCTTACACACCACACTCCTGTTGTTAAACCTCAGAATGATATTAGCCTTTTTTTTTTTTTTTTTTGGCAACTCCATCTCATTGTCGCCTCATATTCAATCTCCATTTTGTCATTCTGTACTTGATTTTTATTTCCTAAGTGAAGTACTTGCCTTCATTGAATTTTATCTTGTTGAATTCAAACCAATTTTCCAATTTATCAAGGTCCTTTTGAATTCTACTCCTGTCCTCCAAAGTGCTTGCAACCCCACCCAGATTGGTGTCATCTGCAGATTTTATAAGCATACTCTCCACTCCAGTCTACAAGTCAATATTTTCATTAATGACTAGAACCAAACCCAGGGCTGACCCCTGTGGGGCCCCACCAGATACGCCCTCCCAGTCTGACAGCGAGCAATTGATGATGACTATTTGAATGTGGTCTTTCAACCAGTAGCACACCCACCTTATACTAAATTCATCTACACATCATTTCCCTAGTTTGTTTATGAGAATGTCATGGGGGGCAGTGTCAAAAGCCTTACTCAAATCAAGATATAGGATATATCATGTCTACTGCTTCCCTCCTATCCACTAGGCCAGTAACCCTGTCAAAGAAGGAAATTAGGTTGGTTTGGCATTGGATACCTTGTAACCTGGTATCCTCAAGATGCTTACAAACTGATTGTTTAATAATTCGTTCCAGTATTAGAATTTAGACTGACTGGTCTACAATTCTCTAGGTCCTTTTTGTTCCCATTTTTAAAGACAGGTGCTGTGTTTGCCCTTCTCCAGGCCTCTGGGACCTGTCCTCCAGAAGTTCTCAGGGATAATTGCTAATGGTTCCGCGGTTGCTTCAGCTAGTTTCCTTAAGTATCATAGGATGAATTTCATCAGACCCTGCCAACCTGAATACATCTAACTGATGTAAATGCTCTTTAACCTGTTCTTTCCCCGTTTTGGGTTGCGTTCCTTTCCCCTTGTTCATATTAATTCTGTGTTGCTGGCTATGAAACGGATGTACCCTAACTGCATCAGCCTGATGAGCTCTTGGCTCAGGGAAACTTCGACTTTGACCTTTTTGGTGAAGACAAACAAAATTGTCATTAAACACCTCCGCCTTCTTGATGTCACCCGTTATTAGCCCTCCTTCCCTACTAAGTAGAGGACCTCCACTTTCCTTTGTCTTTCCCTGGCTCCTAATGTATTTAAAGAACCTTTTATTCCTATTTTACCTCCCTTGCTAGGTGTAAGTCATTTTGCGCCTTGGCCTTTCTGATCTGGTCCCTACAAGCTTGCCCTATTCTTTTGTACTCCTCCTTAGCAATTAATCCGTGTTCCCAGTTTTGGTAGGATTCCTTTTGGATTTTCAGGTCATTACAGAGTGCCTGATGGAGCCATATTGGCTTCTGACTATTTCCTTCGCATCGGGACAGTTTGCTGTTGTGCCTTCAATACTCTCGCCTTAAGAAATCGCCAGCTCCCCTCTCTCCTTTATCCCTTAGATTTTCTTCCCATGGGAACCTCAGCGACCAGCTCACTGGGTTTGGGAACGTCGGCTTTTTTAAGTCCATTGTCCATTTTCTGCTGCTCTTGCTCCTTCCTTTCCTTAGGCTCATGAAAACTCTCATTTTATGGTCACTTTCACCATATTCCCTTCCACCTTCAGACGCGCTACCAATTCTTCCGTCGGGCAGAGTCAAGTCTAAAACGGCTGTGCGTAGGGTTCGTTCCTCCACCTTCTGAAACACAAAGTTGTCCCCAACCCATTCCAAGAACTTATAGGAATTGATCCCACCAAGTCTCTGTGATGCCAACTATGTCATACTTGAGCTTATGGCTAATACTTGCAGTCCTTCCTGTTTATTCCACGTGCTCCTTGCATTTGTGTACAGACATCTAAGATACTGAGCAGATTCCTCCACTGATTTCCCTCTCGTTGCTCCTAGGATCCTATTGTGATTTTCCATGGCCTCACCTTACTCTGTTAAGGTCACCTCTTTTTATGCTTACCCGTGGGCTTTGTCACCTGCCCCCACTGAACCTAGTTTAAAGCCCTCCTCCCTAGGTTAGCGAGTCAGTGCAGGAAGATGCTCTTCCCCTTCTCGGGCAGGTGGACCTCATCTCTTGTCAGCAGACACTCTTTGCAGAACATCCTCTCATGGTCGAGGAAGCCAAAGCCCTCCCATTGACACCATGTGCACAGCCAGGTATTCATCTCCAGGATGCATGTGTCCCTACCTGGGCTCTTACCCTCAGCTGGGAGGACAGACAAGAAACAACCTGCGCTCCAGACCCCTTCACCCCTGCTCCCAGAGCTGCTCTGCTCTGGGTCACACCTGACAGTATCATTAGTGCCCATGTGGATGAGCCTCGGCAATCTTTCCATGACTCGGACACGGGCTACAGGCAGGCAGCACATCTCCTGGGACACCACAGCACATCAGCAAACAGATGCCTCCATCCCCCCTCAGAAGGAAGTCCCTGATCACTAGCACCCTATGCCTCCTCCTCTTGGTAGCAGTGGCTGTGAGCCAGTAGAACATACCGGTTCTTCATCTCGATGGATGGGGGACCTGGATGGGGGACCCAAAGTGGCCAACAGCCAATCTCCTGCCCACAGAGCAGCCAGTTCTCCTGCCTTCTCTGGTGCCACTGTAGTCATCTGCCCCCATGTTCAGGATGCAAGCAAGGCAGGGGAATGTTTATTTAAAAAACCAACTGTTTGCATTGAAACATTAAAAAAATATTCCAACAATTTTTCAAAGTGGTTGTGGTCGTTAGAAATGCCCGGTTTAACAACATACAAATATAGCCGCAAATGTGTATGTCCCATTAACTTACTGCCAATCTGTAAAATGCTGCGCACTCCGACAGTGTTACAGAAATAATTATACCCAAAAACACTATGTTCAGAGAGCATTAAAGGTTGTAAAGTCAAGTACGCCAAAGTTAGGAAATGCCGTAATTAAGGTGGCCTGTGCAGCTCTAACTCAGCCCCCTCGGGCATATGCCTCTGATAGTGTCTTTAATGACATGATCACATACTATTTTTCCACAGGACACCTGCCTCCCCAACCCTCCAGGCTCCCAATCCCAGTCTCCTGGGACAACCCCCGCACCTCCTGATTCCCAGTCCCAGTCTCCTTGCCTAGCCAGTCCCAGATTCTCTCCTATTTCCCTCCTTATCTCAATCTACTCCTTTCCCTTCCCTCCTTTATCTCCTCACCATTCAAATCAGATGGTATCGTCCTCCAGGCTGCCTGGGTGCACAGGTGAGACAGATTTCCTTGGTCTTCATGTCAGTACCAGGCCCCACCCTGGCCTGGAGCAGCTGGAACGCCTGCAAGGAAAGTCGAACTTTGGCCCTGCTGCTCTGGGCTGCAGCATGCACAGCCGCTCTGTGGGGATGGCACATGCACAGGCTGGTCACCAGCAGGAGCCAAGGGAGGCTCGAGCATGCTCAGTGAGGATGGAATCTTTGGCGATTTAGCGGCTGAAATAAAAGAAGTCTCTACTGAGCATGTGTGAACTGCGATTTTTCAAAGGCTTATCCCTTGGCCAAATTTGAGCGAAATTTTACTGGGATGGTAAAAGGCACATCCCAGACACAAAGGCCAACTGTCTGCCAAATGTCAGATTTCTGCTCCAAAGCCAGAGGACGCTAGGGCTGTTCAAAATAAAAGGAGACCAGTTTTTTTTTATTATTTTTATTATTATTGGAAATGGCTGAACCATTTTGTGTGAAATTTTCAAAAATCAGCAGGAAGCAGACACCCAGCCTGGTCAATTTCAGCCCAAATGGTTAAAGTTTGGCCAAGTTATAAACAATTAAAAACAAGGTCTTACACTGGGAGTGTCGTGCAACCTTAATAATAGGTGTTGCTACAGTCCCGCATGTAATACACCTCTACCCCGATAGAACGTGACCCGATATAACACAAATTCAGCTATAATGCGGTAAAGCAGTGCTCGGGGGCAGGGGGGAGAGGGCTGTGCACTCCAGCGGATCAAAGCAAGTTCGATATAACACAGTTTCACCTGTAACGCGGTAAGATTTTTTGGCTCCCGAGGACAGCGTTATATCGGGGTAGAGGTGTATTTTAAATCCCTTGAGCAAACTGCTTCCAGACGTCAGTCTACCTCAAACAGGCAGTAACAGATCACTCATTTCAAATCAACCTTCCCCAGTACAGACACCAAAATTGGAAGAGAATGACAAGATGATAATTTAGGAGGAAATTACATTTTCCAGATAACTTACATCCACAACTATATTTAGCAACGAGTAACAAAATATCAGCACATATTCTGTAAATATGTATGTTCCTCCAGAATCTCAAGACAGACATTTTAAAGATACTCTTCACATATGGACTGTTAAAAATCTACCTTACTCAGCTGGTATTTGATCGTGTTATTAATTGCTGTCTTAAATAAGGAAACAGAATACAACCTCCCAATACTGAAACTTCTAAACTACAGCATGCCTAGAGATAAACTTGCTGTCCTCTGATCTCCATACCGCGGGTCGTTTCATGGGAAAACTGCTTTCTGATGTGAGCTACAGCACTTCAGCATCATTTCGCCTGCAAACTTAATTTAGTGCACCAGTGAAACTCTATCATGTAAGTAAGCATCCATTTTTTGTGGCCTACATATAATCTATTGGATCAATGTCTGAAACTAATTCCTCTCCTTCAAAACTGCCAGCTTTGCAAGAAGACTGAAGCCAGCGTCTTTCCACCTTTCACATCCAAGAGGTATTAATCACAACTGCATCACTCAACTTATTGGAATTTCTGATCTAAACGGATGAATTTTCTCTATTTCAGGTATTTAGAGAGGTCGGTACCTAAAGGCTGAACCTGGGGAAGGGATACCGTACTACTTCCCCTGCCTCCATTATGGGTCAAAGCCAGGAAACAGTGCAACTTTTTCGTTCTCATTTCCTCAGATTTCTACCCAAGAGAGTTCAGGAGGTTTAAATCAGCACCTGGCACTCGATCCATCAGATATGCTAATAAGGTATCTTACCTTAACAAACACCCTCAAGAGCAGACTCATCTATCTTAATTGGTAAACGCTTCATTAATAATGCAGCTAAGGAGTCTCAAGTTAGAAGTATAAATAGCAAGTTCTGATGCAAGGGCTTTTTGTGTTCTATCAGCTTGGATTCAGAAGAAAGGTCTCCACATCTTTGACTCACTGTTCAGCATTGCAGAATGAAGAGAGAAGATCCCTTTTCAGCAACCAGAGAGTCTAGAAAAAGCCCCATTCTGTTTCAGTCAAGATGAACCTTCAGATCATCCAAGGCATCAACTCAAGGGGGGAGGGGCGGAAAAGAGGCACATTGGATAATATTCCTGAATTGGAAAGAACTGAGGATCAGGGAATGCAGTCAAGTGACATAGCTGAGGTCAATAAAACATCACCACTGAGGCAGTGTCTTGTACGCTGCTGATCGATTACAGGAAAAGCATTAAAATGTCTATTCAGTTAAGTCAGAAATTCCAGCCTCGTGATTAACACTGCTTTTAGCCAGAGGACAAAGCAGGATCGGACAGAACTCCACCAGAAGGGACGCCATTCAGAACAACATCTAGCATATGTAAGATTCTATGCTCTGCAATGAAATGACCTGACAGCTACCGTATTAGTCTCTAATTTTCCACTTTAAAAAGTTAGCCAAAACAAGAGGAAAGTTTCTGAAATCCTGCACTGTTCACACATTCCATGGGTGTTGAAATAACAGACTTGGAGTCTCTTTTTCCTATAAATTCATCCTGTATATAAAGTCGGGCAATTAGATATTTAAACATATGGTATCATGAGTCAGTCCAGCTGGAGACTACATTCTGCTAATCTAATCAAGTTTTATCGGCATCGTTCCCATTATTTGTACGCAGATCCTTTTTACCTACACGAACAACCCTTGCTGCTGTAAAATATATGCAGTGGTCACCATTACGGTCTATATTTGCCAACAGTGACAACAGCTTTTCCCTAGACTCAGAAGAAGAAATAACTGTGGCTTCTCAGTACTATGATGTGGCGACTGTTGGCAGATGTTGACTTTTTTAACGGTGATCACTAGAAGCCCAAACCAACTCCCAGTAAAGTAAATGGAAGACTCCCATTGATTTCAGTGGTGGGTCTTCATGATCCTTTGAAATATTGCAAATAATGGGTTTTCAACCACTTTCCTTTAGACAATTTTCCAGCCACCACTTTTCCCTGATATTCAGTCATCATGTTCCCCATCTGAATTTTAATCAAGTGTCCCTACTTATCCCCCTACAAAATTCCTCTCTAACCCTGATGTTTATATCCACACCTTTTCTTGGGTTTCTTTTCTAACTAGCTATTTAAAATTGCTTGATGTCTTTCTTCAGCAAATAATTTTAAAGTAGTTAAAACTTGTGCCTAAAAACCTAGAATCTTTTCAAAAGCGTCCAAGTTACTCTGCAGCATTTCAGTGAGACGTAGGCTACTAACTACCTATCTTTTAAAAACTGGATTTAGACCCTTTTGAAAACCGTCTGCCTAGTCACTGTCACTAACACTTAACACTCACTCAAAAGCTGGCTGCCAGCCGAGGGGTTATTTTCATAGGCTAAAAACAGTCCATCCTGGTAACTCTATTTTCCAAAACCTTCCCCAGCATGGACATATGGATAAACTTTTTACAGGATGATTTTAAGAGTTAGATACATATGAAATGGAGTATATAATTTTTGTACATGCTGCAAACAGCTGACCAATTAATGGTATTAACATGTGTTTTTGCAAAGCATCTGGGTTACTATCTAAGGCCTTTCAATAGCACTGATCACCTCAATAGCTAACATTGATTAGCAGCTTAAGAGAGCCCAGTTTCAAACACTGACCTCATGCCTCAGAACAGAATCAATCCATAACAAATCCCTACAAGCGAAATGCATCACAACCCAGGAAGCTACAGAGACAGCCAGCCCTGCAGAATGTCAAGGCAATTGGAAGCGAGCTTCTTTGGCTGCTCTGAATTCCCAAGATGCATTGATTAAAGTTTTACCAAAACAGGTGGTTAACGGGATCTCCTCCGCAATGCAAAACGCCGGCGTTAGAGACCCCTCCAGACCTGTCTGCTGTCTGTACAAATTCCCCATTTACAATTCATTGCACTGTGTACAGCATCTTTCATACAAAAACTGTCCCCAATTTCAAGGGCTTTTTTCCCCCCACCTCTGAGCTCCTATTCTGCCAATTGCTCTAAAGCCTGCTGCTCTAATGCTGTCACACTAATACCTCCAAGCACCAGGGTGCAGACAACACAACAGAAAACAAATCTGTTATCTTCCTCCCTGCCCTCTCCCATCTGCACTTTCCCCTCCTGCAGACAATCTGGATTAGGCTAAACTGGAAGGGTTCAGACTCCAGGAGCAGGGGGAGCAGCTCCGACTCTACACAGTCCCTGCAGGAAACCAGACTAATGCACTTAACTTCACTAACTCAGGGGCCAAGGAGTTCGTATCAAACATTTTTACGTGAGTGGGAAACTGCAACGTGGATTGTCCCACAGCTGGCTTCCAACTGCCATCAAAGAGTTAAAACGCTACACTCCTGTCCATTGCTCAGAAAGGCCCTTTTGTAAGAGACTAACATCAGGACAACCGGCTCTGCCGACAAAAATTTCCCGCTTCCATTTTTTTTTTTTTTTTAATCCATAACTACCGGCTTTTAAAGCTTTAAATCAATATCTCCCCACCCCTTGTGATCTGCATTCAGAGAGGAACTATTCACCCTGGGAAAATCAAAATTAAGCTAACCCCGCAGATCCATGCGAAACTTAAATCACAGCCACCTTTAAAACTGGATCACCAGCACAGCCTGCATCTTAGATTTGAACGCAGACTGAGTGGGGAAAAATACAGCTGACGACATTACTATGCTAAAAAATACGGACCCCCGAGTCTGGATTTTCCCAGAGGCACATGCTAATGAGCCTTGCTTCGTAAGCAGAATTCAGCGGATTGGTCTGTGCTAATTTCACCCCCTCGAATGGAACAGACTAACCATCATTATGTGGGGGCGGGGGGTATTCACCTGGCCAGGCCCACCCTGGAGGAAGTTCTAGCAGAGGCACGCCTGTTGTGTGGCAAGGAGGTGGCAGAAAGCTCCAGGGTCGGGCAGTGCTACCAAGCTGCCTTTTCAGAGGGGCCCATTCCCCCCAGCGCTCACTGGAGAACCAGACCCTCAAATGCACCCCCCTGACCCCACACCTGGCAGAAACCCCAAGGGAAAGGGAAGAGAGCAACCAATCAGCAATGCTCCTGGATCTGCCAAGGCCCAACTGAAAAAGGGAAAACCCTCAGGCAACTGCTGTTTGTGGGGAAGGAGGAACCTCGGGGGAATCTGATCCTGAGGCTGTCCAGGGGAAGCACACAGCTAACGCTCTCACAACCATGAAGATCGCCTAGGACTCCTGGCACACCTATTCTCCACCCACACCCTGCCCTCATACACGTGAGCGAGCAGGTGCACGAGGAGCTGAGAGTTATTACTCCTCAGTGCAGAGAATACACCAGCATTTAACCTTACCCATGGCCCACACGTAGCCTTCTTTCACGCCCTTTTATCGGCGCACAAGAACCCGACGCACCCTGCTGTGCACCACACAAGCACTTGAGAGATCAAGGCCTTACTGTTTGCAAAGTCCTTAACAGATCCATGGTGGGGGGCAAGAGAGAAGGTCGAATTATTATTATTTAATAAGAGCATTTTATTCCATTCCATCTGCAGGATCAGTTTCTTTGTCTGGACCTTCACTGCACAAGCCAAGGGTTCAAACTTACCTCCTGTGGGATCTAAGCTGGACATCCTGGGCAAAAAGACGTGTTTGGACTCAAATAAGCAGCTTTAGATCGAACAATAGGGTGTTGAAAACAAAAATACTCCAAATGCTAAAGAAAATCAAAACTGTTTAAGCATCCGAACCTGACATTTCTAACACCACCTGAAATGGGTATTTTCCTTTCCGTTTCAAAGCCTTATTTTCCAATCAGATTACATGCAGGATAAATACCATTATACACTGACAGCAGGCATTGCACAAGAAAATTGAGGATAAAGGTAAATGCAAAGATTTACAGATACTTATCTCAGCATCTGTGCAAAGTATTAGCTTTGAATTTGGTGTTCAAACACAGTGTCAATCACACAAACTCAGAGAAACTGCCAATTTGCTTAGCTGGGTTGAGCCCGAGAGGGGCAAAATGGAGCCAGGTTTTTAGGGAATGGAAAAGAGCAACTGGCTATGAAGAGAGGGCAACAGCTTGCGTGAAATGCTGACCTGATCCAAGCTAGCAAAACACAAACACAGTCGAGCGATCATCAACCAGGGCCGTATGGCTCCCAGAGAACATACTGCACCCAGAAGATCGGATTCTAGCCACAGCTGCAGTGAGCCACTACCTTCTGCAAAGAAAGCGTTCTAATGGGGAGGTAAGACAATCGCAGGTGCTAGGAACAAGGAGGACACATTTACAGCTTTCTAAAGATTCACAAGTAATTCCTAGAGGGCCTGACCCTACCCCTACTCACATGAGTAATCCTTCCATTCAGGACTTGGTGTAATTTCCCACGTGCACTCACTCGTATTGTCCCTGAGCATGGGGCGTAGGATCGAGTCCACGGTGAATAAACGACCTTTGAAAGAAAAGGTTCTGCTATAAATATAAGGAATCTGGGGCCCAACCTTGCTCTCATTAAAATCAGTGAGTGGTGAGTTAAGCAAGCGCAAGGCCAAGCTCTTTGTGAATATCAGTTTGGAGCAATTTTGACCTCAAGCTCCTCATCACAAAAATAGACCAGCATGTTTGTTTTCAAACCGTGATGCCTGGGGTAAACCTCTATTTGACTGACTCAGTCTTCCTACCTCTTAGCCACCAGACCCACCGTGTCCAACACAGCACGTCGCTCACAACAACCAACTGCTGTAACAGTTCATCAGACTGAAGCAGCTCCATAAAAGATTCAAAACGTGGATCTTGGTGAAACTGCTCCAGATGCTCCTTCGCATCAGGATTTTCCTGCGCTGCATACACTCCCCACCAGCTCCCTACACGGACATCTTCAGTCAATGCTGGTACCAAGGTTTGGGACCCAATGCTAATCCTAGTGACAAGCCATGCGGTACAATCTCTAACTGCAAGCCTCAGACATCAACCAGAGATCAACCAAAGAAAAAGGCAACCCCGTGACCTGCAATCTTATCTGTTCACTGCAGAAACCCAGTGAAGAAGATCAAGTTTCCCTCATTCCATCAAATAAAGAAACACTCAGAAATATCATTGGCATGTTAAAACTACTTTGGGTTTCTGCTTTGCAGCCAAATATCACTCCGCGGCTGTTAAACAGATTTTTTAGCCATTAGTGGAACATTAGAAGTTCAGTGAATCTGAAGTTTATTATTTCCATGATTCAGTTTATATTCTTTTCTGGATTTATACTGCTTGGCTGAGCTACTTCAGTTATAAATCAAACCATTTACTAAGTTGGTTAATACGCCGCGGCACAGGACTGGCACATTTGTGCAAGTTGGCTGCAGAACGAGAGGGTTTAAGGAATTGCCAGAAACACTAAACCCAGTTATTTAAAATCCATTAAAAAAAAAAGAAAAGAATAAGCCGGTGGTGATCATTTGATGTACAGAACAGGCCAAACTCAAGTAGTTGTGCTGCTGCTCAATATTACATACATTTGTGGGAGTGGTTTTTAGATAGAGAGAGAGAATGCTTTGAGCAGGGGGTTGGACTAGATGACCTCCTGAGGTCCCTTCCAACCCTGATATTCCATGATTCTATGATAATGTGAGGTCTAGCAGGTTGGGGCATATCCTCCTGAAGGAAGTAGCATTCCTTGGGACATTTAATACCAGAAGGGACAAAGCAATAGAGAGTAAGTTCTAGGCAGCCATCCTGTCCTGGCAGTGGAACAGTGTACATATGATCCAGGACTTTTCCATCTCTAACTTCTACTTGTGGGCTTCATAATGTTGAGTTTATGCCATTGTCTTGTCTGATATCTTGCCATTTCTTGCCATGCTGTTACCCTTTCTTCCATTTAAGAAGTGACCCAGAGAGCAGGCTGTGGGGACTGCCATGTGGGAGCCGAGGTTGAAAGCAGTTTGATATAGAACGGCACAGAAGAGAGGTTCGTTCTCCTACCTGAAAACTGGATTTCTGCTAAGATCTCCTCCCAATGTGGGGCTAAAAAGGTTCCTGCTTCTCCCCTGAGCTAGTTACATAATGAATGTGTCCAGCTTTTGGCACCCATTTGAACAGCCCATTCCTCACGGCCATGGGCTGGCATTTCCCCGATAACAGAACTATTAATTTTGTGCTACTTTGTACCACAATTCAGGTGCAATTATCCAGCTCCGTACTTCTGTTTCCCCCCCCTCTTCGGGGCCCTGTAAGTACTACACATGGGCTTTCAGGTGGGCTGGTTTAATAACTGAAACAGTTCAAACAATCCTGAGGGTCCCAAAACAAAGGTTCATCACCACACAACAGTCCATACTTAGCGCTGGTGTCTTCTCCCACAGCCGGAGCTCTTCCTCTGCCCCAGTCTGTTCTCACAGCCCATCCTCCCAGCTCTTCCTCGCTGGAGCTCAGCCTTCTGGCTCTGGCCTCTAGGTCCCAAACTCCATCCAGGTTTTTCCACAGAAGCCTCCTGGGCTCATTTCTCACAGCTCCCTTGAGACAAGAACTTCCCTGCAGGACCCTTCACGCTCCCTGCTGATTCTCTACAGTTTTCTATGCTTCCCCTCTCATTGCAGTCTCCAGCTGCTCTTTGTAGGGCGATCACCCTGATCTCCCAGGCGTGACTCATTTGGTAATTAGGGGTGGCTAGCCTCAGCCCTCCCAGGGTGGGCCACCCTGTTCTAGGTGCTGTATGTACCCAAAATGAAAGACAATCCCCTGCCCCCAAGGAGTTTCCAATCTACGTCGACCACCACCAGCATGCTTTGCACTGTACAAAAATGTCACTGGCCTGAGCCCCAAAGATCCTACAGTCTGACCAGCAGCTAGGGTTTCCAGGCTGGGAGAGTCCTTCGCAAAAATAAAACACTTCTAGACTGGGAGAACTTGTGAAGAAATGCAATTAACGAGCTCTGCTTAGCAGTAATCCTAGGCACCCCTAAGGACAGCAAGATCAGCTGAGACAAGCCGCCCCACTGAGGAATGCCATATCTACAGGGTGGCACATGGTAAAAGGTTGCTGCCTGGCGGGTCTTAGCACCAAAGAACAAGGTGACTCTTAGCGAACGTGCCCAGACCCCCAAGGAGGAAAGGGACTCTTCCCGGCCTTTTAAGATTCTTTAATACAAGACTGTATCCACTTAGTCAGACCAGATCAAGCCGGTTATGGACCTTTCTTGGAACAGAGGATAAAATGGGAATGGGGAATCGCATTTGTTCAACTCCTGAGTTGCAGGGAGACTGGAGTTTAGAACCTCAACTCCATCCGGGCAATATCAGGATTTCTCATTTTAGAGACGCAGACACCTTGAGCCCTATAAAATTTACCTGGGGAGAGAGATGGGAACCATTCTCTTGGGCCAAAAAATAATACAGAGGAATTTACAAGGCAGGGCCTGCTTCCCTTCCCACTTGAACGATCCCCCGGCAGAGGTGGGATCGGACTCTGCACACCTGACCCCTGGTCTCTCCTCTAAACACTAGGCCAATCTTGCCTCCGGTGGACGTGAACAGGCCCAAAGATACTTCAAAGAGCCTCAACAAGCAGCTTGGTCTAACTACCGGAGACGGGGAGAAGGAGCAGCCCTCTATTAGACACTGGGGGAAATCGAGCAGAAACAGGCAACAAAGGCAAATTATACTCCCACTTATTGGCTAATTTGCGTTCTGCAGCTTGGTCTGCGACAGCACAGACACAGCTTCCTCCTCCTTCGCCCTGACAGGCCGGGTGACAACTGATAGCCACGCAGGATTTCCCCCACACTCCGCATCTTCAGTCCGATTCCTTCTGTTCAGGACAAAATCTGTTAGCCCACCAGCTCCCCACTAAAGGCAGAGATTCTTTCACTGAACTCGCAGCTTGGAAAGCTCAGCAGAGCAGGAGTCTGTTCTGTCTCAGCTGACCCACAGAAAGCACACGAGCTAGCGTCCAGGAATATAAATCTACCCTTCTTGCTTGTTTCATGGTCAAGGGCACCCTGCAGGATATCCTGCGGTCTAAGCAGAAGCCACAACAATTCGGATTCTATTGTAGCATGTAAAACTATTATGTGGGTGCCTGGCTTTATTTGCTGCGTGTTATCTGGAAGTGGGAAGAACTTACTTTAGGAGACGAGAATACTTGTCATCAGGCATTTTACTGCACACAAAATGTAAACTAGATTTTGTTGCTAAATAACATGCATAAAAATAAGAGCTTTATTTCCCCCAATGGATTTCCTTGTATCTAATTTTTTTTCTTCTTCCCAGAAGTCAAAGTTTTGTGATATGAGAAACAGAAGGGGAAGCTCCTTCCATGGTTCCGTCACATGATTTATGCAGCCTTATATAGCCCTTCGGGGCTTTGCATATATAAGTGAGTGATGGTGCCCTCTAGTGGCTGGGCACACAGGGCGCGTGGAACCTGCACACCTAGCACCTAAAGGAGACCCCCTTAAGCTCAAATAAGAGAGGGCAGTGGTTTTGAAGCCAAAGAACCAGAGTTCAAGTCCGGGGTCTCCAAGCAAAGATATCCTTTATAGAGTAACTGAGTCTCATCTGCAGTGTGCTGACTGCTTACAGTTGAGTGCACGGTTTATAACAGAACGTGACACAAAGTCATACTGATTTCAGACATGCACTTAGATCATGCAGGGGCGTTCTGGGGCAGGCAGCTCAATTCGTTTGTTACGGTTACAATGCAATCAAATATTTAAAACCAACGTTTTGTCTCCGGTCTCGCCCTGCCATTCCAGCAGAAAAGCGATCGCAACCGAGCAGGGAGAATGTGTAGTGTAAACAGAGAGACGCTGCTGAATGGCAGAGTTTCGGTACTTGACATGCTACAATAGGATACACTGTCTGCTTTTCTTGGAAATGAGAGGCTGATATTGTGAAGCAGTTAAATGCTAGACAACCAGGAGAGGCTATCGCGGTCCGGTGTCTGAAAAGCCAGCCTTTGTTTGCTGCTCTCAGAGAAACTTGGTAATGTGCGAGGGAAAGCAGTGGGTAAAGCCTTGGATCTCTTTACTTATAATCATCCATGGTCTCATCACAAAGGGCTTGAATACATCTTTGATTGGTTATGTATTAGAGGAACTATCCCACAGCATGGGGCCAGCCATGTGCAGGAAAAGGAATTCTATTCACCAGCCAGGGCTGAAATGTAAAATGTGGTAATTATTTCATCCAAACTGGTTTAAAGCTATTTCTGGTTCAATACGACTTTTCTTCAAAGGAGAGATTGGAGGTTTGGGGGGGGAGTTAGAGAGCCAGTGCCCATTCTGATGATCCTTAGCCCAGCTGTCTCCCACCCCACAGCCATCTGAGATCTCAGAGCTGAGACCGACGGGGCGCAACCCTTGTTGTCCAACCTCGCTTGAGCATCTAAGCTCCTCGGTCCGCCTTGTTTGTTTGTGAGTCAGCCACTCCCGCCTGTAGCCAGCCGCGGCAGGGTGGGCATCCGAGCCGCTGCCCTTGTTCGCACGCAAGCGGCTTCCTTGTTGTTCTAATGAAACAAAGGACCGATGGCACATGGGCCTTGACAGGACTCCCTTTAATGAAGGTGATTGAAATTCAAGTGAATATTCATAAATTACCCCTGCTCTAATTTGTACAAAGCGACAGCCTGAAAACCAGTGATGACTGAAGAGGCCCCAAATAATTTTGTTTGATTACAATCTCCCTCACCTTCATTATCTTTTATGTCTATTTCAGCTCTGGACACTACATATTCATCTCCATTCTCCCTCGGTCTCCCCTTCTGTTTGTGTTTCCCTCCCCCGCCTTTTATTGTAATTTCCCTCTTGCTTCTGTTGTGCATTCACGGATTGTTTTTTTGGAGTTCATTTTTTTTAAAAAGGAGTGTGTTGTCTGGATAGAAAATTACATTTGCATGCTTGAGAGGGGCCTGAGGGGGTTCGCTATGGGTTTTGGCAAAGATCCTAGCTTTTGGGGAGGGGGGAGGGACGTTGATTTGATTTCCTCCTCTTCCCACCCCCTTCTCCCTTTTCTTTCCATATTATAAATGTCTGGCTGATTTTTCTTTTCTTTTTCTGCATGTGCAAACCACTTGAAGAACAATGGCACAGATTAGAGGCCTTCCTTAGGGCTGTTTATGAATGCAGTTGTAGAGTTCAGCAAAGCAGAAACATTACATACACTAATTGGACATTTAATTACTAATGAAGCTGGCAACTGAGTAATTTTTTTCTGAGGGTCTGAAGTAATTTGACAGTCCCTCCAAAAAGCTCTCTTAACTGCCCGTTTAATTACAGCTGGGCACAGGTTTTCCTGCTCACACTGCAGCCTGCTGTCCTCTTACAAATGCTTTCACCTTTTATTCATTAAAAAAAAAAATCGGATCAGTTTTAACCCCTAAAAAATTGCCATTTTGGCCAACTGGGCAAGAGGGAGCTGCATGGCCTTTTTGCTCTAAGTAACTGACGCCGAAGCAGTGTCAGAAAGCAACGGATCAGGATACTGTAGGTTTCAGGAAAAATGAAGGCTTGTAGAGGTTTGAGAAGGAAAACACCTGGTAGGTTAGCCAGTCCACTGGCCACAGCCTGGACCGTTCCTCACCAGAGCATTTCCCACTCATAGTCTAATCTAGTTGTTAAATGACCCAGGTGTCAGGGTTTAGGTCCTTTCCCATAGGAGCCTGTTTCACAGACCAACGCATCTCACTGTCAGGGAGATCTCCGCGCCCCTCAGTGGTCAGCCTACGTTTTCCCTGCCTTCCTGTCGCCATCTTCCCTGTCGATCTAAGTTTGAATGAACTCCACCCCTGCGCAGCCTATCCAAGCAAGGCCCTATGCACCACATAAGCAAAACTTTTCCATCCCCAGTGCTTAAAGCGATGCTCCTGAATCTACAATCAGGGACTACAGAAACATGGCCTGACTTCCAGAGGTGCTGAGCGCCTGCAGCTGCCATGGACTCCAATGGGTTTGTGGGCGCTCAGCACCTCTACAAAGCAGGCCATGTTTATTTAGCTGCCTGAGCTCCCAATCCTGGGGCTGACAGCAGGCGAGGAGCGCCACGTGACGGCAGCGAGGCTCCCTGCAGGCAAGCCGACCCACCCGGGCACGGTCAATTGCAGAATCCGGGCCTACCCATGGATTTTGGAAGCTAACTTCAAGCCACCTTGCTCAGACCCCCTGCACTGGGGTGAATTTCATCCACTGTGACTTGGACTGCTCTCTTTGGGTTAAGCAAGCCCCAATGTGTCTGTGCCTAGCATTAGGCTCCAGGGAGTAGATCCTAGAGCTTCCGTTGATCAGAAATCTTTTAACGGTCAATGAATGTAGCATAGCAAAATGACAGGGTTTAAGAGTATAAAGACAGCAGTTTACAAAAGTGCTCTGTCATATAGAGTTGGGGGGGCGGGGGGAATTTCTAGCTTTAATTATGGAAGTGCTGGCAGTAGCAGGTCCATAGCAATCATTCTAAGTAAGTTAACAAATAATCTTTAGTTACCCTCTCCTCCGGATTTGCCATCACATCGTACTGTCTGTCTATCAGACTGTAGGCTCACCAGGGCAGGACCGGTCTGCTTTTGTGTATTGCCCAGCCCACAGTCAGCACTTACATATAAGAGAAGAAATGCGTTTTTACTGCCCACTTCCGAGACACTGGGTTTGTTAACTTGCTTCAAAAACTATCACACCCAGGTACATTTCTCCACAGATCACAGTGCCCGGAGCTTTTAGTAAGGCCTCGTTTTCATGCGAAAGTGGTGCCCATTTTAACTAAATCAGTTTAGAAACTGATCTAGTTAATCTGGTGCAAAGCCCTCGTGTAGACACTCATTTCGGTTTTGAGTGGTTGGGTAAATGGATTCCTTATTGTTAAACTAAACTGATCCATGGTGATCTTAGGGCTGGTCTACACGGGGCGGGGGGGGGGGGGAATTGATCTAAGATACGCAACTTCAGCTACGAGAATAGCGTAGCTGAAGTCGATATATCTTAGATCGATTTATCTCGGGTCCTCACGGCGCGGGATCGACGGCCGCGGCTCCCCCGTCGACTCCGCTTCCGCCTCTCGCTCTGGTGGAGTTCCGGAGTCGACGGGGAGCGCGTTCAGGGATCAATTTATTGTGTCTAGACAAGATGCGATGAATCGATCCCCGATAGATCGATTACTACCCACCAATCCAGCGGGTAGTGAAGATGTACCCTTAGACTGAAATAAAAGAGTGTCTGCACAAAGGCATTGAATTAACTACATTGGTCTCTAAACCAATTGTTAAAGTCTCATGAGGGCAAGGGCTGAAAGCAGAATTGTGATTTAGCCAGGGGATGCGGTGTTCGTAAGTGACATGAAGCCACAGTGGAAATGGTGGTGCTGTCACCAAAACCATTCCAACGACTGGACTGGTTAACTCACCCTGTGGACAGCAGAGCCCTATGGCCCAAGCTGTCTGGATGATGTCTGGGGAAGGGCTGAGGAGCAGCTGAACTGCATTTCAGCTTCCTAGCATTTCTTACAACGGTGAGGCTGCAAGTGTGCTGAGATCACCGCCGCTCATGCTGGCTGATATTGTCTCACTGTTTCCTTGCACCTGTCTCCATCTGTTGTTTCTTGTCTTATATTTCGACTGCC
Organism: Terrapene triunguis; assembly: GCF_002925995.2. NCBI lineage: Eukaryota > Metazoa > Chordata > Testudines > Emydidae > Terrapene > Terrapene triunguis. Next base: position 3,467,674 of record NW_020664461.1, on the reverse strand, counting down.
AGTTCTTCGGGGCAGGGACTGTCTTTTTGTTGTGTGTCTGTACAGCGCCTAGCACAACGGGGCCCTGGCAAATACAATTACCAAGAGATCAGGCACTTCCAGCAACACCCTGTCACTTTCTCCTTTGTGCAGAGGGTTCAAAGAAGAACTATTTAACGCTGAGCAAGATTTTTTTCCAGGTCTTCATTCACACAGCACAGCTGTGATTGCAGCTGATTTACTAAGTTATACTTTTAATGGGGTAAGTCTTTTAGATTTTTTTTTTTTAAACACACACACCAACAACAACAGAACATATCAGTGTTGCAGTGCAAGGAGACTGGGGGGAAGAACCATTTTTTAAAACGACAAACACCACCGCATATTGGGAGAGCAAATCCTTTTTTATTTCGAAGAGCACCAAGTGTTTTATGAGATAAGGCTGGTGGGGACAAATCAAACTGTGTTAACTGGCCAGAGGTTCTTCTACAGAAGTGGTGGCCCATACTTGTCCATTGGTAGTTCAATGCAATGGGAATGGCGCCTTATAAACCAGAGACTCGGTTGCTCTTCTGCATACCGGGAAAGCCTATTGGCTCACCTCAGTGGTTCCAGTTTCCTGGAGAGCCCTGGACATTAGGAACATCCCCTAATGGATCCTGACGCCCACAAGAGCACAGATCATATCCTTCAAATTCTATTAATGTTGGATACATTTCAAACTATCCTAAAGCAATCTTGGCGAGCATGGAAACCATGCTCAATGGAGATAGCTCCTTAAAGCTTTCTTTACCCATCTCAGTCCCCTCGAACACCACAACATTGTGTATAACTCACACATGGGCTAAATACAAGGGCCAAGATTTTCAAAGGTGACTTGTGATTTCACGCACCCAACGGAAACACTTCAACAGGGGACTGTGCACCCCCAAATCTTAAAATCAGGCTCCTGTCCAGGGTCTCAAGATGGGCAACCAAAATCTGTAGAACAAGTTGGCCTCTCTTGCTCTCTTCGTTATCTACCCTTGTGGCTCTCTTCTCTAGATGACAGCAGCTGAGGTTGCAGGAGAACCTCAAAAGAAAGATCAAACAAAAGGGATACTGTGCTTAAACTGCAAGCCCACTGAAATGAACCAAATGGACATCACCATGTGTCTTCCTGAAAGGTTTATGCTCATGTCACATTTGCCCTCTTACTCACATGCTCAGCTTAGGTACCCACTAATGAAACTTCTTTTTCCGAGAAGAAATTGACAAGTAAGGAAAATTCTCCTCTTATTTAACACACGTCCATCAATCCTTTGGAAAGTAGCCAAAACATACGTGCCAAAAGAAGAAAAATCCTATAGACCAATTTTTCCTTTTTCTTGGCACAGATGCTGGACCCGATGCCCATCCCGTACGTATTTGCTGAAGTTTTTGGACTGTTCTTATCCATGAAGGAGGGACTGCTGTGGTTCAATGAGCTTCTCTCTGAGGGCTAATAACTCCTTTTAGGGTAGGTCTAGACAGCAAGTGAAGTAGGAGTGTAGTCCAATGCTAGCTTTAATCTAGCTAGTCCGGGTAACAACAATAGCACAGATGCGGTGGCCCACAGAGGGGCCTGGGTACGTACTCTCCTTGCTATGTACTCTCCCACACTGAAGCCTGCACGGCCACATCTACACTATAACCGTTCCCCGGGCTAGCTAGATTAAAGCTGGCATGACTATGCCTACCTGTGCTACAATCACACTTCCGCTTGCCGTGTGGACATGACATACCCTCGGAGGACAGAACTCTCTGATGCCATGTCTGAGCCACTGAGCCAGAGTACACTTTGGTGTCCCTACACATAAAAATCAGAATCAGAGAGAGAAAAAAGAAGTGAAACTTTCCTGAAAGGGTCTGGTTGTTTGTACATTTCCAGACACCATACAGACATCAAACAGGCCTGTCTTCTTCACAATAAGGATCTGAGCAGTAAAGAAGGTAACACTTTCTTTAGTGAATGGTGAACCGTCACTAACTTTAGGAGTGGACGCACCCTGCCCGATTACCACCACTTTGTCCTGGTGAAGCGTGCGGACATAAGGAGTACCCTGATCCAACACCTGTCCCACTGAAGTCAGCCAGCAGGAGAAATGCTACCTCCTCACACACCAAACCGCCAGGGTAAAGTGGCCTCTATTGGTTCAAGAAATTAGCTCAGCAGAGCCTGCAACTCAAAAGTTTAAATCCCAGACGGATAACTAAAATAGCTGCCCCTCTTAAAAATTCCACGTGTAGACGTTGAAAGACAGCAAGAGGCTTTCAGTCCCAGAACTGCAACTCACACCAGCATGGCTTTTAAAATCTTCATCTCAGCATTGGGTCTGACAGGAGGAATTCTGTAATGTCTACTCATTTTGCTCTTTCTGAATTAAATTATTTTATCCACATACAGCATCCAAATCTCCTCCATATCCTGGCACATACTCTGGGGGGTCATTTCTCCCCTTGACCCTAATAATCAATGGCCACCTTACAACAGCTTCTATTAATAATTCCCTCGCCACCTCTAGAAAGGCAGAGCTTTTCCAGATGCAAGTCATAAATAAGTCCCTGAAATCACAAACCCCATTTGAAAGGTAGATGTAGATACAGAAAATGGAGGACCATATGCTTTCTCTCTCTCTCTCTCTAGCTCTGTCTTATTTAAATGCTGCTAGTGGGTTTTGGTTTGTTTTTTCCCTAAGCAGACAATTCTATTCATTGCCTTGACCCAGCTGTCTCAGACCCTGTCATGCAGCAGGAGATGCAGCTGCTGGGGGATCACCTTCTGATTTGGAGAGTTCCTTTGAGATTTGGGAACGACCACAAACAAGGCCCCTCAACAAACATCAGAGAGAAAGAGAGAGTTCCATTTGGTGCTGCAGCAGAAGTTAGCTCAATACAGAGCTGTTACATAGCATTTTCCATCCATCGTGCTCTATAAAAGGAGAAAAGCATCACTATCCACGTTTTACAGATGGGAAACTAAGCCATGGGGAGGTGAAGTCACCCAGCAACTAGTGGCGGGGCTGGGAATAGAACCCACACCTTCTGTGTCCCACTCCAATACTCTATCCCCCAGACATGCTCCTTTTCTTCCTTTTGCCGTGCTCTGAGCCCAGCAGAGGACATCATGGCCTCACAATACTAAAATTACTGACCCGCAATAGAGGGAAAAGCAGAGGTTGAGAAACATGCGTTGAGAAACATTTCCCAGAAGTATTAAAGCTCTCTGGAGGAGGCCCGAGGACAAACGGAAGTGCCCCACTGTCTCTCAGGCGGAGAACGTCCTGATTGGTTCAGCAATCAGCAATCAACTTCCTGTTGTCCAGAAGACACTGAGAGGGGACTTGCCAATCAGAGTACTGGTCTCTTCAAACTCATTTTGTTACGTCCAGCTTCATGATCAACGACCACCCCCAGCCCACGTGGAAAGCATCCATGGGAAAGGCAGACACACACGTTGGAAATTGCAGCTAAAACCTGGCTGGAAACATCTACTACTCACACCGATACTGTTGGCATGGTAGAAGAACACGAGCTCCAAGAAGAACTGTTTCGGCATCTGTAACTTACTATAGGCTGCTCCTTTCAACGGTCAAGGGTCAGAGAAGGTTGATTTCCAAAAAGCCGTGTATTTAAATAGCAACATGAACCTTAATGTGCACCATGGTCCTTCAACACAAACAGTCTGATCCTGGCTTATCATTTCAACAAGCTGACATTTTGTTGGCCAGCATCAATTCATAGGAACTGACGATAGAAATGGCTTGAGTCGTTCTATCCAACCCCACAGCCCGGTACTGCCTGAAAAGGGTCCCAAATGAGGATGGCTACCATAGCCACGTGACTAATATTACAGCAAACATGCCGCCTTCCCGCCAGCACACACCCACACAATTAACGAGTCACACAGGCAGCTAACCCTGAGCAGACACGTGCGCTCACCAGTACAGCCTCAGTATGGAAGCTCATGCACACGCTACGCACCGCAAGGTATTTATTGTAAAATTGCCAGTTTGCAAAAGAGAAACAGCTTTAAGCTCGGATTGTAAAATTCTCCTCCTGTAGGTTCTGAGCTGTAAGTATTATGGGCCCAATCCTGCTCCCGCCGGAGTCAATAAGAGCAGGATCAGGCCCTAACTGTCCAGTCAATTGTTTTTACCAGTCCATATTGTCACAGCAGCAGGACCACTTGCTTCCTGTTTACATTTAGTTGCAACTAGGTATTTTAATTCTATACCAGAATAATTTAACCCACCAAATAGCCATGTCAATCAAAAACCGAGAGACATTTTTGTCACCTGTTAGGACATTGCTGATCTCGCTATTATGGGATTTAATGAGTTACCCACTCATAGTAGGAATCTGATGGGTTTACACACTATCCATGGAGCTTGGAGGGCATGAAATGAAAGCTCAGCTGGCATTGAGAATGGCAGCATTACTATTTTATGTATTGCCTGTACACCACTACTGTTTAAATCAACATATGGTGGGTATGTTGCACATTGCACAGCTAAAATGCTTCTTTCCTTTGTCCCTTGTGCCAAAAGTACTTTGCGAGCTGGCTAGGTTTTCAAAGCTGTAGCTCCCTTAATGCAGATAGAAATAAAAGCATTAGGATGCAGAAAATTTCCTAACTTAAAAGAAGAGATTTTCACAGTTTAATAGAAAACATTCCTCCCACGTTTATCTGGGAAAAGTTGAGATGAGTGTTAAGTCCCCATAAAACCTGCATTTCTATACCCATCATTTCTGTGCCAGGACTGGTGATACACACGGGTTACAGCTCAGTGGTTTGAGCATTGGCCTGCTAAACCCAGGGTTGTGAGTTCAATCCTTGCGAGGGCCATTTAGGGATCTGGGGCAAAAAATCTGTCTGGGTATTGGTCCTCCTTTAGCAGAGGGTTGGACTAGATGACGTCCTGAGGTCCCTTCCAACCCTGATATTCTATTATTTGACTCACTTCCTGGAGTCCTGGGTTCAAATCCTGACTTCTATTAAAAATGATGAATTTGGTCTTTTTTCCTAGCAAAAATACATAAGAACGGCCATTATTGGTCAGACCAGTGGTCCATCTAGCCAAGTATCCTGTCTTTCAACAGTGGCCTATTAACAGAACAGAGCAATCATCAAGTGATCCATCCCCTATCATCCAATCCCAACATCTGGCAGTCAGAGGCTTAGGGACACCCAGAGCATGGGGTTGTGTTCCTGACCATCTGGCTAAGAGCCATTGATGGACCTATCCACGAGGAACTTATCTAGCTCTTTTTTGAACCCTGTTATACTTCTGGCCTTCACAGCATCCCTTGGCAACAAGTTCCACAAGTGGACTGTGCGTTGTGTGACGAAGTCCGAACTTCTGTTTGTTTTAAACCTGCTGCCTATTAATTTCATTGGGTGACTCCTGGTTCTTGTGTTACATGAAGGGGTAAATAACACTTCCCTATTCACCTTCTCCACACCATTCAGGGTTTTATGGATCTCCATCATATCCCCCCTTAGTCATCTCTTTCCCAAGCTGAATAGTCCCAGTCTTTTTAATCTCTCCTCATAGGGAAGCCGTTAATCATTTTCATTGCCCTTCTCTGTATCTTTTCCAATTCTAATATATCTTTGTTGTGACAGGGCGACCGGACCTGCATGCAGTATTCATGCATTACACAGTTCAGCACAACCTGCAGTTTCTGCTCTGAGACCCAAGACTGGGTTCAGCAGCCTTCAGGCGCGTTGGCAGAAGCGTGTCAGGAGATCTTCCTCACTGTTTACATCCACCCTCCTTTACAAAAAAAATTGTGCCCGTGTCCGTGGCCGGTGTTTTAGGAGTTTAAAAATACAGGAGGTGGGAGGGAAATGTGAATCTATTTCACAGAGAAGGCATCACAAACAGCAACCATCACAAAGGAACATATCTTCCTTTGAAAGTCAATCCGAAACCCCCATCAATAAGGGACAAACAACAGCCAGATTTTTAAAAGAAAAATCTATAGCTTAATCTGCCTAGTGATCAGTAGGGGAGAGAAATGGAGCGCTCATTTCCCCCTGTTAAACTGTCCTCTGCGGTATGCGACCAGTTCCTTACACTCCTAACTGGAGCATTTCTTTTCAGAGTTAATAAAAAGAGACCTATAGGAAACAGCTAATTATGAAAATAAAGACAAATGAGTGCAATATAGGTATCCTAACTGACTGATCTGGTTGTGTTTCTCCCTACGCTTTTTCTGGTTTTCACTCAACATCCCCGATAGTTTTAAAACAAGACTCGCTCAGATGAAAATCTCTCCTAATTAAATGTTCTAATTAAAAAGTGGCACGCTCCATAAAATTACCATGCCTTTGAAAGCTGATTTTCAATCTGGAGGGCAAATATCTCCAATCGCAAGTTGAAAGATGACAGTTCTGCCTATGCAACATTGTAAAATCAAACTTACCACTTGGATCTGGGTGTAAAACCTCTGAACAGTGACTGAAGGAATTTGGGAAGACAAAACAAAAAGAAAGATTCACACTCTTGGGGGGGTAAGGAAATAATCTGAAAGATAAAAAGGGAAAAAAAGTTTCCTCTGTTTGTACGGCACCAGCACGCTGGTTTGCAGCCTTTGAGAAGTACCGTAATAGAGCTATTTACTGCCACTTCTAATATAACAACCTGAAAAGCACATTGATGTTTCCATACATTTTAAAAGACGGGTTTAAACAATGTCATTTCCTTGCCTGACACCTTTTGCGAATCCCAGCTTTGTGAATGGTGCTCATGAATGCACGCCAAGGAGTTCCTTGCAGGATCAAGTGCATGAGGAAAGCCATCTAGTTCCCCTTCAACAAATTTGCCACCAACCTGTTTTTACAATGAGCTCTTTGCCCTTAGATGAAATACACAGGTTCCGGGAACGGAGGACAGGTCTCTGTAGCACGTAGGCACCACTGGGCATGTTATGGGATTACGGTCAGTCTCTTTCCCAAGAGACAGAAAAGATGGGCGTACTTATGTGTGGGTAACCCAATAAATTATTAAGCACAACGGCTGAATGAATACCAGAGCTGGGAAGTGTCACGATCCATTTATGACCAATTATTTTATCAATTTTAAACACCTCAATAGCCAGGAATGTAAATGGTAACCATAACTCCCATATCTGAGGCAACGTTGTCTCGATTACATCTGTGCAACTCCCATTAAAGTCAATTACAGTTCTGAGTGCACGTCAGAGTGGAAAACTGGGACGATCACAATTTTAGATCAGCTGTAACAGCGTAACGAATAACCCCAGATTCTCCATAGCTGGATGAGGGACGGGGTAAGATTCTCACCCCTGCTCCAGCCTTCTTATGCCAGGTAAAAGGGCCAGAGCGGAGTGGAGGGGCCCTAAAACCCACAGAGAGGATCCCCAGGTGCAGATGCTGTGGAAGACAGCTGATGATCCCCTTGCCAACTCCCACATCGAGTATATGTGTACGCAAGCCGAGGAATCACACCCCTAGCTCGTAGGGGAGATGTACCGTGGGCCCCCAGGACTGTCTAAGTTACGCCATGGCCCATGGAGCACCCCAGAATCAGGCACAAAAGGTGACTTAAAGCCAACATAACGCCCGCTCCCTCTGGGCTGCAGACCAGAATCTCACCCACGGTTACTATGACAACTTGAACCTTTGCCTTTCCAGCTTTCCGCATGTTTAAACTGTATCCTTAACACCGAGGTGCACAAATGTTCTAATTCCGTTTCCCTATTTTATTGGGAACATAGTTGTACGTGATTTTGACTATACACCTAAACTGTGAAATACCAATGCAAAACTATCCCTTTTTTTAGCCAAGTGCAATTTTATTGTATTATTCCGTACCCCCCAAACAGCACTGACCTCTAAAAATGGAGTGGAAAATTCATACTGCACAAGTGCAAAGCTTCTTAAACTGCTTTTAACTCAATTTTTAATTGGTCCAAAGAATAGCCATCACAGAGGTCTAATCATTTGGAAAGTTGATTTTTTTTTAAGCTAACCACATACCAAAAGGTCTACCGCTTTTTATGGGGAAAATGTATATTTTTTAATACCACAGCAGAGCTCAAAAAGGGATTTTGATTTGAATGGACTGAACAAAAATTAATCATTGATCTGAGACCAAGCATAGAACATTTCAGCAATTTATTATCATGTTCATGTACAACTCCAGAGGTTCGTAACAGAAATCTCACAGAATCCTCAACTCTGCCACTTGCTACCAAGCAAACATTAGTAAGTTCTCCTTCCTAATAAATTAGCTGCTATGGCTATCACACAGATTCAACACTTCACCGCAGTCTCAAGCATGAGGACATGGGGTTTTATGGTAAAAGAATCCTGGTTTAATCACAGCTCTCTGACAGATGACAGCAGTGCTACAAAAATGAAAAATATTCATGAAACCCTAGAGAAAAGATCAATGGATTCAGGTTTAAATGTGATTATACTGTAGATTTTTTAAAAGGCTCTCCAAGACTTCAATGCAAACACGGTTTAGTAAAAAAAGTGTAACTTATAGCCCTTGTTCTTTCAGGGTTTGAGAGTCACCTCTTATTTTGGAGGTACTTCTCCAGAACAATTCCCAAACCACCAGAAATGGGAACTTCACCGCAGATTTAGCCACTACAAACAGAAAGCCAAGAAGCTGACATTTTTCTACTTCCAAGGAGAGCTGAGAACATGCGCAGTGATTGTTCAGTGTCTCATTACAGCGTTGGAGGCCAGGCCGAAGGACTATGGCATCGATCGGGCTGGAGAACCCCGAACTGCCAAAGGGAGCTCTCATGGTGCTCAACTTTTTGCAGGATGTAGCCTTTGGTTTCTCCTCCAGCTTTGGGTAAGACCGTGTCGAGAGGTATGGGTTCTTCTTGCTCACGGCCCCACTGAAGTCAAAGGCAAAACTCCAGTTGACTACAATGGGTTCAGGATTTCATCCCAGTTCTGAGACCTTATATCTGAATGTTTCTTGGCTAGTCCCTAAAGATGGGCGGTCAGCAATCTAGTTCCTGTCCAAGTTGGCCTATCAAATCATTACATACTTAGAAGTTTGTTTTTTTTTAAACAAAAACAAGATTATGGAAGAAGAGACATTAAAGCACTTGGAGCATCAATGTCCTTTGACCAGTGCCCCCCAACCCCCACACCTCTCCGGTAAAACACCTACAAATCTGCCAACATGCAGCCCTCCTTCAAACACCATCATACTGCAAACCTCAGCTCTTAAAACTGAAAACACAACATAGAACCATCCTCTGGGTCTTTCAGTTTGCTCTCACACCACTGAGAGCACTAGAGAGCCAGAGGAAGAGAGACAAAGAGGGTAAGATGGGCAGGAAGACCAGAGGGAAAAGCAAGAAAAGATGAGACGTGGAACGGGAGAGGAAAAACAAGGGAAGGAGAAAGGAAAGAGAGAATAGAGATGTCCTCTGATCTGGAAAAAGAATTAGTAGGTTCTTTCCAATCTGCTCAACTGCAGAGGGAAGACAAGCAGGGGGGGAAAAAGACCAAAAAAGGTGGAAAAATCCAAATAATTTGGAAACAGGAGAAGTAGAAACATGAAGAAGGAAAGGCAAAGACAGACAAAACCTTGCTGATTTTTGTCAGCGAATCACATGTGTTTCTTCAATTTTACAGTACTGTAGCTCCCTGATGCATCTCCTACAGCTCTGAGTTTGGGCCGGGGGAGAGGCGCTGCAGAAGGTTGTTGCTGCAGGGAACTGAATCTTATAGCTTTGTAATACTCCTGCTAGGCACAGTTTTTGTTTAAGTTAACACGCCACAGCAGGTTTATGCAATTATAGGAGAGTTCCCAAAATAGCAGGAGACTAGTATTTCATTTAGCAATTGTGTATGCTGTCTTTCCACGTCCGACTGCACAGAATTTAATCCTATCGTTAAAAAACAATCAATTAAAGATCCTGGGGAATGTTTTTCCCACTGTCTATAGAGCTGATGCACAGAAAAGCCATTCAGAACTCCAGCTGTCAGGCAGTTGTGTCACTAATTCTATCAAAACAAGTACCCCAATTTCAGAGGGCAAAAATCCAACCTCCCTCCTGCATTTGGTAGCTGCAATAAATAACATTCATCTGAATGTTAAACCAGTATTAAAAGCAGGGAGGAATCAACTTTACAAAGAAATTCCTAACTCCTGGTATCATCGGTGATTTCACATTTCAGCAAGATGGCCGCCCTCAGCCAGAGATGGAAAGAGGCACATTGTATTTTCAAGTACATTGTACAACTGAGACATCATCACACCAGTTTCAGAAAACCAGGATGACCAAGAGGCGGGAGGCTTAATTTTTACACACAATTAGGCCTTTCTTTTTCCCTTTTAAGAGTTACTAATTGGGATGTTTCTAGCAAGACTCATTTCTTTAGAAGTCAACCAATTACTGTATGTCAGGGGATTATGACCTGCTTCAGGCCTGCGGCTCTAATGTCACCAGCAAGATCACAGGTTCTGGTGAAAATAACAAAACAGAAGCAAACTCTGATTCTCCCCTCCCCTGCGCCTCATGCAGACATTTTCACCAGCACAGTGATGAAAAACGGGAGCATTTTGCACCAGTGGAAGTGACTACACAAGGAGACTCAGACAATGGAGTCTCCAACCCAAAGATCATGTATCATTAGCGATTTGCATGGGGAGGGAGAGAAAAATGTTTGCAAACTGTTTCTAAATGGTGGTTAATTGGAGGACTTCCAGGAAGACTCAGCCCTTTTTAGAAAGAGAAGCACAAGGAAACATCATTCTTTGTACAGGAAAGACCCAAACATGGGAAGTGGGTTTTAGCCAACGAAAACTTATGCCCAAATAAATTTGTTAGTCTCTAAAATGCCACAAGTACTCCTCGTTCTTTTTGCTGATACAGACTAACACGGCTGCCACTCTGAAACCTGTAAACATGGAAAGGTTTCTTGGAGATGGAATTTATATTGAAATGCAACAGAGAACCTTTCCCTCCTCCTGAGCTCACTGACGAGAAGTAAAGAGAAGAGACTCCTGAGAGGTCTGCCTGCAGCCACTGTCCGCAGAACTCAGACAGCTGTATTGTGGAAGCAGGCCCCACACACTTTGCCTCCTAGCAAACAAAATGGAGATTTGATTTTTTTTTAATTACTGTGAAACGTCTGTATGCTTAAGAGCAGCAGGCCTGTTTAAAGAGGGAGCCAGGTGAGCTCGCTGGGCCGTTGTTCAGTTCCAGAGGGGTAAAACGTCAGAAGCAGTTGCTGCAGCTTAGGTTAGCTGCCCCGGCATCAAATTGTCACTTCCATTTGCAAGCGGCAGGTTCGTGTTAAGATCTGTCAGATGTGGTTTCTGCAGCATGGCAGGAGGCCCAGACCTAATGGAAACTAACCCAAATCTTGCTCCTAGTATTTGAAGCTGTGGTTACCAACTGCTTGTGGGCTCCATGTCTCCTACCTAAACCAAACAGGAGGGAGTTGGGTTTTCTTTGAAAACAATAAAAGTTAAGACCCTTGACCTCTTAAAGGGCCACATGAGGTGAACAGGTCCAAAATGTACCCCCTTTCAAAACACCGGGAAGGCCTATTTCTACGTGCTCTGTTGGCCCCAGAATGCCCATCCGTTCCCATAGTGACACAGGCCACACCAGGGTGTGCTCTCCCGTGTCTGGAGCTGGCAGGGAGGATGGGAGGGATAGCTCAGTGGTTTGAGCATTGGCCTGCTAAACCCAGGGTTGGGAGTTCAATCCTTGAGGGGGCCACGTAGGGATCTGGGGCAAAATCAGTACTTGGTCCTGCTAGTGAAGGCAGGGGGCTGGATTCGATGACCTTTCAAGGTCCCTTCCAGCTCTATGAGATAGGTGTATCTCCATATATTACCTCATTCCTTCTCTGTCTCTAAATCTCCTCTGGCCTGCTAAACATGCCGGCTGCTGCTACCGGGAACTATACCCCGCCCTCCTCGCCGGTGAAAGGTTACAAACCAGGGCCTGGAAGGGGACTCTGGAGGGAATCCACCACCCAACACCATTCTGCTCAGTGACCAACCCCAGGTACTGGGTTTTTTCGTAAGAGCAGCAAGGGGGGGTGGGGTGTCTCTCTGTTCCAGGCCTGTGAGCTGACCACCGGAAGACAAGACAGGCGCTGAGGCTCTAGTACATTTCAGTGTCTTATTGGCTCAGAACCACCAGGATGGTGGGACAGCACAACTTTTTCACCTTCTTCTAAGAAATGTACTGAACAGCTGCCCAGAGCAAGATTGTGCCCAAGATCACAGCTGCGTTAATTTCACTTGCAAACGATGAATCCCTCAGAATTCAATTTTAAAACTAAAAAACAAATGAGCCAATTGAATCTGTGTCTTCTTTGGGGTCTAATTTAGTTTTTAAAATTCATTACTTTCCAGGGCAATGTGTAAAAATCTCACCTTACCAGCTTTTTAAGTTTAGAAATCTCAAAGGCAGCCAATTAGCCAAGACGATCAGAGAGCTCAAGCTAAAAAAAGAAAGCTGCTTATATTTTGTTATGGAAGCAGATGGCAACCATGTATTTTATACCCTGAAGGCTGCATCAGCAATTTCTCCACCCGACTGTGTCTGAACACAAGATGACTGCAGATCCTGAAAACAAGAACTGGGGTAGTCTGGCAGACTGTGCACCAACACACGGCGAACAGGTGACTCACCCTGGTAAAGAATTCCTCCTTCGCTCAGCTGACACAGCTTTGAAAGATTTTTTTAAGTCTTAGAGCAGTTAGACTTCTTCTTGCACAATGGAATCCTGGTGCAAGGCTGCGTTTCCTAGGTGTTACCGCAAAACAAATTCATCATCATCATCATCATCTCCCTGTTCTTGCTGGAACGTGTGGTGGGGAAGAGACACTTTCCCAGTGACAACAGTGCCACAATTTGGGGGGGCTTTGGTTTTCTTGTTTAAATTGGTTCAGTGTGATGATGTTAGGAGGGGATTAGCTACAAGACAAAGGAAGGAGGGTGGGGGGGACTGAAGGGATTGGAGAAAACGGCCAGTCTCACAAGAGAGTGACAATGCCTGAACGAGGTCGATCCTGGACACAAACCTTCCATTTAAATTACTGGGTCTAAAACTGACCCTTTGGTGGCTCTTTTAAGGCCCTTACAGAAAAAGGGGCCTTAGCCACTGCAGAATATTCCCCATCTCCTTCAGCTGGACATGGGAAATGAAGGGATCCCGAGGTACCACAGGTGGGTTGGAAGAAAGTAGAATACATTTATCCTGGGAAAGCCCATGTTTAACAACGGAGATAGACAGAGCAGCGTTTACCTGGGCGAGCTTCTCTTCTAAAATAAGGACAGAGTAATCCCAAACACAGCCAGGGAACCAGACACCCCTCTTTTTAAAAAAAGAATAATTTATGTCAACAAATAACAGCGCCACCAGAAGTCCTGAGGGTCGGACCCGGAGTGGCGTGAGGTAGACTAGCTGCAACCCAGTACCTGTTTGGACTAGACTGTCATGCTTGCCACACCTGTTGGTTTTAATGGCTCCCATGTGTTCCTTTCTGAATGGCATGGCCCCGGTTAATATCGTAATCCATTGTGCTGTGCAGATGCTAGCGTTGCAGGATCTCCCAAGCCCCACATACCCCCACTCCTTCAGAACTGTAGGGGACAACTGAAAACTGGCTCTGTAGTGCAACAGATAGTGCAGTGGACTCCTGCAGCTAGGAGGGCAGTCGGAGGTTGGGAAGTTGAGTCCCACCAGAGGTGTGCTTTTGAGTCACTTCCAACCAAAGGAAGGTATTTCCTTCAGAAACGCTCAATGGATTGTGTTATGCAGGAGGTCACACTAGATGTCCATTCTGGCCTTGGAATCAATGAAAATTTAAGCTGCAGAAACTAAATAGGAGAAGGTAGCACTAGAGACCAACAGCTGAAATTAATGGTGGCAGTTGCCTTTCCCTGCAACCAATCCCATCCTCCAGCTCTTACTCACACCAGTAATCTCAGTGAAGTCAGCGGGACTAGTCCCGTGAGTAAAGGCAACTTGGGTGAGCAAGGGCTATCAGGCCATAACCAAGTGCAATAATGCAAAGAGAAAGAAATGTGCCTAAAACTGACTGACCTTTGCCCCATACCCTGGCCTTCCAACAGCCAGAACCAACAAGGAAGTCTTCGGTCTTACAGTAAGTGGTTTGATTGTTCCAACCTCTCCCACCGTCAGTAGAACTGGTTCCTAACCCACGTATGGTCCATAGCCATCCTGAGTGCTGCAGGGAAGGAGGGACACTGGCAGTCTGGGAAGGGACATCCATCACAAGAGCACACGCAAGGTGGAAAGACGGTCAACCAGCACCATTCAGTCTCACCTCAGTAACGATACAAACTATGTTGTTAATGTAATGGCAGGAACTTCTCCGTCCCAAGTGCTGTCTGTAGCAGTCACCCATCCCAGGGCGCGTTATTTTTTACTGGGTATCAATGCATCCATAGCCCATACCAGCAAATCCAGAATTATTTCTATAGAAACAAAAACAATCACATTCTCTGGAGCTCAGGCTTAACGTGCATGAACTGTTTCCACACGTTAATACGTTATTGGGGCTGCTGGTGAGTCATCTTGAATTCCGATGACAGGAGAGATGATGAATGCTACCTGCCTGCTAACACCCCTTAAACCCCACTCAACATGTGCTTGGCCACTAAAAGCACCAGAAAGCGACACGTTGTTCTTCGGAATATCCCCAAATACTCCAGAGCTGTTGACTTCAGAGCACGCTGCAAGGCCCACCTGTTCGCCCAGGTCTCTGTGGAGGGGGTGCAGTGAGTGGAGGTCTTTCTGGGTAGGTTTATTTATTTAGATGGGAGCCCAGGGTTGACTTGTTATTTTATTTTTGGCTAGTGACATGCAGCGGTGTGCATTCTTGGTTGAACTCGGGAGAGGCTGTATTTTTAAATGTATGTCAAAGGCGGCTACAGCCTGATCAGCATTTGTAATGAAGTGTATAAATGTGAGGAAGGCACTAAAAGCCACGTGGCCTTTCGGAAAGATGAGCAGCCAGGCAGGGACAGAAGTCCGCACCGGAAGCAGTTCCAGCTGGGACTGATGGACACTGGTGGTGTCATCTGGCTGCTGTATGTAGCTTTCCTTCTGATCATTTTCTCTTTTGTGCTGACTGGCCATTTACTCCAAGCCCTTCTGTCCCCATCCATCCTTCCTTTGTCTTGCCATTGAGCGAATCCTCTGCTAACATCATCACACCGAAAGCATTTAAACAAGAAAACCAGAGCCCCCCTGAAACGGTGGCACTAACATGATGTTTGTTCATTCTACTTGTGTGATCATCCTGTCTTGTCTAGTTAGACTCTAAGCGGCACGGGCTGCCTCCTATTCTGTTTGGACAGTGCCAGGATCCCGTATTCCGCTGGCCCCTTGGCACCGCTGTGTCTAGAAAACTCGATATTTGGAAGGGCGCGAAGGGTAATGCAAGACTTGCAAGTGGGGAGCCGTCTGGTCTCTAATAAGTAATATGGCCCTTTCAGCACTTAGAGACTGATCAGTGGGGACTGATCCCTGAACATCAACGGGAACTGCAAGCGCCGAGCACAGCTCGTTCATGTCTAACGAACAGCCTCCGTTATTAAAGCTCGAAAGCCGGTCTCTTTCACCAGCAGAAGTTGGGCCAATAAAAGATATTCCCGCCTCCACCTTGTCTCAGGCCAGGTCTGCACTACAGACCTAGATGGGCATAACTACGTCACGCAGGGGTGTGAAAAACCCACCCCCCGAGGGATGGAGTTATATCAACCTAACCCCCAGTGTAGACAGCGCTATGTTGACGGGCGAGCTTCTCCGTCGACACAGCTACTGCCTCTTGGGGATGGATTAACTCCGCCGACCGAAGAACACTCCCATCAGCGTAGGAGTGTCTCCACTAAAGCACCGCTGCACGTGAAAGCAAGGCCTCCGCCTTTATTAAAGGGTTTGAACTGTGGTTAGTGGAGAGGTGCTAAACGAAGATTTCATTATGAATAATCACTGCGGGGGTGGAGCACAATGCAGAAATCTTCATGCTCACTCAAATGAGTGAAGGGGAGAGAGAGGCTACCAAACACTATGCTTAAAGGAATAACCTGTGACGAGGCCGCGAATAACCAAGGAAAGGTGTAACAGGGGACATCAGACTGGGAAGGAAGGAGCAGGCTGGGGATTTGCTGTATAAAAATAATCAATAATATGGTAATTACCGGCCCAAACTCACCCATAGGTGCTGGGACAATTTTTATAGCGGGGGTGCTGAGCGCCATTAAGCAAAACTGCAAACCCTGTAAATGACGAAAACCACTTCAAACCAGGGGGTGTAGCTGCACCCCCAGTTCCAGCACCACTCGCCTAACGGTAATGCATGGGACTAAATAATCAAATTAACTGAACATATTTAGCAAATCCAGGGAGGGGGGGGAAATCTGCTTCCCTTTTATTTAAAAAAAGATTGAAGTAACAGCGATCCCATGCAGCTCCCATCCTGTGCAGTAGCTCCACACAGCTGGTCAGGCAGGGAGTTACAAGGGAACCTTTTCTATGTCTGTACCAGACTGCACAATCCTCAATCCTGTCCACGGTAGAGGGAAAATGCAAAAATAAAGACTTGCTTTGAGACCAGATTTGCTTGTTATATAAAGAGTTAATACTGCAGCTGTTTTAGACTCTTCTCTAAAGGGTTAATAAACCCAGTACCACAGCAAGGGTGTTAAACTCCTACACCTTTCGGTTCAAAGGCAGCTTTGCAGTGCCGAGCAGTCTTCTGAAGCGTGACCTTTTCACAAGGTTTCCAATTCAGTAAAGAAAAACGGTTTTTAAAGGCACCCTAACTAATTGCAGCCAGAAGGCAGCACCTTAAACTCCGGCATATGCTTGGGTAGGTCTCCACACTGCAGTGCAGAAATGTCAATGCATTTGGTTATTGTGAGGGGGTTTCTGCAAAGGTTCAAGGGGACAAAGTCACCGTGCAGGTCTCAGGAATTAGATACCCTGACGCATGCTCAGAAGCCAATTCTTATTTCCATTCAACTCTTTTCTTCTTTTAGCAAGAGGTTAGCTCATAACAGGGGACATCCCCTGTTAATAGCTTTTAAGGACAAAAGGGCCATTATGATCATTTAGTTTGACCACCCACATAACAGCCACAGAATCTCAACCAGCAATTCCGGCACCTAGCCCAATAATCTCTGGATGAACAAGAGCATCTGTTTAGATTTAAAGACTCCAGAGGTGGAGAATTTACCACCTTCGTTGGTAATCTGTTCTAATGGTTAATGACCCTCACTGTTAAAAACACCTGTCTCTTGCTGCCAGTTTGAATGTGCTGATTTCATCTCCCAGGCATCAGGTCTTGTTATGCCTTTGTCTGCTAGATTAAAAGGCCCTTATCACTTTGTTTTGAGGCTAAAGGGTATGTGTACACTAGAAACGCTAGAGCAGTACAGCTGCAGTGCTGCCACTGCGTCGCTGTAGTGTAGACCCGCTACAGTGACAGAAGGGATTCTTCCATCAGTGTAATAAATCCACCCCTATGAGTCACAGGCTAAGTCAATGGAAGAATTCTTCCCTCGACCGAATGGTGTCGACACCAGAGTTTAGGTCAGCTTAGAAAGTTTTCACCACACTGAGCCATATAGTTAAACCAACCTAACTTTGACGTGTAGACCAGCCGTAGAACAAATCTGGATCTGTCTTTGTGCTGTGCTACTGAAACACAAATGCCAAGCTCACATGAGTTAGTTTGTGTTTACACGGCTGAGTCATTAAACTTTCCTTGATCTTGGTTGTCCAACATTTTCTCCAAGTAACGAAGAGGAACAAGATCATTTTAATCCAAAGCGCATAAAAAAAAAATCCCTACAGCGTAGCAGTAAGCGGATAGTCAGCACGCAACAACCTAGATACTGTTAGATGTCACCACACCTGGAAACTACAAGAGCATTTAGTGTTATCCAAATAACTCCACCTTTTACATGAGTCCGGAGCTCAGATTTTCCAGGCTGGTATCCAATGAGAAAAGCTACCTTTTGCGCCAAGCCCAAAGCACCGAGGGCGGACCAACAGGAAGAGTCTTACATCGGCACAGAACTGACTAGATGACCCAGTGGGACTTTTCCATCTTTAACGGCTATGATTCTGCAAGCACAGGGAGTTACTTGTTTCCTGCTTCCTCTCCGGCATGAGGGAAATGACTTCCTTCTTGGAAGGGATCTGGCTGACACAAATTTCAGAGGATGCAACAGAAAGGAGAGGAAAGCATGAGAGGGCCACAGAGAGTTACTGGGGGTTCTGCATACCTCCCTCCTCTCAGCTAGAGCTGTTAGCTCCTGAGGTTTGTACATTCCTCTTTCTGCTAACTGCTCACTGAAGCTGGCAACCTACAATCTTTCCTGCTTAGAATGTAAACTCATCCGGGCAGGGGCCTGCCTCTATATGTCCATAAAGTGCTTACTACACTCTCAGGGGCTACGTGAATAATAATACACGGAACAACTGAACTGTGGCACCCCATTATTAAGTTTGATAGAAACTTCCCTCTTGTACTTCACACATTCCCTTGTAGATAGGCTAGTTGTTTTAAATCAGCATTTAGTTTTTCCGATTTGTAGTCTGATTCAGGACACAAAATGCACAATAAACAATTTCAGAAACGCTCCCTGCGAGTCTAAGGTGGAATCTCCATCCTTAGAGGTTTTTAAGGCCTGGCTTGACAAAGCCCTGGCTGGGATGATTTAGTTGGGGATTGGTCCTGCTTTGAGCAGGGGGTTGGACTAGATGACCTCCTGAGGTCCCTTCTAACCCTTATATTCTATGATTCTATAGTATGGTTGGGTAGTTTTTAGATGCTACAGAACTGCACAATGAAGGCCACCCCATGAACACTGCGACAAGATCAGAATAAATTTAGTGAACGTTATGGCTCCAGGACAGTGCGTTCTGCATTAGTGCCCAATGCGTGCAAAATCTCAGTGCCCATTGTTAATAACATTCCCCTGGCTTTTCTCTTTCTTGCTTATTCAGAAGCAGCCCTGTCAAACCAGACCTTTAGCAGAGTCACTGGGTCCATGTACATAGCTTGACAAAGACATTGAGACCAATGCTGCGGATGTATGGTTGGGGGAGTTGCTTTATTTTGTAAGCTTATGTTTAAGCATTTATCTAGTCGAGTAAGGTAAAATTAATTTTCACCCAGGCTGTCTTCTCACGTAGGACATACCCAGCACAAACAAAAGAAAACTACACACATAGGGTATAGTCCGTGTACAGATATACTGGATAGTGATACATTTATTATTTTAAATTTATATTGCAGAAGTCCTGCAGGTGTCCACCAAGTTGGGGCCCCAAGGCACTAAGCAATCTACAAACACAGTAAAATGACAGTTCCCACAGCAAAGCTTATACAAAAAATAAAAAACTACAAGACATGACAGGTGAAGGAGACAAGTAGCTAGCTGTGTGCACAACTCTTAGCCAATGATGACTAGTAAGCATAGCCAAGCCATGGTCAGATGGCCATATTAATATTACTGTCTGACAGTGTTCACCTATTCCTTTCAGAAGTTCAGAGCTGGAGTTGCAAGTTGGGAAGTTGAAGGTGTCTGCAACCCCAACATTGTAAATCTATGACTCTCAAAGGGAAGCTGACTTCCTGGACATTTCATTGTCCAAGGGGAGAAAAACGCAGAGCAAACAGATAGCACGAGACATACTGGATTTCTAAAATTTCCAGTTTTAGTAATCTACTTCAGCAGTTCTCAAACTGTGGTACATGCATCAGAGCAGCAATCAGGTGGTCTGGGAACTGGTTTAAAGTATTGTATTGGACCAAAAAAACTATTATATACTGACTAAAGTTATAAAGATGGTAAGCTAAGCGCATTTGAATTTTAGATGCCATACATTAAGCTCTTACAGTCCATGAATAAAATTAAATAAATAAATGGAGATATCCTATCTCCTCGAACTGGAAGGGACCTTGAAAGGTCATTGAGTCCAGCCCCCTGCCTTCACTAGCAGGACCAAGTACTGATTTTGCCCCAGATCCCTAAATGACCCTCTCAAGGATTGAACTCACAACCCTGGGTTTAGCAGACCAATGCTCAAACCACTGAGCTGTCCCTCCCCGCCAATCACCGATCTAAGGTACTGTTGGTTACACAGAAGAAGAAATTTGTTTGAAATACATAACTTAAGTTGACAGTGTGTCTCTTAAGACAACACAGAAAAAAAGTTTGGTGTCAGGGTTATAAAAACGCAAGGAAACATTTTGTGCCCAAAGAAGAGAAAAAAAATCCCACTCTGCTCCTGACCTCACAATCCTACCCTCACCATACAAGCCTAATAGTTTAATTTGATTTTATTCAGACATTTTCACCACTCATTCTGGCCTTGTCGTACATATTTTTTGATAAACTGCAAATGATTCTCTCTTTGGAGAAAATCCAAAATCTGTCTCCCTTTATATTTCCCTACAATATAATTATTCGCACTGATTGATTGCAGACATCTGAAGTTTGATTTCTTACACACACTAATTCTAATTCTAGGTCACCAAACTACTTTCATAGTCGTGTCAGCACTGTCTAGACAAACCATTAAAAACAGGATGCAATGATCATCAAAAACGAAACGTCAAGTTCACGGCTCAGAGATACTGAGGGAGCCATGAAAAATGTCTGTCACTATACAGTCTCTTCAGTTTCAATTCTGGCCAGTGACATTGTTTAACAGTTACTTCATTAGTTAAAAAAAGTTATTTGATGCTCGTTGGGCAAAGCAAAATTTATATTTAGCTCCAATACAATTATCGTACGAAGCCCAGCACACCTGTACCATGGAATCTCTTCTAAGAGCTTGTCTACACTACAGTTTGCAGTCATGTATTCAATGACAAGTTAGTATGCGTTGCTCAAAAATTGCATCTTTTTGTTATTACATCGCCTTGCCTCACGCCAACCTGCTTCTCCCCTAGCAGTGCACACATCCTGCGGCTATCCTTACGGGCAGAAAAACAAGGACTAAAAGAAGGGATTCACCTATGGCTCATGGTGCACAACTCCTAGAATACTGGATTGATTAAATTACTTTTTTAATCTCTATAGCATTAAACACAAGAGGCAAAATTTCACCATAGCATACGCAGGTACAACTCCCATTGATTTCAATAGAAGTTGCCCTTGCATCAGTCAGAACAGAATTTCATCCAAGAGGTGGGAAATTTAAGGCCTCAAAGCCCACTGAAGTCTATAGAAAGACTCATTAACTTCAACGGGCTTTGGATCAGGCCCTTAGCAAAAAATGGAAACTGAAGGTATTGATTGAAACACCGACCCTGGATCTTTGGTGTTGCTGCATACAAATACATACTGAAATGTTATGTGGCTCCCCTGAGCATACCTGTCTTCTGCTATCTTTAATGGATTTCTCATCACTACCCCTCAAAAAATAAATTCCATACAAAATGAGATTAGTTTGCTAGTGTTTTACATCAGAGCTTGCTTTCCTTTTTTGCCACCTCTGAATGTGGAACTATTCCAAACTCTGAACACACAAGTTGTAGTCTTGGCAAAATACAAATCAGCACTCTGTCAAAACAGAAAACTAAGGCAGGCGCTGATCTGTGAACATTAATCCACTGCAGTCAAGGAGGAGACAATTTTCCCTTGAGAAAGTCCTACATTAAAAGAAAAAACAAGATTAATGTGACTTTGAAATATCACAAGCACTGTTTATCTTCCTACTGTCACAGCAGATCTTTTTTTATACAAAGAGCCTTAAAATTCAGTCTATGTAGCTCTTCTGCTTTAGATGTACAAACGGGTACATTAAAATCTTAAAGTATAGCAAAAATAGATATAATGTAACCTGATTTTTCTCAATATACAGCTTTAGAGTTACTGAATAATTACTTCATTTAAAACGTATGCTTCCTAATTGCTTCCATTGATATAATCTCTGTTAATTAAACTCAACATAGATGCATATTACTGTGCATTCCCAGGTATTTAGTAATTTGGACGCACACACAAAGTTCATTCCTTAACGGTTCCGTGTCAGTGTTAAAACTGTCCAAGGTATTTAAAATGTTCTTGCAGTAGACACACACTTTAGCAGCAGATAAAATGCAAATGCCCTTGATGGATACAGTCAGAAATAAAAGCATCTATCCCCATATGAGGGGGAATGAAAATGTTATACAAGCTTAATAAAAAGCAGAATCTACTGCATGAAGATAATATCCAACATTTAACAACAGAGTTGCATCTTTTTCATGTAACCCAGAATAACACAGACATCAGGCTGATACAGAAAGCTCGCCATCTCATTTATATCCTCCTCATTTTTCTTCTACACATATCCCATAGATCATAAATATATATTAATAACTGTAACACTCAACGTTTACATTCATCCATAACATTTACAATTAATACTCTTCAAATGACCTTTAATAACAATGAACTACCATAATACTGCCTCACACATTAATTTTTATTACAAATACTATATTACAAAATGTTCAAACTAATCTCTTTACAAAAAATATACATCCTCATTATATTTTTCCTTGAACAAAAGCAATGTCTCATTTGGCCTCTAAGAACTGTGGAAAAAACCCCATCCCCTTTTTTTTCCTTAATTAAAACATTTGACTCAAAGGTTGGAGGAGAGGGAGGGGACCACTCTCCGGGGATGAACAAGAAATTTTCCCAAGGAGATGGGATTGGATGGGGCTACATTCTCAATTAATGTAAGCCTGTACTGGAGTGAGGGAGGCGGGAAGACAAAAAGTACTGATCCCCTACAGTCGTAAAGGTAACCACCCAAATGAGATCCAAGGCAGAGCGGTCTTCCCTGGGTCTGCAGACACACCACTGGAGAGCATCCCAGAGATGCAGTGGAGTGAAATTTGGTCAGTTCCACTCATGCTCACAGGGTTCTAAACTGATCACGGACCTGTCAATTTCAGGATGGGGCTGTTTGGGAATACTGTGACAGAAGCAGCCATTGAAATTAATCAGTGGAGGAAGACCAAAAAAAAAAAAAAAAAGAGGCTGGGGGAGGAGTAAAAAAGTCAAACCATTAGCCCAGTTATGAAACACAGTTAAAGAGATACCATCCATCTGAAATCCAGTCTTCTTTTTTTTTTAATGCAAGTTAAAAGCAATTCCAAATCCTGCCCAAGTCCACCTGCTGGTTTTGGGGATTTCATAGTCACATTTTCCTATTTAAAAAAAAATGTCTCTCTCCCCCAGGGCTGGGAGACCCTTACACAAACAACAGGTGAAACTGACCCACTACTTACGGCAAACAATGAAAGTGAATGGTCAGGAGGGGCTGTCAAATACACTAAAGAAAGACTTGAAAACAGAGAAAAATATTTCTCTTTAACCTTTCCGGTATATTGCTTGTGTTACTTGTTACTGTAGCAGGTTAAAAATAATAATAATTTAAAAATTGACACCCTTTTAATGTCCTGTCTGCGCTATGTATTATAACCATGCTATTAGTGATTGTAGTTAGCGCATGGACAGGTTTTAACACTTCATTCTGAACGTCTTGGAACCCTGGAACCTAGTAACGCTCCTCTTCTGTTTCACACTGTTCTACACAGTCATATGGAAAACAAATCTCTTAATTAACATTTTTAACCACACAGACATTCCTCTCCAATAACCCATTTCATTTTTAAAGAGGGGAAGTCAAAATTGGAAAGATATACATTTTTAAAAAATACCAAGATCGTTTTAAAAGCTGATTATCCAACATATCCCCACCCCCCCGCCCCTGAAATACTTCCTGTGGCTCTGTAGTATTTCTACATCAGCTTTTAAATACAGATACCTGAACAACAGAATTTTGTTTTGCTTTTTTGAAGTAGGCCTCAGCTTGATGTTAAAAATGCCCAAAATTTCAGGAACAGAGAAAAAAAAATCTTCCTATTTGTGCAAATGGAAACTAACACACACAAAAACCCACACAGAGCAATAGCTGTTGAGGAAAAAACAACTGATTTTGCAGACAGTTTTCCAAACAATGTGAAATTTATAAAGGGATGCACATTTCAACCTCCTTACGACAGAAAATAATTTTCTATTGCTGGGCTTGTTCCACAAGCATCTGATTCAGTTACTCGAAGGCAGGCGTGAAGCTATCCAGCCTTCCATCAGTCAAGTTTATTCTCCCTTTTTCCAGCAGAATGAAAACCACATGCTCCCTGGCTTCCAAGTCCTTTATCTGGGTCAGTGTTACCACAATCTCTCCACACAGCAGACTGCTTCCCTATTGGTTGTTGTCAAGATTCATTAAGGCCTGGATGAGAGAAAAAGGATCAAGTGCACCATCTTTTCAGGCTGTGGACAGCTGATCTGCTCTGGATAATTTCCATTGTTTAATGACCTGAAACAGGCCAAGTCATAAGAGAAATCTAGCAGAACAGGAGAGGGAGGCCTCTCCCTTGTTATTAGTCTCCACATACAGATAAAAAATTATTACACTTTTAAGTCAGAACAATTCCCTGCAGTTGTATTGTAGCCATTTCAAATCTAGATTGTCTAATTTACATGCATATTCATAATCCCTGTGTAATTAAATTCTTCAATCCCTGGAGTGTCTTTCCTAAACAATAGTCATTTATCTTACCCAGATAAGGGTGCCCTCCATTTATTCCACTTTGTAGCTAACAGCATTCCCTTTTGATCAAGAGTACGCAGCAGACTCAAATACAATCTTCAAGATATTGAAATAGCAAGATTACACTCCTTTTCTTCTAAAGTTACCCATTTAAATGATAACACACTCTCTCCTGAATTCAGAGTAAAACCTTTCACCTAAAGTCACCATAACCAGCACACGCAACAACGCTCCCTTCAAATGGATGTACTTGTAATATGCCCCTCAACACTACCCAATTTTCACCTGTTCCAGACATCTTAGCAACTAAAGGTCGACACTTTGTATCCAAGCAGCCGAAAAATCACTTTTAAGAGACACTACCAGGCTGCAGAGTACTAATCTATTCAAACATTATGCTGGATAAATTAATTTGACCTGTAATTATAAAAGTGTTTAATATTTAACAAACTCACATTAGAAGATTCTGAAGAAAAAAGCCTGACACTACATGCCAAACCTAGTTTGGGGTCACGGAATTATAAGTGTTGGGCTTGACCTGTTCATGCCATTCTACCCAAACCTTCCTCTGTCGTTTTATGCGGCGTCACAATGGCACGCAGTGAAGCAATGTCCTTAGTTATTGCTAACAGTCATTTATTAGAACACCCCTCTGGCTGGGATCCTGTCAGATCTGGCAATCTAAGCAGAGTTGGGCCAGGTCAGCGCTGGGACGGGAAACCCCAGAGTGCCGCAGGAAGCAATGGAGCTGGCAATTCTTCTTTTGGAATCAACGCCTTGGCATGGCGCTCGGGGCTGCTCTGCTGCTGGAGGTGCTGTCTTCCTGATGGCGAGTAAAACCCCCAGCCAAGCCACTTGTAGTCATTAAAGAGCCTATGGCCGTATTCATGAGAGTAAGGGGGGAGGGGACCACATTCTACTTAAAGTATTTAAACTCCCCTTCAGGGTTCATTTGGACACCGTATGCTTCTCTTCCTATTCCTGAGAGACACCGGCCTCCTTATACCCCAGGAGTAGATGCCGACTGCCCGTCAGTAGGAATTCAAGTGATGCCCGTGTCCTTTGCACAGCGTCCACCCCAGGACGGGGCGGTATCAGGTAGACAGTCAAAGGTCATCATGACAAGGACCACAGCAACAGGGGATTTTTCAGTTATTTGTGTTTTCCTTCGAACTGATTCCCTTTTTACAGGAAGACAAATGGTTTGTGAGTGAGTCATACCCAGAGCACCCTAATCAATCCACAAATGCCAACCTCTCTCACCCCAGGACTCTTGGCTGGATGCAGCTGTCCCCGCTCTGTTATTTACTTTAATATTTTGTTCTCTCTCTGGGGCAGAGGAACATCTTCGTTAGTGACCGTCTGACTCACATCCAGACGGGATGTCTGCTAAGGTGGCGATGAGGACTTTTCTTTCCAGCTGCAGGTAGCCCTCTGCTGTGGGAATACCTGAACAGCCCCCTCAATTGCTTCTCAGGCTGACCCCACAGATGTCCCTCAGTATCCAAGACACTAATACGCAGCGGCAGGCGAGTGCAAACCCATCAGGCTTAAAAATGGCACAAGCACCTACTTGTCCAAAAACATGGCTAAGCTCCACTTTGGAAGCCCGACAAGCCACTTGTATCCTCGGAAAGGTTCCTTCTACCCCCAACACTTTCAGGTTAGTGGGTCACAATACAGTAGCAAGCAGGACAACCACAGGAGGGAAATACCAGTGGTATATAACACGTCTATACCAGTGGTCCCCAAACTGTGGGGCATGCCCCCCTAGGGGGCATGGAGGAACATTTGGGAGAGGGGGGCAAGCGGGGGCCGGAGCCAGCCCTCAGGGGGGCAGGGAGGGAGCACCACCCAGCTCCGGCCCCAGCCCTGCCCTCAGCCAAGGCCCCAGCTTCGGCTCCTGGCCCCAACCGCAACTCAGCCCCAGTTCCTGGCTGTGGCTTATGGCTTCACTCCCGGCCCCTAGCTCCTGGGGTTTAACCATATGTCATATTCCTGAGCTCCAAACCACCAAACACTTAGGCAACACAAAAACCCTAAGGCAAGCAGCATCTGCAGAGAGCACCCGAACAGTCCTTTGTGACTCTTTCCGACATGGCATCTTTCTAACATGCAGCCACAATGATCACACAAAAGAAGGGAACTAGATCTTATTTTAAGAACATTCTCCACAGCACTGAATTTCCCTGTGCAAAAGAGCCGGGCCTGGTAAACCCATCCTCTGTTTATGTGACTCTTCACAGATGTTGAGCAGCACCAACGGCTTTGGGAGAGAACAATGCTGTTTGCAGAAGAAAGATGCGGCATTTGAATGTGCTGTTTGCCTTCGAACAGGCCTGTCACCATAATAGAATTTGAATTCTCCACACTACCTATTCATTCTCACCTCCAGCTGAATTCTTATTTGATTTGCCTTCTTTCAGCTGTTCCTTATTTTGCATCTGTTACTCAAATGCAAAAGAATAAATGGAACATCAGTCATTCTGCGGGGACCACCAGTTCCACCACGGTCATCATTTGCCTTGCTGCAAAGTGCCTATTTTTTAATAGATTTTCCAAATTTTAGGAGTGCCACTAAACCACCTCAAGTGCCGTTCACAATCTGCTTTACAGGCATAGTGAAGGACTCTGGAACCATGCATAAGAACGCTTGCCAATTCCTCTTGACCCTTCCGCAGTTTTAAAAAGGAGGGACCGGAAAGGGAATTTTTCTTGCAATCCAGAAGAGTCTGGACTAGCTCCCGCAGTCACTTATACAGTCAGGTGAGTCGTTCCATGGGGTTCAAGGGGACTGGCTGCTCACATGAGTAAAAGGAAGCAGGTGTGGAAGCCTTGGCAGGATTGGGGCCAAAGCGAAGATCTCAATGACCCTTTCTACCTATGAGTGCACAGCAATACACAGCCCGAGCTTCCACTGGACTTTCCATAATTAGCCCTATTCGTCTCTCCCAGCTAGCGCGACAGCTTTTATAATAGGCTTTCAAAGGGATGCCCATTTCAATACTGGCGGTAACATAGCCACTATAAGTCATTCCTGTGCGAGTCCCAGGTTCAGCAAAGCACTTGGGCACGGGAATAGCCTCACCGAAGCCATCAGGACTACCCACATGGTGAATGTGTAGGATGTGCACCAGTGCTTTGCTGAATCATGGCCTAAATGCAATGCATCCTATCCACCTGTTATGCACTACATGAAACAGGTGTCCAGCATTATTCCAGCAATGTGACGGGGGGGAGGAAGGGGGGCGACAAGACACGACGTTCTGTAACATTCCAAGTGACGGATCACTGCTAACACCAATTCCCAATAAAGCTCGTCTAGAAATTCAGAGGCTACTCCCGCAGGCCCTCTGCACAGGAAAATTCCATTGACTTCAGAGCCCAGAGCGGCAGGAAGCAGAAATGTGTCCTGACATTTTCTACTCATGTTTTCTTCGAGTCGCTTTCAGCTTTGCCTACACACCAAAAAATAAGTACTGCTAGCAGTGGGTGCCGCTGAACTGGTGCCGAATGGGGGTTAGCTACAAACACAGCCGCCTCAGAAGACAGGGCTAAAGACTGTTTTCTGAAAATCTGCTGCATGCAGTCAGTTTGTCCTTGGCTATGTTTGCAACTAAATCCTGTTAGCTGCATCCACTGGTGAGCTCCTGGTCGCGAACAGGTGTTTTTCCTAGTGTAAAACAGGTGAGCAGGAGCAAACAACAAAGGGGGCAGCTAACAGTGTGTTAGACAGCCATGTTCTCAACCACACGCGATTATGTGGCACAACCAACTGTTTCTCAATTTCTTCAAAAACTACAAGCGCCTTTGGAATGTCAAAACACAGCCGAGCCGTCTGTTCTATCCCAGCTCACTACGGGATAGAGGAGAAGGCACCTGGCTTTTCCTCACATTTCACCCTACCCCATCCAGTTCCTTTGCCTTTGTGTTTCAGAAAATGGAGGAAGTAACCAGAGGGGCAGCGATTTTACACCTGATACTGACCAACAGGGAGAACTAGTAGCAAATCCGAAGGTGGAAGGCCATTTGTGTGAATGTGATAATGAAATGATAAATTTCAAGAGTCTAAGGTAAGGAAGGAGATAGAGCAGCAAAATAAGGACAATGGACTTCAGAAAAGCAGACTTTACCAAACTCAGAAACAGTGGGTAATATCTCTGGGAAGAGCAACAGAGGGGCCTGTGGCACCTTTAAGACTAACAGATGTATTGGAGCATAAGCTTTCGTGGGTGAATGCCCACTTCATCAGACGCAAGACTGGGCATTCACCAATACTTCTGTTAGTCTTAAAGGTGCCACTGGACCCTCTGTTGCTTTTTACAGATTCAGACTAACACGGCTACCCCTCTGTTACTTGATCTCTGGGAAGAAAATCTAAGGAGATCTGGAAGTCTCTCAAGGAGACAATATTAAAGACACAACTGCAAAGTACCCCCAACGCAAAGCAAATATAGGAAGAATAGTAAGAGGCTAATATGGCTCCATCAGGAGCTCTTTAATGACCCGAAAATCAAAAAGGAATCCTACCAAAACTGGAAACATGGACAAATGGCTAAGGATGAGTACAAAAGAATAGCACGAGTATGTAGGGACAAAATCAGAAAGGCCAAGCCACAAAACGAGCTACACCTAGAAGGGATATAAAAGGCAATAAGAAGCATTCTTTAA
Source organism: Terrapene triunguis (assembly GCF_002925995.2). Classification (NCBI taxonomy): domain Eukaryota; kingdom Metazoa; phylum Chordata; order Testudines; family Emydidae; genus Terrapene; species Terrapene triunguis. The sequence goes on along the minus strand of NW_020664461.1, from coordinate 3,438,375 downwards.
ATACATTAGGAGCAAGAGAAAGATGAAGGAAAGTGCAAGTCCTCTACTTACCAGGGAAGGAGAGCTAATAACTGGTGACATCAAGAAGGGTGAGTGTTTAATCCCAATTTTGCTTCAATAAAAAGGTTAATGATGGCCCGATACTTAAGGCAATTAATATTAACAACAAGGGGGAAGAAACATAAGCCAAAATAGGAAAGAACAGGTAAAAGAACATTTAGATAAGTTAAATGTATTCAGGTCAGCAAGGCCTGATGAAATTTCTCCCAAGGTAACTAAGGAACTAATGAAGCAATCTCTGAACCGTTAGCTATCGTCTTCAAGAACTCATGGAGGTTGGGTGAGGTGCCAGAGGACTGGAGAAGGGCAAACATAATACCTATCTTTAAAAATGGGAACAAAGAGACATGAGGAATTATAGACCAGTCAGGCTAGCTTCGATACCTGGAAAGATACTGAAATGATTAATCCATTTGTAAGCACCTAGATGATAAGAGGGTTATAAGGAATACCCAGCATGGATTTGTCAAGAACAAATCTTACCAAACCAACCTAATTTCTTTCTTTTACAGGGTTACTGGTCTAGTGGAGAGAGAGCAGCAGTGGATTTGATACATCTTGATTTTAGTAAGGCTTTGGGGACAGTCTCACATGACATTCTTATAAGCAAACTAGAGAAATATGGTCTACATGAAGTTGTTATAATGTGAGCATAAAATTGGTTGAAAGACCATACTCAAAGAGTAGAACCTGAAAGGGGGTTCCAAAGAGGACGGATCTAGACTGTCCTCAGTGGTAGCAGATGACAGAACAAGGAGTAATGGTCTCAAGTTGCAGTGTGGGAGATTTAGGTTGGATAATAGGACAAACTTTTTCATTAGGAGGGTGGTGAAGCACTGGAATGGGTTACCTAGGAAGGTGGTGGAATCTCCTTCCTTAGAGGTTTTTAAGGTCAGGTTTGACAAAGCCCTGGCTGGGATGATTTAGTTGGGAATTGGTCCTGCTTTGAGTAGGAGGTTGGACTAGATGACCTCCTGAGGTCCCTTCCAACCCTGATATTCTATGCTTCTATTATTCTAGTTATCAATACTGTAGTTTGCTGTCAGACTGGGAGGGCATATCTAATGGATTCATGCAAGGATCAGTCCTGGGTCCGTTACTATTCAATATTTTCAGTAATGACTTGACTAAAAGAGTAGAGAACATGTTTATAAAATCTGCAGATGACACGGGGAGGGGGGTTTGCAAGCACTTTGGAGGTCAAGAGTAGAATTCAAAAGGACCTTAATAAATTAGGGAATTGGAAGATTCAACAAGATTCAACAAGAAGAAATTCAATGAAGATAAGTGCAAAGTACTACATTTAGGAAGGAAAATTCAAATGCACAACTACAAAATGGGGAATAACTGGCTAGATGGTTGTACTGCTGAAAAGGATCTGGGGGTTATAGTGGATCACACATCAAATATAAGTCAACAATGTGATGCAGTTGTGAAAAAGGCCAATGTCATTCTAGGGTGTATTAAGAGGAGTCTCGTATGTAAAACACGGAAGGTAACTGTCCTGCTCTACTCAGCACTGGTGAGCCCTCAGCTGAAATACCGTGTCGAGTTCTGGGGCCACCGCACTTCAGGAAAGATGTGGACAAGTTGGGAGAGAGTCCAGAGGAGGGCAACAAAAATGATCAAAGGTTTAGAAAACCTGACCTATGACGAAAGGTTAAAAAAAAACACTGGACATGTTTAGTCCCGATAACAGTCTTCAAAGATGTGAAGAGGACGGGGATCAATTGCTCTCCATGCCCACTGAAGGCAGGACAAGAAGTAAGGGGCTTAATTGCAGCAAGGAAGATTTAGGTTGGATATTAGGAAAAACTTTTTTACTATAAGGATAGTCTCTGGAACAGGCTTCCAAGGGAGGTTGTGGAATCCCCATCATCAGAGGTTTTTAAGAACAGGTTGCACAAACACCTGTCAGGGATGGTCTAGGTTTACTTGGCCCCACCACCGTGCAGAGTTGGCCTAGATGACCACTCGAGGTCCCTTGCAGCCCTACATTTCCATGATTCTATGACCCACACACAAACCAACACAACTCTTCGCCCACCCTCACTCCTAGCGGCCGTGAGGACCAGACGGAGGTTGGAGTCCAAAGGTCCTATGGTGGGTGGTAGGAATGTGACAGTGACCAGAGAAGGTGGGAGTGACAGCTCCGTGGGTTTATGTACCTCCAGCCAGGGGACAGCTCTGTGCACCACCTTAGGGGAACAGGTAGTTTTAAGTTTTCCGCTATTTTGACTTTACAAATTCCACAACAAAAAATCCCCAAGCACAACCCTCCCACACACAAATCAATACAACCACTGCTCCTTCACCACCCACACAAATGTTCACAAAATCTCCCAACATGGCAGCCCCTGCCACAACTCAACACAAATCTCCCTACACAGCACACACGATAATCCCAATCATACGTAACCCCCAACTGCAGCAAACACCCCTCATTCGCCGCCTGAACAAATCAATACAAAACCTACCAACACAACACACACACACGCCCACCCTCACTCATCCTTACCATAAACTTGAGCAGCAAAGTTCAGGTCATCTCTAGCACTGAGTAACTTCAGACACAATTAACCTGTTCCTATGCACTGTCTCTACAATCTCTGTTGATTCAAGTCTTCAGCGATCACAGCTGACCTCAATGACCTTCCAACTCAATGTAATGAAATTTCAGAGAAGAATTTAAGACACCATTTTCTAATTTCCAGGCCAGACTACCTATTTTGGCAAGAACTTCAAATATATAATATTGTTGGCCAGTGATTTATGGATCAACCTAAACAGGATGACTTCATGTCAGACTCAATGAAGGGAAGGTACTTCTCAGACAAAAAAATGAAAGCTAGAACACTACTCTGAGCTCAGAATTTAATAACCTCAGGGAACAAAATAAGAGGAAAACATAAAATGCTTACTAACCTTTTTATTTTTAATTCTTACATCTGTTATTTTACAGTAACTTTCAGCCACGATGTATAATTAGATGCAAATATCTATATTTTATTTATATTTTTTGCTGGTTTTAAATCCCAAATTAAATTCTTAATTGTACTCATCTCTAGAACAGCTGAGATTTCACATCAAACATCTGCAATTAAGAGATTCACTGGAACATAGGCAGGAATATTTTTTTCCAAATCCACAGGAAATGCTGAAATTTAACACAAGATACACTGGCCTAAAGCCCCCTGCTGAGAACTGGTAGCACCAATATAAAAATCACATTTAGCTATTAGTAAGACTGGCCTGAAGGCCATCCCGGGACAGACACAATCAAGGCTACTTCCCCATCTGAAAATCCCAAACCATTGATCCAGTGGTGGCTTGTAAGAGGTGGTCTCTCTTCAAAGGTTTGCTGCCTTCAGAGCTGGGCGGCCGGAGAGCAGCGGCTGCTGGCCGAGCGCCCAGCTATGAAGGCAGTGTTGCCGCGGCCAACAGCAGAAGAGAAGTAAGGGTGGCAATGCCATACTGTGCCACACTTACTTCTCTACTGCTGCTGGCAGCCGCACTGCCTTCCGAGTTGGGCGCCCGGCCAGCAGCTGTCACTCTCCAACCCCCCAGCTCTGAAGGCAGAGCAGAGAGCAACAGCTGCTGGCTGGGTGCCCAGCTCTGAAGGGAGTAAGAAAATATGGTCGCTGGTCACAGGTAGTCTCTCTTCAGAGGTGGACACTAAGGCAGGTTTTACTGTACCTGCTTTGTCATGATACAGGAGGGATTAAAGCAATTTAATAAAACTGTTATGCCAAATCAAGTTCAAGATATTTCCCTTCCACCTATCTGAGTTATACATCTGGAAAAAGTCAAGTCAGCCACATATGTGGTGTGAGTTAGGAAAGTTGAGGAGATATTCAGCAGCTCCTTGGTTATCTTGCACTCAACAGAATACTTCTCTAGAAGCAATAATCGCCTCAATCCTTTATAATTAACTGTGGCTTCAGTTATTGGGGGAGAAAAATCTATCTAGGGTATTTATACTACGCTCATCACTCAACTGTCTGTACCCCTGAATCAGCATTGCTCAAAATGGCTGCTTAGATGGTTGCCAACAACAACAACCAAATCTGTCCATCTGTTTGCATTCTTTTTAATCCATCTTCAGCACTTTAAAAAAAAAAATGCCCAGAAAAAAAGTCTGCCTTGCTAATAGAAACTGAATCCTCCTATAGCAGAGCCTTTTCAACAAGATTTAATGCCACCCCAGTTACCAGGACACACACACAAAGGTTAATTTTATGATAAAAGAACCAGTGTAAGGTGCTTTTTTGTTATGAGATCAGCAAAGTGAATGGAATTTGAATTGTCTGCGGTGGCATGTATCTGACAAAGATTAATTTAAACGGATATTGTCTCTGAAACCAAAGTCCATTGAACAGTTTCACAGCCTATCAACCACGTGAAACAGCTCCTTTGACTGCAACACTGCCTTTAAAAATGGTTTAACCTATTATTTGTATGAAAAAGGTCAGATATCGTTTTATGTTATTGAACCCACAATAGCCAAAGCAATAGCACGCAAATTTAATGGTATGACAACGGTAAGATGTGGGGATTTTTTCCCCCCGTTGCTTCGCATCTGGATGTTACCCAGTTACACTGAAAAAAATACCCAGGAAATGTTGAACAAGCCATTTCAATGTGCACTGTTAGGAGAGCTATACATATTTCAACAAGGCTAAATAAAATAAAAGGGTTGGACCTCTGCAGTGTCCCACGTGCATGAAGCCTGGAGCAGCCACTCTGGAAAACGTACAACAGAGAATCCCATTGGCAGAACAGCTTTCCACCCAATGACAAAGGATATCTCTTGTAAAACATTTAGAGAGAAATTAAGATTTGAACAGAAGTATACAAGCTGCCAGTTAGTTTGTACATGGTGACTCCTGGTTCTATTGCTTACTTATTTAATCAAGCAAGAATCTAGGCGTAATAAAGCAAATGAGCACATTATTCCTCTCCCCAGCCACCCCACACTCACTCGCAGCGCCTATCCCCGGTTCCCCCCATTCAACACACTGGGGCATTTCTCCCTTTAATCGCAGAAACTGATCCGTGGATGTCAGCGGCTGCTTGTGGATTAAGACAGCTGCTCAGACTTCAATGAGGGGGAAAAGCTGTAGCAGAGGTACAAATCCATGCAATTTATTTAGCTTTGATTTCCAGTTTACTTTGAGAATGCGAGGAAAATGCTAGCAAACAGATTTTAGCATATTAGAAACAATACCACCCACTCTTTTGAAAACAGGATGAAAAAGACAACAACAAAAAAGCATTTGTAAGATAGTTCCAGCCTTTCCTCAGAGAGATTTCAGATCCTAGGATCAATTAATTGTTAGTGAAATAAATAAAATTGGCTTTGCCAAAGGGGGAAAAAAACAGTAGATGAAGAAGTCTTGTGTGGTTTTTCTTAACCTACAAATACTTTTTGTACCTCCTGTATTTAAACAGCTGTAATTTGTTAAAGCGAGTTTTATTTAAAGAATCTATTGTTTTGTATGATGCAATTCCATTTGATGCAACGTTCATCTTTATCAGGGGACTTGTATTGTTAAAATCACACAATGGCACGGGGCTAGTAGAGTGATTGTCACCTTAGAAATGCAAATAAGGATGGATACTCTCACTAATCATCAACATTTCAGCTTTAAATAAAGTGTGCCAGCAGTTCATTGTGCACATATTGCACAATAGGGACTGTACAAGTTCTAATAAAAAGCTGTATAAATCCCACACCATTATGAGCATTTAAGAGCGGCCCACTTTCATTTTTGGGCTTTCTGGTGACACACTGGAGGCACAGATAAAATGAATAACTGAGCATGAGTAAATGAGTAAGGACTTAAACAGTGAATAACTAATTGCACTGAGTAACTGAGCTGCTGATTACACAGCATGTGTGTTAAAGGAGCAATGCAACTGGAGATATGGCATGTCAACAAGAGACTGAAGTTGTGTTGTTCTGAACAGTGATTACCTGGGTAATCACCTACTAGTGAAGGTTCAGAAGTCTTTGAATCTTGACTGCATAAGGGAATATTTCCCATTCAAATCAAGGAGAGGAGGTATCATCTAAAGGTGGACTGGTATCCCAGCATTAAGAACTTACTCTGTTAACAAATCCAGCATTTAGCATTTTCAAGTGCTCTTTTTTAAATCCTGGCTTTTCATAACGATTCAAGAAAAGCAAAAAAATGTAATACGCACATGCGCTGTAGAAGTTACAAGAAAGTCTTTGAAATCTACAAGTAATAGCTCAAGATTTTGTGAAAGCAGCAAATTAATTCAACCACTTTAATAAGAGCCAACCAAATCCTGTTTTAACTCCTAAGCTTACAAGTGAAGACAAAAATGAATAACCGTAAAATGAAGCATTAATAAATGGTAGGGGGGCCAACTCTGACCTCCCTCAGGTAAACCCTCAATAGTTAACAAATCACGTGCACAGTAGAAGTCAGCCAAATGTCATTTATATGGGATTTATAGTTAAACTTTCGAATTTAAAAAAAAAATGATGAAAAATAAAAAGCTTGCTCTTGAAGCATTATCGGGGCTTGAGAAAAAAAAATCCTCTTTACTTTTCGCCTCTGGTGAATGTAATGCAGGGGGAGCGCTAAGCCATCAATTCCTGCAGAATCTACACGGTTGTTTTGGATTTTTTAAAAAGGAGATTATGGCCCCATTCCTTAAATGTATTATGTGTATGCAACAAGTCACGGGATCTGGGCCTATATTTCTAACCCTTAGGGCTGTGAAGACAAGATTGTGCACATGAATGGATTCAGTGCTGTTTTTCTGAATCTGCAGACAGGTCGTTTGAATGCCACTGTGCCTGCCCATAGTTTTCCCAAATATCAGCACAGTGCAACTGACAAGATTGGTCACTTTCATACCTTCTGTTCAAAACCCTGAAGGAGGCAGCTGTAAACCTGAGAGGAAACAGATCACTTTCTACTGAGGTTGATGTTGAGAAAGCTGGGAAACAGCAGAGGCAGATGTTAGTTACCCTGAAGAAAAAAAAAAGAAACGGAGGAGGGCAGGACATATACAGGTTTCCTGTCTCCATTGCAACAACTAGGTAGCTGGGAGGAGAACAGAGTAGTGGCATATCCTTACGGCATCAAGGAAAACTACTATACGCTTCCACCACACAGTCCGGGGGGACTCAAAATAGGGGCAAGAGAGGATGTGTTCATTCCAGTAGTTTGGGGGTAGGGTACGGAAGCGGAAGCACACCCAGCTTCAAATTTATGATCTAGTACCTAGAGAATTACACAAGGTAAGCCCCCAAAGCATGGTCCACAGACCGCATCCTGGTAGGAATCCCAGCACCTTCCCAACAGAGCTCTCTGGTTCTCCCTACACCAAACAAGAGAATCTTCCTTATCGGACTCAATATTGTGGCTAGTAGGCATCAGGTACATGTTTCAAGCCCTGTCACTACTGAGGAAACAGTGAGGCTTCACTTTGAATACCAGGGGAACACACGCTTGACCCTGCTCCAATTCAAGTCAATGGAAAAAATTCCATTACATTCAGTGGTGAAGGATCAAGCATCATATGAAGCCAACGAGAGAAAAATATATTCTACAGAAACTCGTAGGTAAGTTCAGAATACCATGACTTCTTTCCATTACTCAGAGAGGAGTCAGATGCACAGAAATCTGAGCCCTACCCCCATAGGAAAAAGATCAGCAACTTCATATAGGTTTCCAGATGAAAACCACCCTTTCAGTCCAGTGCTTCAGTATTTAGTAACATGCTCACTGCTGCACTACAACAAAATCTCTGTCTCTTGATTATAATTTCTAATCATGGCTACCTTGTGACAAGGCTAGTCACACACACAAAACCATAAAGTTCTGTTCCTTCTTAGATCACTCTCCATCTCCTTCACAATAGCAGATATTCTAATCTAACACGAAGTGGGCAGATGAGGGGAAAATTGCGTTCCAGCTAAACATAGCGCTGTAAATGACACCTAGAAGCAAAATCCCTAAAATTAAGCATAACACAACATATTAACTATGCAATTCATTTTCTTTCTTGCTGCTAACTAAAGTGAGAATATAATTAAGGCCCCAGCATGACAGGCTTTCTACTAGTGGGATGGGGAAGAATTTAATCTGTAAAACACAACAAGAAATACATTAATTAAACAAGCCCAACAAACCTGCTGTCTTTCTCCTATCCTCACATTTCTCTCCAAAATTACAGACTTATAGGTTTTATTTTAAATACATATGAAACCAATATACCTTTTACTCCAATACATACAAAATCTCCACTAGAGTCTCCAGAGAAAATGAGAATCGCATACATATGAAGGGCTAATTCAGAGCACAAAGTTGCCTAATTAAAAGTACAATGTTCAAATATTACAGTAGATTTAACTTTATTTTTTAAAGTTTTCGTAAAATTCTAACTTGGGTTAAAGGTGATGACTGTAAGATTTCTCTCATCAAAATCTTAAATAATAGCGAAATACGTTGCCTCGTACAAAGCTCTAGAATTCACAGCAAACAGGGCTCTATGCCGTCTTTTACTGGAATTTTAGATTAGTTAAATATTTCCTAAATGATCTCTTATGTGACCAAAATAAAAGCCTGTTGTAAACAAACTGAACTTTGCAAATGGAAAATGCTCATGTCTCACCTGTTCTAAGCATTAAAAATATACATTATCCAAGTTAAAATACAAAACTTTATTGGCTACTCAAACCAGAAATCACATTCTTTAGATTACAGAACTAGAACCTGTTCTATGTAATTCAGTTCTCTCTAAAGAGGCACCATTCAGATTCTAAAGCTAAGGCCAAATATTTAAGTTATTGTGCATTATTTTCCAAGTCTTCCTAATGCCTTCCTACTAGTACCACCCTTCCAGCAGTAATTGACTCTAAGCCAAAAAGCTCACCCTACTTCTGCAAATCTGTTCATCTATCTGAAAAGGACTCAAAAGCCAATAAAGCTGCTCAAGAAAATAAGTAAAATTCCAGTTTTCAAAGTTGAACTTGCCTTCTTTCTCCTATCAACAATCATGCTCCCTCTGTTTTTATCATCACAGATACAAAGTTATATAAATACTCAAAAACATGCTGGAGAAATATCTAATCTGTTCTCTTTATTACAGGGCGGTGCAAAGTTTAATGTACCCTGATTATTTCATTTCAAATGTTCAGAACTAATTATTAGACATGGAAAGAGGAGGGTATGTATTAAAAATGTGTAACTGCTTCCATCATGGCAGCCCCCACTTGCCTCATACCACATAAAGGTGAACCACAAGGGTTACTGTAATATAACATGGTTAGGATAAACTAATCCAACTGGAAAAATAAAAAACTCTGTTTAATATTAATAAGTAAGGAGCACTTTGTGAAACAACTATTACATCTAAAAATAAAGATTCCCCAGAAGAAAAAAAATTAATCTCTTTTAATCAGTGTCATTCTAATACACTACATAAGATTTTGAGCTGTGAACATTCCTTAAGAAACTCTGTTTGCAGTGGTGTTGTGACCATGTTAGTCCCAGGATATTAGGGAGAGGAGGTGAGTGAGGTAATATCTTTTAATAAATGCTTTTCATTCTGCTTTCTATCAGACCCAGACAATTGCCAATCCCAAACCTGCTTTCAGGAGGAGAATGACTGATGCTTAAAACAAATACTTGATCATATTTAGGCATAAAGTGAATACAGTAAAAATGACTCCACACAGAATATTTAGACCTTTGAACAGCAGTACATCTGTGAAGTTTACATTTTAAAAAGAAAAATTATTGTACATAAACGTTAGGCTTAACTCAGACGTTAAGTATGGCAGAATCCAAATGCTTACCTTCATTCTGAATCTAGACAAAATTTTAAAAACTGGTTTCAGTAAAGTTAAAAACGAGGTATTTTACTATTGTTTACATCTCCAAAAAGGCTTTTCAATTGTTATCAAAATCCTCACGCTTAAATTAAAACAGACATCTGATGCCAAAAAAAAAGTTTTAATTAAAAATGATTGAAGTGGTTTCTTCCAGAGCGATGTAGTTAGACCAACATAAGCTCCTACTGTAGAACAAACCTGGCCACAGGCTGACCATACGAGTTTGTTCAAGTACAGTAGAACCTCAGAGTTACAGACACCTCGGGAATAGAGGTTGTTCGTAACTCTGAAATGTTCATAACTCTGAACAAAATGTTCTGGTGGTTCTTTCAAAAGTTCACAACTGAATATTAACTTCATACAGCTTTGAAACTTTACTATGCAGAAGAAAAATATTTTAACCATCTTAATTTTACGAAATAAGCCCAGAAACTGTTTCCTTACCTTGTCAAATCTTTTTTTTTTAAACTCCCCCCTCCCTTTTTTTTTAAAGCAGTTTATATTTAACACAGCACTGTTGTATATTTGACTTTGGGGGGGCGGGGGCGGTCTCTACTGCTGCTTGATTGCATACTCCCGGTTCCAAATGAGGTGTGTGGTTGACTGGTCAATTCATAACTCTGGAGTTCGTAACTGTAGAGATAGAAAATTCCCAAAGTCTTTCTATGACCAGTCTATGCATATAGAATAGAACGGTACATCACCTGCTGAAAGTTACAAGTTCCTGAACTGTGTAACACCAGATGGGCATTCAAAATTATAAACAGATCTAAAAACTTCCTCACTCTTTTATGTTTACAAAATCAATGCACTTTTAAGCCATGCTTCATTGTCACTAACAGCAAAAGTAAATTCTGCTTATGTACCAATGGTTGGACTGCATACCACTACCCTACTGTACACAGGCTTATCTCTAAGAGTTCCTCGTCTGCAGAAGAAATATGCAGTACACATAATGCACTGCCATCCAGGTTTTCACGTGTTATGTTATCATGCAGAGAACAACACAAAGCTTGGTGTTTATGGTTACAATATAAAATGTACCTTTCCTTGCTGTAATCATAAAAGCAATAAAAAAAAATAGACTCTCACCTAAAATTGCCACAGATACTTGCATACTCATAACTAAACATGACAACTCAAGGACAAACTATATTATACTAAATTAGGAAATGCAGACTAGGAACATGAATTTGTTATAATGGATAAATAGTCTGCTATCAAAAGCTACTGAAGGTCTTTTCTCTCCACGAACCTAAAAGAGCAGGGTGTAAAACTTTTATTCATAAATATTTATGTGAATGCACTTGTTAAAAATTAACTTCCACCGTTAAAGGTTTTGTATCTTTTAGATGTCCCAGCATGCAGTGCTTTATATGAAGCCCTGCATTACTGCATTCCTTTCCTGCATGCTTTTGTCGTTTGTCTAAAAAAACAACAACACACACACACACAAAGACGGGATCTGTGCACATAATAATTCAGCAGTTTTTAGAAAGACAAAGATGCTTGTGTTCAACTTCCAAGATCTTTCTTTACAAAAGAAAATCAATTTAATGACTCCAGTGAGATCATGGTTTAAGCCTCGTTTAAGTTTCACTAAGCATGAAGGAATTATTAATTCATAATGTGGCATACACATCACTCAAACCTGACAGATTACCAGGCACAAAAGGGTCGCAGACCAAAACCATTTGTCCAAATTATTACAATCTTCTCCACATTACATCGTCTGCAATTTTCAAATGGGAAAGTTTATTTAGTTTGTATTTTTATAATTTCAAAAACGCGTTTCTATCATAAAAAGATGGAACTGCACATTCATACCATTTTTGCAGGTCTGAGTAGGCAGGTCTAAAATTCAACCATGGAAACGTGTTTTTTATTAACAACAATGTGATTTATAGCTGTCCATGAAAGAGATCATTTGAGGCAAACAATAGTTCTGTTTTAATACTGGTAAGAATCAAGAAAACAAAGTTCTTTTAAATATAATGGTTCCCATACAAGCCGGCATCATAATTCCTATCTTAATGTAAAACCTACTGGGACTCACGAGCCATTACATCTTTGTTGGTCGGGTTACCACAACTTTAAGTAGCATTATCAGAATTGACGTGGAAAGTTAGCAGAAAACATTTTGTTTTGTTTTGGTTTTTTTGCTATGCCTACCATCTGTATGACAAACACACAGCCTTTCAAAGCATTTTGTTTTATTTAAATCTTCTTTTGGCTCAGCTCTGTGAAGGATTGTTATTGTGGAACTATTCCAGCCCCTCCAAACTAGCAGTCTTTCATCCCATCACAGTGCAAGCCTGTTATAATTTTATCTAGAATTGGCAAACTTTTAGACAAAACAAAAAAGCAGTGAAATTGTTAAATTCCGCACCATCTCCTCATTTCCATTTGAAGAGAAGTTACCCTCTATGTACATGGTACGTGCTCCTACAAAAACAAAAAACCTTTCTTGTTCCCATCCTACAGTAGTATTTTTTTTTTAAACATGCCCAATTATGCAGCAAATATTTCCAAAACACAGAATCTGACCTAAAAGTTTAGGAATCAGAAGCTAGTGGTTGGGATCTCTAATCTCAACTCATCAAGGGATATGAAATGGTAGAGACAGAAGCATCCCTATCTTCTTATATCAGAGGGGTAGCCGTGTTAGTCTGAATCTGTAAAAAGCAACAGAGGGTCCTGTGGCACCTTTGAGACTTATAGGCTTCAATCACTGGTACAACAGATTAGGGGAAACCTAATGAGGACTGGGAACTTTGACTTGCAAAATTCAAATCGCTTTTTCAGTGCCATCACTTCGGAATCATGCTGTTTTGTCTCCCACATACCCACCCCAAAGTTCACAGTAATAATTTACATAATTTACATTAACTCCCCATACCTACTTCCAAACTGGTATTTGTGAAAACTCATGCTAAAAAAAAAAAAAAATCATACAAAATCAATCCTGATTTTCAAACCCTCATATGCCATATACCTAAGTAATCTATTCCCACATCTGCTGTTGATTTGATCCATACTTTAATAGGCAGTTTAATAAAACATTTCCCATACTAAATAATTTTTCTAATTTTAAGATCCTTCTGAACCACTTCCTTCCCTATAAAAAAGGTTTGCCTTGCAGTTTCAAATGATTTTAAGCAAGCTAGCCATCTCAAATCAGCCTGCAGAAAACATGTATTGACAAAAAAGTATCATCTTAAAAAACATTATCTTTTTTTTTTTTTTTTAACTAAATAGCTTAGAAGGTAAAGTAACAATTTTCTATGTAAGAACAGGAAAATGTTTTGATAAAGCTCTTTTGAATGTATACTGTTCCACAATGTAATTATTTATACAGCCCGCTTTCCATGCAGAAAACACAATACTCAAAAATAAACTCTGCAGGACTAATCATTGCTAAAAACCCAAACTTTCTCTCCATTCCAGACGAATTTACATTAGCACAATATTGTTTTAATGGGAACGCTCATTCCAATCACTTTCAATAATAACCAGAAGCAAATTATTTAATGTAAAACACTACAATTTGCTTCTCTTTAAGTACATACACGTGAACAAGCAGATTTCTGATGGGGCAAATACATTTTCAATTCACTACAAGTCTCCTCCCAAACCCCTTAATTAAAAAAACCCTTCTACTAACAGAATAAAAAACAATGGCACTATTTCCATGTTCCATTTGTCACTGATTGTAAAAAATTCTCTTCTATACACCCTCCAAATCTCATACACACCCCACACACAATACTCTGTACACTCCTAAATTGTCCACCCAACTTGTCAGCACCAAACAATTTGTTTTATTTTCTGTCTCCCGAACCATGGAATGAATCCGATTCGCTGTATTTATGGATTTAATGAGATTAACGAGACTTGGAAGGGGGAAGAAGGGGAGAAAATCTTCTCTCATTTTTCAAGAAAAAGTGAAAAACGCACACACACAAAACAAAGGCAAAATGATGAAAAGTATTTAGTGAAACACGGGGTATATATAAACCCATGACCAGGTTTTGGTACAAACAGAAGTAACCCCACCTTCACAAGGGCTGTGTGTAGGTTTCACATTTTTCATCTGCAGTTATTGTCGTCAGTCCAACCCTTGGATGCACAGCTAGCACTGAGGTGGGGGGAGAGGGGGTACATTTCAAAGGAGGTGCTGCCTGGAAAAGGCATTTGGTTTGGGAGTCCCTCTGTTTTCTAATTTTCAAAGGAATCGATTGAATCCAGATTCAGGCAGCTACAGTCTGGGCTGCCCAGTCTTTGACAAGCACACACACCCCATTCCCAAGTCATATGCAAGGGGAAATGGGAAAGCAATTAGCCCTCCCCATTTCAAAATCAGGCTGGGAAGAATCCAATGTGATTACTGCCTACAGGGAAGATGGGGGTGGGGGGATATTTTACTGTCAAAAAAAAAAAATGCCAGAAAAAAAAGGGAAAAAAATAAAAAAAAAAAAAAAAAAACTTTGGTGGAGCCAGATCCCCTCTAACAATAATGGGGTCACCGATCACAGGGAGGGAAGAGGAAACAAGGAAGGGGGCAGGGAGAGGAAAGGGGAATGAAAAGAGGAATATGGGTAGAGTGGAGGGGAAGAGAAGGAAGGAAGAGGGGAGTGAAGAGAGGAGAGAGGAAAGGGGGAAGGAAGAAGAGAATAAACAGAAATAAGGGGAGAGGGAAGGGGGAAGAAGAGGGGAATGAAAAGAGGAATGAGGGAAAGGGAAAGGAAGGGGGATGAGGGGAGGATGAGAGAAGAGGGGAATGAAGAGATGCCAGAGGGAAGGCTCAGGGAAGAGGGGATGGGGAGGGAAGACAGGAATGCAGGGAGAAGGAAAGGAGGGGGAAGAGGGGAAGGAGAGGAGGGCGGGGAAGAGGGGAAGGAGGGGTGGGGACATGGGGGAGGCAGGGAGAAGAGAGGAAGGTGCACCGGGGAGCTAGGAGGGATGGGGGGAAAGGAAAGGAGAGGGGGCTGGGAGAGATAACAGAGAAGGGAAAGGAAGGGAGAAGGAGATGGGGGAGAAGGAAAGGCGAGGGATGGGGGAGCCAGGGGAAAAGGAATGATGGGGAGGAAAAGAGAAGGAGGAATGGGGGGAAGGGAGGCTGGGGAGGATTAGGGGGATGCGGGGGAGGACAGGGGGGAAGGAAAGTTGGGGGTGGGAAGGGGAGGAGGACAGGGGAAAAGAAGGGGGGGAAAGGGGAAGGGAAAGAAATGGGGGAGGGGAGAAGGGGGGAAGGAAAGCTAGGGGTGGAAAGGGGAAGCAGGGAGAGGAGAGGAGAAGGGAATGGGGGAGGAGGGAAGGGAATGAGGAGGATGGGGAGAAGAGGGGAGAAGGAAAACTGGGGGTGGAAAGGGGAAGCGAGGAGGGGAGGGGAAGGAAAGGGAATGGGGGAAAGGGGAAGCGGAGGGGGGGAGGGAATGAGGAGGATGGGGAGAAGAGCTGGCAAGGAAAGCTGGGGGTGGAAAGGGGAAGCAGGGAGAGGGGAAGAGAAGGGAATGGGGGGGAGAAGGGAATGGGGGGAAGAGGGAGAGGAGGACAGGAGGGGAAGGAAAACTGGGGGTGGAAAGGGGAAGCAGGGAGAGGGGAGGAGAAGGGAATGGGGAGAAGGGGAGGAGGACGGGAGGGGAAGGGAATGGGGGAAAGGGGAAGCGGAGGGGGGGAGGGAATGAGGAGGATGGGGAGAAGAGGGGGGAAGGAAAGCTGGGGG
>NW_020664461.1:3392701-3422313 GCF_002925995.2 Terrapene triunguis | reverse complement strand
CCCCAGATTTAGGGACCTATATGTGGCCCCAGCATAAAGTGTATTGTGCAGCCTTATTGCTCCCCGACCCCAGGCGTCGACCCCTCAGCTCCTGCCTCCCCACCTGGGCTCAGACGCTGCCTTCAGATGGAACCCTGCCCTCAGCACTTTCCCCACGTCCCCCTTCCTGAGAGGGAGCCCCAGACTCTCCCCACTCCCACCAATTCCTTTTCCCAGTGGGCTTCAGGAGCCCAGCCTTCGCAGGAGCAACAGCTGGAGTCCAGCTGACAAGGAGCCTTTAGTACCGGCGCCCCGTCCCATCCCCTGTTCGAGGGGCAGTGACAGCCACGGCTGTTAGCAGGCGGAGAGCCTGCCTGGACCTTCAAGACCAGTTGCATTAAGGAACAGGGCCCACGAGGAATAGCAGGAACCTCCGGCTGTCACAAGTTGCAGCATGTTGCGGAGGGGGGTGGGGGGGTTGAGAAGATACTGGGCTCCCCAGCCCAGTCCAGGGACCCAGCGTCTCTCGGGCAGAAGTTGAGGAAGGTGCAGAATTTGGGTCAGAGTCGGGTTGATTCCCTATGAAACCTCCATCGGGCATTAAAGAGGCTCAGCCCCTATGGAGCTAGACCCAGTACTGCTCCCATCGACACAGAGAGAAACTCCACTGAAATCTGGAGAGCAGAATTTGGCCGTAGACAGAAATCAGTTTTAAAAAGCCCTCCTAAAAGCCAATAGTAAAACTGCTCACCCCTGACCAGAGCAGAGCACCCCCGGGGCAAGAGGAAATTCAGCCTCTGTGGCCCGCTCAGTCTTTGGCCTCTCTGCTGACATGGCCAGTAAATGCTAACTGTGATGGTGAATCGTGTTTTGTTTTGCTTTTTAACTCTGGCTATATACCGAGGTCTTTTCTCTCTACTGCAGTTTGGACCATCCTGAAGTTAGGATTCCGATTTTTCTTTCACTTGCACTATTAGTGTAAATCGGGAATAACGCCACTCAAGTCAATATAGAGACACTGATGTAAAACCAGTGTAAAAAGAGAATCAAGCTCTAGAAAAAGAACCTCTTAGATCCTCCAATGCAGGATTCTTCCCAGGGGTACATTCTCCATTGCCTTGTCCCGTCTAACATTTAGTGATGATGCTCCACCAGTTACCTTGAAAGACTGCTCATTAACCTAACAGATCTCCCAGCATTCAATTATATTTTAAATTTCTTCATTTAATCCTTGCACCAACTTAAATGATTCCTCTCTCTCTCTCCCTGAGGGGTTTACACCCTTTAAACGCCCTTCTTGCCCAGCGCGGATCCTGATGCACCATTCATTTGCAGCATGGAATCAGGCACATCGCTAATTCCCCGAATATTTTTCATAACCCCCAATGTGCCGTGTTTGTATTACCACCCGCCTCCGTCATCCCTTTGGTTTTCCAGATGATCTGCGTTGTGACCTCTACCTGCTGGAGGTATCAGGAAGCTGGTGGCATTTCATAGACGGCAGCAGCAGCAGCGAGTACTGGTTTGGCTTTATCAGTAATAGGGAGGCATCTAGAGAACTGGCCTTGAGGATTAACGTCACCATTGGTCACTGCCAGCTGGCCCTTTTTGGACATGTTGCCAGCCTTGGAGACAAAGTCCCCACCCACCGAGCTCTGAAGATTGGACTTGAGATCAGTAATAACCCTGTGGAGCTCTTAGACACCAGGGATGACGCTATACAGGGTGGTCATGGTCATGGACACTTGGTGCTATGGACCTCCACTGCCTAAGCATTGTGTGTGTATGGGGGGGTGTTGCCTTCTTTCTGTAGGACACTCCCCCCCCCTTCTTGTACCAAACAATGGAAGCAGTGCAGAACTCTTGTTCATGTTGGAGGGGCTTCGCCACAGAACATTTTTTAAAAGGGGCCCTCTCGATAAATAACTAATAGATTTGGGTGGCTGTTGCCTCAGGTCTCTACAGCATCTTTACTATCTATGGTGATCACTCTATTTAAAAGCTAAGACATTTTAAATGGTAACGTTAAGCTCTTTGGGGTAGGAATCTTGTGCTCCTCTTTGTCCGTATAGCTCCTAGGACCTTTTTGGTGCTAAATAAATCAAAATTAAGGAATCAATTAATTAATAGAAAATACCTAGTTTCAATTATACTTGCAGAGAGCAGAAAGGGATTCTGCTGAGCTCCACAAACCCAACGTCCTCTCTGAGGGCTTCCTGGCACCAGAAAAAGCCACCAGCAAAATATCACTTACTGATTCAAGCTCCTTCCTTCAAGCCTTTTGCTATAGAAGAGAGAGGAAGTGGGACTAGTGGTTAAAACAAAGAAGCCAGATTCAGAACTCCCAGCTTCACCACTAACTTACTATCTACTGGGGCTTTAGGCAAGGGAAAGTCACTTACTTCCCATCGTTGTGTCTTCGTTTTGTCCATTGATAAAACATAAATAATACCTACTCACCTCACCCAGGGTATTGAGAGACTCAGTTAACATTTCTAAAGTGCTTTGAGAATAACTAACAGATGACAGGGGCAAATCAACTATTGATTATTGTCATAACCCTGGTAGACAACAGAACTCTGCTGGGTTTCCTAGTTTGCAGGCACGCCCCCAAGAGGAGTTCGCACTCTAAATCCGCGACAACAAATGTATCCGACGTTGCGATCCTTTTCTACACCCGCCATTCTGGAATGATTGTTTGAGAGGAGCTGTCCCAGGCCCCTCCAGCGCTGTTAGTGACGTTAATTGACCAGATAGCCGTAAAGCAGATATGGAAGGGAGGGAGCGCGGCACCAAGTTATACTATCACAATACGTCCTGGAGTGGAGGTATTTATGGCTAGTGGGTTTATATTCTACAATAAAATAATATATGACAGGTGACCTAGGGATGACGCTCAAAGTGCTGTTTTGCTACCAAGCGTTAAAAGATTAATGTTTCACTTAATTCTGCTGCTCTCTGATTGTCAGATGCCATGTTGATAAGCCTGGTAGAAGAACCTATATAGAACAGCAACAGAGGGTCCTGTGGCACCTTTAAGACTAACAGAAGTATATAGAACAGAATAGACTTAAGGGTCTGGATATTTGGTGTTCAGGGGAGAGGGCTTTGCCTTTTGTCATGAAATTAAAGCTGCTCGGTTTAAAAAAAAATCGTTGCCACTTTACGTTTCAGCTCCCTCTTGTGGCGGAAGGGAAGAAAGCAATTATGAGGCTAATTTTAGAAGCTGCGTGCGAGGTGGACCCACCCTGATGCTAACTTAAACTCCTATACACTCAGTTAGCCTCCCTTATGTCTACTTGCCTCTACTCACCACTGCGTAAGAGTTTAAAACGGGTTCTCAGCCTGGGGATCACTGCTTTTCTGGTTCTTCGCCTGTGAATTAAAGCAAATTAACTAAGGTCTTGTCTACACTGAGACTTCAGCTTCCAGTGTAGCGGCAATGGGACAAACCCCTTGTGTCAACACAAGTGACCACAGCACATCGCCGTTTGCCCTGGTTCATTGCAGCCCCTATCCAGCTGCAGTACAAGCAGCCGCGTGGTGGAGAATTAGAATATTAACTCCCATGACCCACCCAAGCGCCTAAGACTCATCCGTCCTGCAAGTCTAGGTTCCTCTACTACCCTCCTCACCACTGCAGGCAAAGAGAACTCGCTAAGTGAAGTCCCAGATGGAGATATTTCACCTTGGAATGCACCAGGTCTTGTGCCGTTATCACGAGTCCTCTGGTTGACCCATACGGCCAACAATTCCATTCCGAATCTTGGGAAATCTCAATTCCCTGCACCCAAGTCAGGACACGACCCAGCCCATCTTGTTTGAGTTCCCAGTTTCTGAAATGTGTCCTCAGTTTCCCTTACAGAGCTCTCCTTGAATCCAGTAACTCTCCTCCACTTCAAACTCCCTGCACGCTAGACAGGGAGTCACCTAAGCTAGCCAATGGGAGATGCCGATGAGTGGGGTGCCCCCACCTGTCTCCCGCACAGAGGCGCCTAAGTCAGCGTAGTGATCCGCGAACCTGCAGCCTGAGGCCAAGCAGCTTAGACACCCGAACGGTTTGCTGAGGGAACGCGTTACGGGTCTGACTCGCTCCGCACACAGCTGGGGGAGGAGGACGAGCCAGCTGTGCCCACCTGCTGACTTTTAGCCCAGTGGTTAGAGCAGTCACCTGGGACAGGGGAAACGCAGGTTCAATTCCCCCCTCTCCAGAGGGGGGAGAAAGGATTTGCAAAGGGGTCTCCAGCTGTCAGGAGTCTGCTCGAATCCCTGGACTACAGAGTCATTCTCTCTTGCTCTCACCAAATGACTATCCCACACTGGAAAAATACTCAGTCATTAGGCCAGAGCAAGAGAACAGGAGTGACTGTGGTCTAGTGGACAGGACACCTAGCTGGGTAGGAGATGGGAGACCCCAGGTCCACTCCCCTGCTCCAGCCACTCTCATTATTTATCCAGAGTGCGGCAGCTTCGAGAGGAGAGATTGAGGCAGCCCCACTCAGAGTATCCCATAGCCCAGTGGTTAGTGCACTTTCCTGAGAGGTGGCAGATCCCTGTTTAAATTCTTTCTCCCCTTCTGGCGGGGGGGGGAAACTGAACCTGCATTTCCCATGTCCCAGGTGACTGCTCTAACCACTGGGCTAAGAGTCAGAAGGTGGCCAGTGCCTCATCCTCTGGCTGGATTTTGGATGGGACCCAAGCCAGTGAGCATGCCAAACGGAGTGGGCCCAACCCACAACTCAGGCAGCCAAATGCCCGTCTTTCCCTGGTTTGTGAATTGCGCTGGGGCTTCGTCCAGAGAGAGGCATCTGGACCCGAGAGGGTTGCATACACCCAACATAAGCACCAAGGGAACTTTTACTCTGAGAAACGTAGGCACTGAGGGAGTTTAGACACCTCGGGGGGGTTGAAAGGAGTTTTGTGGATACCGGTAGAGAGAAACTTGGGACTGAGGTGCCTAAGCCTGAGAATAAGGTGCCTAAACACCTTTGTGGGTCTCACCCACTCAGAGTAGAAATAGGGCACAAAATCTTAACAGTGAGGGTAATTAACCACTGCCTGGAACAGCTTACTCTGGGAAGTGCTAAATTCTGCCTTGCTTGAAGACTTTAAATCAAGATCGAGTGTCTCAATCTAAAAAAATCTGCTCTAGCTCACCCAGATGTTATGGGGTTGATAGAGGGCCCCGGGTGAAATTCACCGGCCTGCGTTATTCAGGTCTGACGAGATTAACACAATCGTCCCTCCTGGCCACTAAAAAATAAACAGGCAAACAAAATCAACGAATCTGGGAGAGATTAAGGCCAACATTCTAAAGAGCAGCCTCTGATTTTTCACGCCCACCTGGGGATCCCTTTGGCCAGCCTTAGGGAGGCTGAACACCGGCAGCTCTCGCGGATTTCAGCTCCAGGCGAGGGGACTCGGGATGTTGGAAAGTCAAGCCCAGCTGTTTCAAACCGGCCCAGGTGTGTCCCCCGGGGATGGCAGCACCCGTAACCAGCGATCATGTCAGATCAAGCCATTAGACCCAGGGTCCTGACTGCCACGCTCCCTGCCCCAACCAGCAGAACGCATCAGTTCTCTCACTTTCAACACGTGTTGAACGCCAGGATTGGGCAGAAACTGAGCTGGTTCTGATCACAACAGATCTGCCTCTTCCCTGGCTAACCTCGCTCACCCTGGCATTCCAGATGCTGACTAGAGGTTTGCACCCGTTCTAGTTTTGCCCTAACTTTCTCCTATTTAAATGATCTGATCAGTCCATCCAGCTGTTTCTAATTTGTCCCTTTGTCACAGAGAATGCAGAGAGGCAAAGCACTGATGCATACAGATCATTTGTTTTGCCCTTGGAGGTGATCTCTTCAGAACAGGGTTTAGGCACACACATATGGGTGTGGAATGGATGCGGGTTTTGCATCACTGCTTCCCTTGCTGGCTCAGCAGAAGGCTCACACTACAGCACCCTTTGTGCGGCACCAAATTTGCTTTAAAAACAAATGTAAAGAAAAGGGGAAAAAAATAGGACTAAATAGACCCAAAGCTCCTGAGTGGTCCAGCTTTGGTTCTGAGCTCAAAGTCGGGCCCCGTAGGTCTGAGCCAGGATGAAAATCCATGAGTGTCGAGTTTGGCTGCTGGCTGGTGAGATTTTTCTGTCCCAGGGTGCCATGGTACTGGCTTTGTTTGCTCAGACTGTGCTGCTTTCAACCCTCGGATAAAGATAACAGAAGCAAATTGTTCTCTCTGTGCCATCCTTTAATTCAGTGTTTCTCAAATGCGGCCACCAGGGGCTTTTCTTGCGGCCACAGCCTGTGATTGGGGGCGGGGGGGGGAAGGAGAGGCCCCTCCCTGTTGCTCCTGGATGCATTGCCTTGGTGTTGGTTGCTGGAGCCGCCAGCAGTGGTTGGGCCCTGCTCCCCCTGTGGAGACACCCGGGGCACAACGCTGGAGGACCAGGCAGCCAGTGAGTTCCCCACCTTCCCAGGGTTCAGGCTTTAGACTTCAGCCCTGGGGTGGCAGGGCAGAGGGGCAGCAGGATCTGGCCACAGGGCTTCGGGCTCCAGCCCCCCCCCCCACTGCCTCCCCCTAACCTCCCCCATTGCCCCAGCCCCTGCTGCCTCCCTCAACCCCTCCATCCAGGACTTAATTTGTCCCCAGGCTTGCCAGGGCTGAGTCAGTCTGCTGTGAAAAGCAATACTTGGATGCTTGTTAATATCACTTTTCACAACAGACTTACTAGCTGGCACTAAATAAATTACAATGATTTGGCCGTGTCTATGCGCATATTTATTTGTTTTTCCTAAAGCTAATGAAGTATTTTAGGAAAAAGGGTGAGCACAGCCACCAGCAAGAGTTGGTGGCCGCACTCTGAGGCCACCAAAAAAGTTGTCCTGAGAACCCCAGCTTTAATTGCTGGCTGATGAAGGTAGAAGCCAAAAAACAACCTAACATCACAGTGCAGAGAAACAGCTGTTTTGGGCTGGCTCACAATGGCTAGAACACAACAGAAGAAAGAAAACCTCCATAAAAAACAGCAGGAAGGTTGAGCCAGAAACCCACAAAAGCAAGTCCCAGCACCCTTAGCTCTGATCTCTGGGGCCTCGGCAGCCTAGCACACATTCATGGGAGACAGGGTCCCCCGCCCCCTACGGGAGTTGGCTCTGCCTGGGCAGATTGCCAGATTGTGGCTGGAAGCGATAGTCAGATCATGCCAACAGCTGACTTTCCAACATTGTTATTTTAGATTTGTATTCCAGCAGCTCCTAGAGATGCGAGCAAGACTGCCCCATCGTGCTGGGCACTGCAGAGAAACAGCGAGAGACAGTCCCTGCCCCGAAGAATTCACAATCTACATGGACAAGAGGAGAGACAAAGCGTGTGAGAAAAGCAGCAGTGGCTCCATTTCACAGATGGGACACTGAGGCGTAGGCAGATGCAGTGACTCAACCTGGGTCACGCAGCGATTCCGGGGCAGCACTGGGAACAGAACCCCAATCTCCTGAGCCCCAAGCCAACGCCGTCACCATAAAACCAACCTGCTATTAAGCCTAAATAGCTTCAGCTCGATTAGGGCTCCAGCCACTCACCACAGCACTGCCCCCCCCCGCCAGGTCCCCCGTGCTGTGCCCTCTCTAATGCCCCTTCCCTATCTCTGTCCCATAGCAGCATGCCCCCTTACGACGACACTGCTGCGTTCTATGGCAATCCCCCGAGGCCCCTGTGGGACAGCAAACCATGGCCGTAGCAGACCGGAGTACTTCTCTTTACTGGTGTCATTGGCAGCCCCCAGCTGGAGAGGGCACAGCTGTCAGAACACAGGGGAGGGGACACTAGGGGACAGTCCAGGCTGAATTGCAGGTGGAAAGGTGGAAGGCAGAAACCTGAGCGAGCTACATCCCCAGGTCGTACTCCCATCCCTGCCAGGCTGTCCTCCATAGGATCCTATAGCAGGGTTGCTGTTTATTGAGTGCCCTCACATGGCCAGTGGTGCCTCTGCAGTGCCTTTGCTCTGTTCCCCCACGGGGTCCCTCAGGAACTCCCCACAGCCTCTCTCGGGACTGCCACCGACCGCCCCCTGGGGCCAGCGTAACAGCCGACAGCCTGTCAAAATGGTCCTCCGTGTCCCCGCAATAACGTGCATTACGGCCCCACAACATTTCATCCCCGTCTCTGGCTCTTCTGCCGCCCGCGCAGCTCTTGCTCGGCCCCACACTGTTCTTCACGGAGCCACTGATCCTGTCCTTCCTGGCGGGAGCTCAGCCTTCTAGCTCTGGCTTCCTTCTCCCTGTCGGCTTGCTCCCTGTTCTGAGGGAGAGGGCAGCATATATACAGCCCTCTCTCAGACAGCTTTCCCCCGATTGGTGGGAAAGAGGGGAGCTCCGCCCCACTCTAGGCTACAGAGCTCCTGGTCCCGGGCCCTTAAAGGGACAGTGTCCTGTTTTTCCCATCCAGTATTAGTTCCCCAGGACCACTCCCTCTCTGCTCGTTTCAAGGCCATTTCCAGGACCTTTGTTTATTCCAGCAGTCCCTGGTCTTCTGGCTCCCTCTAGTCTTAAAGGGCCAGTATACCTCGCTACAGATCCTTTTCCTTTTCCTGCCATGTAGTATGTCCCGTAAACATGGCTCTATCTACCAGACTGGCTCATTAGCTATGGGTTTGTACTCAACACTGGGAGGCAAATATAAAATCTACCATAATCATTAAACATACCAGCATGATTCATCCCTCAGGGCAGCAGTGGATTTATACTAGGAATTAACCTGGCCCATCCTGTTCAGATCCTCCCAGTGAACTGGACATGGCCACGTTTCCCTGACGTCAGCATCATTCAGTTCAGTGCCTGTCAGTTCCCTCACATCGCTTCCCCAAGCAACCTCCACGCTGACCTGCCAGGACCGGAGGAGGCTAATTCAGTGGCTTCTCCTGGGCTTCTGGGCAGCAGATACTGCTGATCACCTCTGATTAGCCATGGTGCTGCTGACGGACGGTGCTGGACTCAGGCTGCAAACCCGCTCGGCCGGGCCAAAGCAAGCGCTCCAGAGGTGAAAGATCAGGGCTGACATCGTCAACCCCCTCCAGATGGATTGTAACAGACAGGAAGGAGCCGGTGCTGATTCCAGGTCTCCTGACGCGTTAGATGGAGGGGCGGGAACAGGCTACGTTTGTGTAATTGAATTAGAGATGGAAGGAAAAGAGGTTTAGGGGACATGATTTACCAGGCAAGGGGCAAGTTAGTGAATTGATTTAAACACTCTTCCCACCCTGCCCCTTTAACTCCCGGACTCAGAGAAACTACAGATGAAGGAGGCCCACTCTAGTGGTCATCCCATCTCCCCCCAGGGCCGGTGCAGGATTGTCTCCTACAATCAGGGCCGGCTCTATGTATTTTGCCGCCCCAAGCACGGCAGTCAGGCAGCCTTCGGCGGCATACCTGCGGGAGGTCCGCCGGTCCCGCGCCTTCGGCGTACCCGCCCCCAAATTGCTGCCGAAACCGCGGGACCAGCAAACCTCCCGCAGGCATGCCGCCGAAGGCAGCCTGACCGCCGCCCTCACGGCGACCGGCAGGCCGCCCCGCCACGGCTTGCCGCCCCAGGCACGCGCTTGATGCGCTGGTGCCTGGAGCCGCCCTTGCCTACAGTACATTCTCCAAGGCACTGCCCAGCTTGGTTTAAATGTCCCTTGCTATGCAACGCCCAGCCCTTCACCAGGAGGCTGCTCCACAGCCTATGGCCAGACATTTATGCTGTGTTCTCTCTTTCTTCTCCCCTCTCCTGCTGTAGGCAGGAAGGGTTTGGGAGAGGCACTGGCTGACAGCCTACTCCAGAGAAGGACTGTGGAGAACTCTCCCAGATGGACTTTATTTCTGGAGCCAGGGTCTGGCTTTGAAGAACATGGTTGGCGGACCCTGGGCCTAGCAAGGCTGGGTGGGCAGGGAGGCAGGAGACAGAAGAGGATGCCGTAGGGAGACAGAACGTGTTTCAGCGCCAGGCCCGCTGCTTGGGAAGGCAGGAGAGCTGCATGGTGCAGCCCCACGCAGATCTGGGGGAGTTGGTTCTTCTCTTGGGGATGTCAATGCATTTCATCGCTAGCCAACGAAGGATCGCCCCAGCTCACCTGCTCTGTTCCATCCCCACCGCCTGGGAGTCTGAGTCACGCTGGCACCACGGAATGAAGCCGTCTGCAGGGAAGATGCGTTTTATCCCCCCCGGTGTCGTCATTACACCGGGGGGGATAAAACGCTACCCCTCCCATTCAGCAGTGCAGCCTCTCAGCTTCCTCCTCAATGAAATGGCTTCAAAGCCGCCTCGGCCGGCAGCTCTCCAGCTCCTGTCGCCGGTGAATGGGGGAGCAGGGCCCATTGCTCACCCAGCCTCTGTCGACATTAGTACTTGCTGTTCCCCAGTCCCCTGAGGGAACCGTCCTGGGCCCTCGCCGGGTGAGCCACACGGAGGGCGGGGGAAGGCTGGGATATCAAGGAGCGTGGCTGCAGATTGTCTAGGAAGCGAGATCAGATCCACGGTCATTGGCAGGGGAGAAACTTCTCCGAGCCAAGCACAGCCGCAGCCTGGCAACCCCCTCGCACACCGAGACCGCGACAGGGGGTAGCAGAACCCGTCCAGGGACACAGATTTGGGGCCTAGGAAGCAAGGGACCAACACTTCCCTTCACCTTAGCGACACGATGCCATTTGCTCTCCCTCTCTGCTACTGCAAGAGTCCCCTTCCTCTCCCATTGCTCCCACCACGTCACCCCCTTCCTGAATCCCACCAGCACCTGCTCCGTGGTGGCGAGCTCTGCCCTCCCCTCCATCTCTGCCTAACCCATGCTCCTCCCCCTCCCCTCTCCTCACTGCTTCCTTTGTCCCAAAATCCCTGTCTCAGCTGCATCCTACATCCCAGGCATCCATCGCCCCGCCTGGCTCCCTGCATAACCCTTCCCGAACCCCACGGAGCCTGTGGAGCTGATAATGGCTGCTTGGCTAATGCCCTGAACCTGGAGCCATGACAGCTAGGCCCAGTTGCTGGCTCTGCCACAGACTCCTGGGTGACCATGCCCAAGTCACTTAATCTCTTTGGGCCTCAGCTACCCAATCTTCTGCTCATCTGCTGTCTCCTTCTCTCCTCCTTTGGTCTGGTCTGTTTAGACCGTAAGCTCTTTGGGGGAGGGGCTGTCTCTCACTGTGTGCGCGTAATGCCCGGCCGGGATCTCAGCAGGGGGGTGCTAGTGGAAAACCCGTAAATAAAATAACAATCTCCTGATTTATGAGGTCGGTGCCCACTTGCACCCCTGGTCCAGCCCAGCAGGGCAGGGACCGCTCCGCCAGCCGATGACTGCCCGTTGCACCGTGTGCTCGGGCCAGCCCGACACACACCCCCTGCCGTGGGGAGGGAGCAGGTCATGTGGGCTTCAACGCCACCCACCTTCAGTTACCACTCAAAGCAAGGCCAAACAGTCGGGGCAGGGGCCCAAGATCAGTGGGGTCAAGAAGGGCCATTGCTACCGGCTCTGCTTTCGGGCCCAAACCCAGCTCCAAGGTGACACAGCCCTGGGATGAGTGGTCATCCCAGGGCCTGTTCTAGTTCTCCTGGACGGACTCACAGCCCATCCCGCGTCAGGAAGAGAGGAAGTGAGATGGATTTAGAAAGTCCCTCCAGGCATCTCATGCACGGCATACTCCCTGCAAGCTGCATGCCTGTCCCCCCGCAGCCCTACCCCCCGCTCAGAGAAACATCCGCAGCCCGTCCCAAGGGCACCAGCCGGCTCTGCGCTCCGGCCCCATGGCCAGGTGTCACTGCGGGCGCTAAGCTCCCCATAAATCTGCTCTTAATGAACGGGCTGCGCCAATGACACGTGGTCCATGGTCAGCAGCGGGCACGGCTGGCTCGGCCTCCTTCTGCGGTGCGCCAGCCGGAACAGAGCCAAGCGAGGGGAGTCGGGTTTTTATGAATGGCTGAGGACCCAGTCCCACGCTGGAAACCCAGAGCGACCACAATCACAGTAGCAGCTGCTGGATCCGTGACAACTCTGCCCCTCCACACAAACAAGAGAGAGAAGCAATTGGCTCTGCTTTGCGCCACAGAGATCCTCCTTCAGGCAGCTCTGCCTGTCACTAACTCCGGCCATTGTCCTGCCGCTGATTGCACAGGCAGGAAAGCGAAGAGGATACTGCACAGTACTGGATTGCTAACGCTTTGGCTGTCCACCGGCTCCGCCGCCCCACGAACTGCCTCCAACAGCAAAGGGAACACGCAGGAGGGCGGCGAGGGATTGAGAACGGAGCCCAGGCTGGAGACGCGGAATTCTTTCAGAGATTTCCTTCCACTTTTTGCGGCTTGCAGTGCCAGTACAGGGGGATTAAATACCCAATTTGCTGCTTAATGCGGAGAGACCTGGGCCCCACACAGGCTCACAGCTGCCAGCAGAACACAGCTGGAGGCAGGCCCGGGATTGGAGCCCTGTCCCCGCTTCCCCCACAGGCCCGGCTGTTCTCATCCTCTGCCCGTTACAGGGAGGAGCCCAGGAAGGAAACAGGGGCTCAGGATCCTAGCTGATCTGAACGGACAGGCCAAGGCGAGGGACAGCTCAGCCGGAGGACGCTCCCCATTTTCACTCAGCCCCGTAGAGCTGTTGCCCATTGGGGAGCCGGGGTCAGGTCCTCCCTGCAGTAACACGCAGGCCCCAGGCAGAGGGGTCTCGGAGCCCAGGCTCCAGCCCAAGCCGGAACATCTACACTGCAATTGCAGAGCCCTGCAGTCCGCTGACCGGAGCCAAGCCCAGCCATGCCGCGGAGCTTTCATCCCAGTGTAGACATACCCCGCCAGCCCTGCCCTTGAGCACGCCCCCTTGTGGCACCCAGCGGCCCTGCAGGCCGGCTGCCCCCTTGAACTCCCTCTTGCCGCCTTGCAAAGCTTGCCTGCCAGACCAAACACTTCAATCAAGATCCCCCCCTCTGTGGGGCTCATTTATTAACTCCTGGGCAGCGTGCAAACTCCAGCCCACCCTTCTTCTGGGAGCCTGGCTGCCAATTCCAACAGGCCTCCGGCCTCTCCTAAGGTCCAGAGACCGACCCACAGCCTCCCCCTGGGCCTGGGGAATAACCCGAGCAGCATTATCCCCCGTGTATTGGAGAGCTGCCCAGTATCCTCCTGGGGCCTGTCTGCTCAGGGAGCTCCCCTCCGTGTGGGTTTCCTCAGCTGAGCTCCGGCAGCTCTTCATCAGGCCCGGCTGGTTAATCAATTAGATTCCAAGCGGCCATTCTCCCATCACCGGTAGACTGGGCCCTGGCTCCCCTTAAAGGGGCCAGCCAGCCCATGACAGAGCTCTGTGCCCCACTAAGCCACCATCAAGTTAGGTCCTCCCAGGAGAGACGCTTTTCCCCTGGTCCCGGAACAACAGCCCCGCCCCCCTCCAGAGCGAGACTCATGTGCCCAGGAGGCAGAGCCGTCTCGGCCGGGAATCCCTCTGGGATGGGGTCGGGCCGGCCACAAAACCTCTTCAACCCGCCTGCCCACAACAAAGCCAGCTGGTCCCTGCAGACTGGGCGGGGAGAGAGCCGAGCAGATCGCCCTGGGTTCTCCCCTCTCCACCCAGACACGTCAGCCACCCCGCTCCTTGGCTCCATGCTGAGACAGCGAGGCCAGAAGGGAGAGCCCCTCATGTGTACCACCACCCACCCTGCTCTCTGCAGCACAGTGCCCCCGAACTACCGCCGTGCTGGGGCCAGCGCTGAGTCTGGGGAGAGTGGTGCCCCTTAAACCCCTTAAATGCCCCCCGGCTTTTCCTTGGCAGCCTCAGGTACTGCCCCGGCCCAGCCCTCCTTGGGCTGTGAGATCAAAGGTAGGAGGGCTGGAATTAGTTCGCTTTGGCCTTGTAGGTCTCTTATACATGAGCTGCATGAAGCGCTCCTGGGCTTGCGTTCTGGGCCCTAAATCCTGATGTCCCTGCTCTGTTCCGCTCCCCGCTCCGCCAGCTGTTCCCTGCCATATCTTGAGGTCAGGTACCAAGGAGACCTGCCTGGCTGGCTGCGGCAGCTGCCGGGGCTGGGTTGAAAAGACGAAACGTTGTTGCTTTGCTCATGAAGCAGCGAGACGCCTGCGGCCCTGCGTTCCTGGGGGGTTGTTACTGCCGGCTGCCAGGGGGACTCCAGAGGCTTGGAGGGCAAGAGAAGGCCCTGCCCAGAGCAATCTGCTAAACACAGACGACGGTGACGGCAAGAAACCCAAGGGCAGAACGGCTCATCTGGGGCAGCGCTGCCAGCTAGTCAGCGGCCTTCACGCGAGCCCTGCGGCCGCCCACCTGCCGCGGTCTGAGAGCTAGAAACAAGGCCCTTTGGGGCAAACTCTGGGGAGATCCCTCCCGGGGACCAGGCCGGCTCGCAGGAGGGGCGAGGCAGAGCCGCGGGGAGGGTGTGCGGCGTGTGTTGGCGGCAGTATGCCGGGGTCCCTGCTGAAAATCACTAGCTACCCCAGCTGCACCGTCTTGCTCTTCTCCCCAGGCTCCCCCTGGGGACCCCAAAACAGGACCGCATAACCCACCGGCGAAGGGGCGTTACAGGCACCTGCCGGGCCAATCCGCGGGGGTTGGTACAGCCAGCTACGGCACCGCGTGTTAGCTCAAGCTGTAGCCCCCTTGTGCTTTTAGCTCCGGAGGCCCCTGGGTCAATCTCTGGCACGTCAGCCGTGGCAACTGCACTTCCTCCCTGCTGCCCCATTCGACTAGCAGGGCGATCCCGGCCTGGCTGTGATAAAGGGGGATCCGGGGCCCGTATCTCCCTCCCCTCCCCCCACCACACACACAAGAGAAGCCAGCTTTGCCCTATCCAGAGCCCTCCCCCCAAAATACGGCCCAGGCCAGCCTCGGAAATGCCTTTCTCTGCGGCGCTGGAAGAGGAGAGACGGGCTCCCAGCGGGGCTCCCTGCAGACAGCGACTTGGAGAGGACCATAGAGGTTAGACGCCGGGCTTGGCACAGCAGGGCCATCTAGCTTTAAAGGGGACTGCGTCCAGGGGAGAGTAGTACTGAGAACACAGGACCAGATGCTGATCTCGCTTACACCTGCTGGCTTCAGTGGGTGACTCTGGATTTACTCCGCCAGAAGCAGGAAGGGGAATCTAACGCCCAGCTCGGCTGTTAACCATTTCCATCTGCTCCCGGGCCCTGCCACTAGACTGGTCCGTTTCCCTAGGCTCCCCCTGTCTCTCCTATGCTGGCTCATGGCTCGCTGCGTTGGGGCTCGGCCAGTGCTGCCGGGGGACCTTGGATGCCATTGGGCTAATGAAGTGCTATCCTCGTTAAAACCCATCCCACGCAGCCCTGCCTTCCTCCGCTGGGTGAGCTCACCAGCCCGGGCCCGGCGTTGGGCTGACAGACTGCAGATGCCGCCAATCTCTCCCTCCGGCTCTTGCCTGTTGATAGAAGCGATAAGGAGATAACACTCCCCTTCCTCTCAGGTTGGAGGGAGATTGGGTCCCCTCGCCCACCCCCGCAGCGGGCCTGTGCCTGAATCTGATCTGTGTCTCCCAGCAGGTCCCCCCTAGTCGGGCCCTTTACCAAGGTCTCTTTCCTTGCCTCTGTCCCATGCCTGGCTGGGCTCTCACCTGTCTATGCTATGACAAGCCTGCTGTCCTCCCTCAGCGAGCGCCCCACATGGAGAAGCCAGAGAAAACCCCACTTCCCCCGGCCCCGCACATTCCAGCACATTGGCACACCTATCCGGGCACATTCACGTATAGTTGCACGGTCACAAGTGTCCGTGCCCACGCACTTGTAGGTACACACACACATACACACATACTGCTGTACAGACACACAAATGTTCCCCCCTCTTATTCACACACACACCCCCGAATTCACCAGCAGGGCTAGTGATCCCTTTACAGGATGATCACACGGTTTGGTCCTGTCTACAATTACAACACAAAACTATGGTGCAACCTGGGGCCCGGCTGTATCGTAATTGGGTTCCCCAAGGTGGAGGCATTCTACCAGAGCCAGAACCACAGTCCTTCCATTCACACTAAACCATGTGAACAGGAGTGTGCGACACTTGCACACATCTCAGCGTGCAAAGTCACGCACCTGGAGGCAAGCCCGTGTTCACACCCCCCCTCACTCCTCCGCCCAAGTCCGCCAGAGAGCTTGAAATCCACAGGGTGAGTTCTGCGGTCTTGTTCCTACAGTAGCAGCCCTCAGGGCACCCACCACGGCACGGCACAGCTCCACGAATGGTGTCTGCTATCAGCTGCCGTTGCAGAGCCAGCAGGGGGCACACAAGAGCCTAAAACATTGCTTTTGTCTAGGCCCTCCACAAACTGTAGCTTCTTCCTCCCTCCTTTAAGTGTCTCTGTAATGGAGTGGAGGATTTAAAAGGACAGGCAGGTGTCCTGGATTGTAGGATCGGGCTCTCACTGGCTACAGTTTTAAGGAAGGTCACTTTTTTGCTCTGGACCCTGGGTTCACTGCCCCTTTAAAGTGTCTGCATCTACTTTGCCCCTGGCATGAGCTTTATCTGTAGCTGCCAGTCGAATGACAGCTCCACACAACCGCTCCCAGCAGGGAGAAGGAACATCCAGGCTTTTCTCTCTCAGCCTAGACCGGGACCTTACAGGGTCCCGAGCAGAAAGCAGGAGGGAAATTGGGTTCCCCAAGGTGGAGGCATTCTAGCCAGAGTCCCCTCCCCATCCCGCCAGGCTGCCGGGGGCAGGGACGAGTGAAGGAACAAACTGTGCTGTCAGTTGCTGAGTTTTCTGGGAGGACAGGTATCTCCAAAATACAGGACCGTACCTCTAGACTGCCCTCACCTGAACACATAAGCAAGGGCAAGTGCCTTCTATGTGCACCACTGCCCTCCACTGGGCGAGATCAGAACGGCTCACCTAGGTGGCATAGACCCCATACTGCTAGCAGCTAAAGGAGATTCTCATACGAGTGGCAGGGACCTGTGCATTGGGAACAGGAGGATCTAGGTTCTATCCCTGCTGGGAGCAGCACTGGGATAGCTGTGAAATGCCAGGTGGCCATGGGTTTGCTACAATATTTTTGCTGTGGGATTTTTAACTTGACCTCATCCCCATGAGCGATTTCTTGCCAGAGTCTTCAGCCCAGCCTGGGTGGAAAATGGCATCACTTTAGCTCCCCTGGCTCTCTGCTCTTTAATTCACATTTTCCAATACCTTTAGCCACTGTAAGAAAATAAGCTGCATGTCAGATCAGGAGTCCAGCAGCGACCAGTGTGGGCTAGCAGAGAGAGAAGAAAAAAAGAGAAATACACTATAGCTGTTGGACTAATTGAATGTGGCAAGTGCATGTGGCCACCAGATGGCAGTATTGCATATTACCCAAATTTTCCTGATCATATGATTATTATCTGTATAAGACAAAAGGTGGATGCTGATAGACAAGGGCTTGTGATGCTGCCATCGGTTGGCCGGATGGACACATTACAAATAACCTTTTTCTTTAAAGTGGCCCTTGTTTATTTAAATACCCTGCTGTGAGCTGCCAATGCTTCCTTCCCTGCGTCACTAAAGAATAATCATTTTTAAAACTTAGCTTATTTAAAAGGAATATTTTCAACATCCAGGTTTCTCTTGGCAAGGGGAATCTGTCACTGAGGCGATGAAGCTCAGAGAAAGCGGTATCAGGTTCCGGTTCTCAGCGCTGGAACGTTTGGGTTGCTGACACTGCAAGGAAAAGTTGCCATGTGTTTAGTTACAAACCAGAGCTGCTCATTGCAATTTAAAATAAAAGTGGAGGCAACGTTTCGGTCAGCCTTGAGTTCTGTTACTGGCATTCAGTCAGCGTTCTGACCGAACTGTGTTCCTGTAAAGGGAGTGCTCTCAGGTAGCTTTGGCCAGGTCTACACTACAGACCTATATCGGTATTACTACGTCGCTCGAGGATGTGAAAAATTCACACTCCTGAGTGACATAGTTATACCGCCCTTAACCATCGTGTTAGTGCTATGTCAGCAGGAGAGCGTCTCCCATCAATGTTGCTACCGCCTCTTGGGGAGGTGAACAAAGTACTCCAACAGGAGAGCTCTCTCCCATCGGCATAGGAGTGTCTTCACTTAAGTGCTACAGTGGCACAGCTGCATTGGTGCCGACGCAGCGGGTTAAGTGTAGACCTGCCCTTACTGTAGCAACTTGCATAGAACTTGGAGGGAGGAGCACGTGTTGCAGGAGGGAAGAGTTTGGAGAGGCCATCAGGAAGTCGGTCTGTGTGCACGTGGCTTGAATGGCAGCTGCAGCACTTCTGTAGATCGTTTTCTGAAAAAGAGCCAGCTTAGTTTGACAAGCATGGAGCCCTCTCACCCTGTTCCCCAGAACACAGAACATGAAACAATTAGGACCAAAAAAATCTAGGTGTCAAAATTAGCAAAAAGCTTTTCTCAGACTGCACGGAGCAGAAGATTTCACAATCGCTTGAAGATGTACGTTTCAATGGGTACATTTTTTAAACACTGATTTTCCCCTTTAATGGTTACAATCCAAACACAAGAGCAGGGGACTAGTGCAGGAAGTGAAAGTGACTGGCCTTGTTCTGCCTCCTCAAGCAGAACGAGGAACAACAAGTAAATAGGAGAAACGGGGGGAAATCACTCCAGATCCAGTGTGACGGAGAGAAGTGGACTGGCCAGTAACTGCTCCAGAGTTTGGGGGTGTTCACAGCTGGAGGCAAAGGTCATTAACCAGATCTGTTCTAGTTCTGATCGTTCCCACACTTCAGCGGTGGTGGAGGGCAGGTGTTTGGATCTGGGATCCAGAGCCAGGCCCCTCTGCGTTTCGGGCACTGGGAATGGTGCTTTGCAAGCCCGTGAAAGAGACGATCCCTGCACCAAGACGCTGTCACTGGGAAATTTAGCAGCAGAACTGTACTGGTCTAACTATAGTGCTACAGTTATCCTGGGAAAACGCCCCGTACGGACGCTCTGGTTCTGAAATAATTCTACTGCTATAATTACACCTGACAATTTAGCACGGCTGGTAAGTTCCCCCTGTAGACTCATAGACTAAAGTCAGAAGGGACCATCATGATCATCTCATCTGACCTCCTGCACATCACAGGCCACAGAACCTCACCCACCCACTCCTGTAATAGACCCCTAACCTCTGGCTGAGCTACTGACGTCCTTAAATCATGGTTTAAAAACTTCAAGTTACAGAGAATCCACCATTTACTCTAGTTCAAATCAGCAAGTGACCCATGCCCCAGGCTGCAGAGGAAGTTGAAAACCCCCCCAGGGTCTCTGCCAATCTGACCCAGAGGAAAATTCCTTCCAGACCCCAAACATGGTGATCAGTTAGACCCCACTGCTCCCCTGGGGAGGCTGCTCCAGAACTTCACTCCCCTGATGGTTAGAAACCTTCATCTCATTTCAACCCTAAACTTCTTGATGGCCAGTTTATGTCCCTGTGGACAAGACCTGAGACAAATGTGAGGCACAGGACAGAACCGGCCTCAGAGGTACCATGGAGGAAGTCGGTCTTACAAAGGGGTCTATAGGTGTTACCAGCTCTGCCCATTACTTTGGGGTACGCTGATTTATTAGGGTTACTCTTGGGGGGGGTCTGTACTTCTATCAATGTACTGCTTGTGTCACTTGTGTTCTCACACGGAGCTCTACGTCTCCCTGCTGCAAGTTCCCTGTCAATGGAGCTGTCCTGCAGGACCTAGGTTCCCCGGGGCTGGGTTCCTCCCAGGGCCGGCTCTAGGCACCAGCAGACCAAGCACGTGCTTGGGGCAGCACCTCAGAAGGGGCGGCCAATGTTGGGGCGGCGGGGGGGCGCTCAAGGGTTTTTTGTTTTGTTTTGTTTTGTTTCGGCCGGGCAGCGTGGGGGTGTTTCGGCGACGCGGTGCTGGGGGGGGGGGGGGGGGGGGGGGTTTGGGCGGCCCGGCGCGGCGCTCTGGGGATTTGGGCAGCCCGGCCTGGTGCTCCAGGGCTTTGTCTGGCCTGGCGAGGCGCGACACTCGGGGGTTTGGGCGGCGAGGTGCTCGGGGGGTTTGGGCGGCCCGGCCCGGCGCTCCGGGGGGGGGGGGGGGTTTGGGCCGGCCGGGGGAGCGGCTGGGGGGGGGGGGGGGGGGGCCCGGGGGTCGAGGGGGGGGGGTCGGCGGCGCGGCACTGGGGGAGGGGGTGTTACGGCGGGGCGGCGCTCTTCTTTTTTGCCTGGGGTGGCAAAAAAGTTAGAGCCGGCCCTGGTTCCTCCAGCCCCAGAATCAGACGCACACACACATTAACAGAGCGCGTCTGAGCGGACCGAGTCAATCAGCACTCCCAAGCTGACCCCTCATATGCCCCTGGACTCAGCAGGCTGGGTCGAGCAGCACTTCCAAGCTGTCACCCTCCTATGCCCCAGGTTCAGCACGTCCCTATCCCCACTTTCACGTTACAATTGTTCTGGCAGTAACCCGCTGGATGAGCGAACCCCACAGGATTTTTGGGTGCTGCCGGGATCTTTAGCTTAGGTACAAGGAGCGTTGCTGCAGAGAGAGAGAGAGAGGGAGGGAAGCAACCAGCTTAACCATGAAAGTTATTTATTGCCAGGTAATAACCATACAAGGGGAGCTAAACAAACAAAACAGTGATAATATTAAATCTAACTTACATTTGATTATAAAAGTCAGGTGTAGAAAACTAGAACTGATCACACAAGTCAGGGTCAGAAGGCTACACCGAGAGAGAGAGAGAGCTGGGTTCTCACCACTCCGTGAAGCTTGGATCGATCGGGGGTCCCAGGTGGTGGTGGTAGCTGAGGGTTTGGAGTGCTGGAGACAGGCAGAGCCCCCAGCACGATCAGTCAGGAGAAGATGAAGGCCCAATGGAACTGATGCAGATTTTGGATCCAGGCATCAGAGCACTTGAGCATGGGCAGGGCCGGTTCCAGCGTTTTTGCCGCCCCAAGCAGTGGAAAAAAAAAAATAAATAAAAGCCGCGACTTCATTCTTCGGCGGCAATTCGGCGGCAGGCCCTTCCCTCCGAGAGGGACCGAGGGACCCGCCGCCGAATTGCCGCTGAAGACCCGGACGTGCTGCCCCTTTCCGTTGGCCGCCCCAAGCACCTGCTTGCTGCTCTGGTGCCTGGACCCGGCCCTGAGCATGGGTCGGGGTTTTTGTAGGGAAAGACCAATGGTTCAAGGGAGAACACTAGATGTGTTTATGGGTAAAGTGATGGCTCAAGGGAGGATACCAAAGTTGTTTTGTTCAGGCTAGAGAATAGGAACTGCTCATTCCTGGCTATGGGCGGTGTGCCTTCCAGGGAGCTCACAATGCAGTAGGCAGCTTCAGTATTGTGGATATCAATAAAGGATTTATTACTAGAATTGGTCTGACAACTACTGAGCTGGGTGTGTGCAGGCGTGGGTACATTAACAGCGGGAGCAGAGATCCCCCATGATGCACTGCTTCCCTGCTTTTCTGGTCCCAGAGTTCCCTGTGGTTCTTGCCTTGGAATCTCTGTTCTCCATTCTGTATGCTAATGGGGATGCCTCCCTGACCCATCCTTGAAGCAAATGAGGCCAGGGGAGTTTCCTTAATTCTGTCCCCCTTGTCCAGAGGGGTCTAGGTGTCTCCCCCACGGCCTTTTCAGTGCTTTTTGTAAGTCTTTCTTCTGATCGGCTTTGGTTCAAGCAGGGGCTGGGGTGGGGAAGGTCTTCCAGGAGTCAGCCAGGCTGGGTACTGCGCCCTGGTTCCCCAAGAACACAGAGCTGATGGGGAACGAAGGAGAAACGAGAAGGGGGCTTGGCCTGCAGAGAGTCGGCGGAGCCAAGCCCAGGAAGCAGCAGGAAAGAAAGCCGCGGTGATGAATAGAGACGATTGGGAGCCAAAGCGGGAGCAAGGTCGGAGGTAGGCAGAGCCCCAGGCCGGGGCCGAGTTGGGTGCGTGTCTCTCTCCAAGCGGCAGCAGCCCAGCAGCGTGCACCGCGGTGGGACGCACAGTGGGCGGGAGTCACAGACGCAGGCTGCCCCTGGAGGCGGGTCCGTGCTGCACGGTGGCAGGAGGTGGCAGGGAGCCCCCTCTGAATCCCTGACTCGCACGTGGATGAGTTTGGACAGCTCCATTAAGGGGCGAGGAAGGAGCTCATTTCATGGCTGAGTTGTTTTAATACCTTAGCCGCAGCAGGAGAGCAAGTCAACTCGGCCCCGCGTCGAGGAGACGGGAGATGCTGTGCCGCCATCACGCAGGGCTCATGCGCCCGCAGCCACTGCACCTGGGCAGGATCGATCCATCCCCTGCAGCGGGAAAGGTTGTTTCGCTGGCGTCCATTCGCACGGGGCCCCTTGTGCCAGTGCACGCTAGATTGCTGCAAGCACGGCGTGCCGCACGGAGGCATCTCAGAGCCTGCCACGCTGCCTGATGGCAACTGGCTGCAGTGAATTGTGGGATACTGGCTGGCATCATAGGGAATTGTGGGTCAAAAGCCCAGAATTCTCTCCGATCCATCCCATAATTCACCACACGTTCACGCCTTTCCCGAACTGCTCCCCGCCACCAGGGCAGGGGCCCAGAGATCAGCAGCATTAGCATGGGACCAGTGATCCTGGTAGCCTGGGCAGGGCTCCCCAGATAATTAAATATGCAAAACCTCCAATTCTTAGACAGCTTCAGTTAGTTCTTTCCAATCTCTTTTGGTTGTATTTATAGTTATAGTTGAAGAAGTTCATGTGGACTGATCTTGAGAGGGGTCCTCACCAGACGGGCCCAGAGAGACCCAGCCATCGTCGCCACCTCTGCCGGCTCCAGCTCAATCCAAACACCGTCGATGGGATCAGACTTTAACAACAGCAGCTCAGCTCAACTCACTTATTCGCCCCCCGCGACCCCCCATCTTTGATCCCATCTAAGAGACTGTCAAACAAGCCGTTTTCCCTTGTAAAAACTCTCCCGCTCAGGGGAGACGGAACAAGGGCTGGTGTTGAAATAAAAGCCCTATTGACTACTTTATATTGCAAAGGCTTTTACTGGTTTCCCTTCTTTTCTGTTTCTTTAATAAAAGGTCAGAAGGATTTTGAAGGGGGTGTTTGCTCCGGTGCGATGCAGGCTGAGGTCTCTATAGACCAAACCCTGGACGCTGGTTAATGTTGTGTGGTGTCGGACAGTGACTGAGTTGTGTTAACACCTTTAACTCAACTGGCCCCTGCTGCTAAAGCTAAAGGAGAACTGCCGTCAGTCACGTCACGCCTGACACGCGGCTGGGCAGGTCCAGTTCCACCCAGCAGGGGGCAGTAGTGACCCCAACACACAATCCAGCTCAGAATGTCTTAATCTCCTTTCCGCGGCAGGCTTCAGAGGCGGGGAATAAAAAATCCAGAAGAACAAAGGTGGAACTGGAATTCAAAACGGCCCTGCCAAGACCATGTCTGATGGGTTCTGGGCCTGCGTGTGCCAGAAACCTGCTCCTCTTGCCTTGGTACTTGCTAATGACAAAAAGACCAACCAGTCCAGGGCTCTTATCTCATGTTTCCTTTGACATCTTAGGCAAACCATTCCAGCCCCTGGCTGCCACCTGCCGGGAAGATTTCCAACCCTTCCAGGCTGCCGTTGGGGAGCACATATTAACCGAGAGCAACGGATCCCAGCAACTAAGAACTCCAGTTCAATAGCAAACGCGTAGGCAGACCGTCCCATTTCCCTTTACGGACAAGAGACACGGAACCCATCCAGAAACCTTCAGCCGCTTAAGAGGAAAACTGCAGCAAATTCAGCAACTTAGTTAACGTCACAGCTGTGCTGCATGTGGAAACGTCA
Source organism: Terrapene triunguis (assembly GCF_002925995.2). Taxonomy (NCBI): domain Eukaryota; kingdom Metazoa; phylum Chordata; order Testudines; family Emydidae; genus Terrapene; species Terrapene triunguis. The sequence goes on along the minus strand of NW_020664461.1, from coordinate 3,398,592 downwards.
TGGCCGCAGTGGGTGGAGAACTCAGATCCTCTCTCCAGAAGCTCTTCCACCACGAAAGCTCTAGGAGAATGACGGTTAGCAGTACAGGGACTATGAAACACAAATGAGACATTCTCGATCCCATCCGCTGGGATCCCTGGATTCGGGAGCAGCAGTTGCCGCTAGAAGGCCAGATTCCATGATGGTGACAAGCACCAGGACCCTGCCGCCTCCTGAAGTGGTGCTGCCTGAGACACCCGTCCCGGGGGAGACTGAGTCCGTTACTGGAGCACACGGGGCTGCTCACTGGCAGGCCAAGGCGCCCTCTCTGCCCTCCCCAAAGGGACACTCATTCTCAGTTTGGGTGGGCGGGGGAAGGAGACACCCCTCTTCTCCCCCCACCAGGAGCCGCTCTCTGGCTCTGCTGACAAGGAACCCAGCCGCGTCGCGATAAGATGGATTCATTGTCTCGGCAGCGTGGGCGAGATACGCAACGAGAACAGGGCCCGCAAGGCCCGGCCTGCTTTGTTTCAATTACAGCGGCTGCTGGAGCGAGACGACAACCCCGCTCTTGACGGCAGGAGCAGGGGCTAGAGGTGCCCTTGCCGGCTGCTGGGAACAGGGGAGGAAGCCGGATTGCTCAGTGTAGAGGATCAGAGGGAGGAGAAGGAAGGGGAACAAACGATACCCTCGAGAGAGCGGGGGCAGCTGGCACGCATTGGCCCCACGGGGCCTCTGGCGATGGCTGGGCAATCCAGGCACACCCAGGAGTTCGGGCAAGTTCTACAAGACAAGCCAACAGCTTGGCTGGCAGAGCCCGGGGGGACGAGATCAGTGGTCATGAACTGCCGAGCATCGATGAACCACTGCCCTCTCCTGGCTGGGCTCAGAACGGCTCTGCTGCGTGTCACAGACCCCCGACGGCTAGGGGAGATTCCCCTGTAGCGCAAGCAGTAGGAGCCTGTGCTTTGGGAGTCGGAGGATCAGAGCGGCTGCCCCAGTGACGTGCAGCACAGCGAGAACTGGGAGGTTCTCTGCGGCTGTGCATCCGGCTAGTGTAGAAAGACAGGATTAATAATAATAGAATAGATGGAGATATCCTATCTCCTAGAACTGGAAGGGACCCTGAAAAGTCATTGAGTCCAGCCCCCTGCCTTCACTAGCAGGATCAAGTACTGATTTTGCCCCAGATCCCTAAGTGGCCCCCTCAAGGATTGAACTCACAACCCTGGGTTTAGCAGGCCAATGCTCAAACTACTGAGCTATCCCTCCCCCTCAATTGTAGCTGGTAGAAAGTGGATGCCGCCGGCGGCTGGTTTGCCAGCGGCCACACCAGTCCTGCCACAGGGATCTAGATGAAGCTGCTGCTAAGAGACACTGCTTCCCCTGGGCTCTTGCCAGCAGCACCGATCCCCTTTGGAAACAGCTCCTCTCCCTGGGAGATTGACAGGGGTCCCCGTTTCCTTCGTGCTGCCGGCAGCCGACTGTCCCAATCCCAGTGCAGAATCCATCCTCCGGGCAGCCCTGCCTCTCCTGCTGACTGCCGGGGGAAGCTGCTTCCCAGGCAGCCAGGCAAGGATCTCGCTTAGAGAGCAGCAGCTGGTGCAGGAAACAAGCACAGCAGGATGTGCCCTGCTATTCTCCCTGCCCCCACTAAGGGTATGTCTACACTACCGCGGTAGTTCGACGGCTGGCAATCGAACTTCCGGGTTCGATTTATCGCGTCTGGTCTGGACGCGATAATTCGAACCAGGAAGTGCTCGCCGTCGACTGCGGTACTCCACCTCAGCGAGAGGAGTACCGCGGAGTCGACGGGGGAGCCTGCCTGCCGCGTGTGGACCGCGTCTGAACCGCGGTAAATTCGAACTAAGGTATGTCGACTTCAGCTACGTTATTCACGTAGCTGAAGTTGCGTACCTTAGATCGAATTGGGGTGTTAGTGTAGACCAGGCCTAAGTCTCAGGGACATTGCAAGACACCTGTGGTGAACGAGAACCTTACGGCTGCTCTCATGCTGCGCACCACGCCCAGGCAGAATACATAGCACCAGCAGGGAGAGCGTTTGGGGTTTCCTGCTCCAAAACCCTACCGCTGGAGCAAGAGTGGATGCTCCTAGGGCAGTACAGGGCCTATGACACACAGCAGAGCAGTGTTGACCCCATCCAGTGGAAGGTTCTGGGGACATCCCTCACCACAGAGCTCTCTGAGGCCTAATGGATCAGGATCAGGTCCCATCTGCAGGGAGGCAATGTCCCCCAGCCCGGCGCAGAGCAGGAACCGCTCAGGAGGGAGCAAGGATGCCCCAGCACAGGCCAGCTGGGGATAAGCAAACAGCACGGCAGCCGTGAGAGCCTGTTCTAACAACATGAGGGGGAAGAGAGATTCCCCCGGCGCTGCGGAGGGCTCCGCTCGCAGCCAGCGGCTGCACCTCTGAAGTCTCCTGTTCTCTGGCAAGGCTCCAGCTGCTCCCTGGGGCCCTCTCCTCAGGGGCTGCAGCTTCTCCGCCTCGCTCTGAAGAGGAACCAGCTGGGGCTGTTTGGGGTCCTCTGTGGGATTCAAACCGGTGCCTGCCTGCGGCATCCCCAGTCTGCCAGGAGGCAAGTTATTTACCAGCTGCACCTGGAGGGACACCTGCTGGTACCTCAAAGAACTGCACCAGGCACTACAGGACCTGACCAGCGGTGATGGGTTCAGTACCTGGGCTCCTCACGGGCCTTACTGTATTTATCGTCTCACACCCCTGGGCTGGATCCCCATTGTACAGATCAGGGAACTGAGGCACGAGAGAGTAAGCGACTCCCCAAGGTCGCACAGGGAGTTTGTAGTACAGCAGGGAATCAAACCCAGGTCGTGCCCTAACCAGTGGGCCGTCCTTCCTTTTAGGCTGCCACTTCCTCCCAGCCACTGCAGAAGCCAGAGACACAAAGGCTCCCATCCTGCAAAGCGCCCCCCCCCCTTAACAGCATCAGCCCCCAGCCCCACACCACTGACAAATCTGTGGCCACTCAGAACTTCCTCGAAGCAGCCGGGCTCAAACTCAGCTCCTCACCCTGCAGCAATGCAGACCCCAGCCGTCTCCACTAAAGGAGAACCGCTGCGAGCAGTACCGGCCACTGAGCAGCCCTGGGGCCAGCCAGCGGTGGACAATGGTGACACAGGCACTAGCCAGCCAGCCAGCCCGCTTGGCCTATGTGTGACCACTAGATCCTGACAGTCAGGCCTGGACAGCCAATCACAAGCCCAGAAGGGGGCAGGTTTGGTCTCTGCAGCACCCCCTTGTGGTTCATATGGCACTAGTCACCCTGCCTCAGTTTCCCTCTGGGCCATCAGTGGTCCAATAGCCACCTCCCATGTAGCCCAGCACTGACTTACCCCAAAGCTCCACCCCTTCCAGAGTATCCAAGCTCCCAAACAAACATAACAGAAACCCGGGAGGGGCAGCCATCCCAGTCCATGGCCAGACCCAGCCTTTCCACTCAGGGCCTGGCTTCTCTAGTTAACGCTCACCAGGGCTCCCTGCTTCAGGCCTCAGGGAGGCTCTGACGGGCCCCCGCCTGGCTTCTCCTCCCAAGTGAGAGCTGCAGCCCCACTCCCTGGTCCCAGTCAGCCCCCAGCTGGGCTGGGCAGGATCTGCCCACTCAGCTCCCGCCTCCGGGCCCCACGCCTGCGGCAGCTGCAGCAGGGCAGGGCTGACCGAGGATTGTTGACAGGTGATTTGCAGCATCGGCATGTTCCCCTCACTGGTTATAACCTAGCTGGGCAGATTGAGCTGGCACCCGGGGCAGGGGAGCGGTTCTCTACATCAATGGCATCACCTGTTTCTGAGTCACTGCTAAATCGGAACAGGAGCGGTGGAAGGTCCCTAAAAGTGGGGGGTCACCGGTGCCCAAACTGTGCCCCCCCCCACACTGCCCCTTTCCCCGAGGCCCTGCACCCCCCCTTCCCCCCTGAAGCCCCACCCTCATGCTGCCCCTTCCCCTGAAGCCCCAGTCCCGCGCCACCTCTTTCCCCCAAGACCCCCCCCGCTCACGCCTCTCCACCCCCTGCCCCCCTCGCTCACCCTTACAGCTGATAAAAAGTGGGCGGGGATAGATAGCCTTCCCACTTTGAGAAGTCGGGGTGGGCCTGGCCCCCCTCGACTTGCAAGAAAGTGATCTTGAAAGCTTAGGAACTGATGTCCTAACAGATCAAGATCAAGATGGGGCCCCAGTTGGTGTCTGCTACAGACCCCCCAAATCACACCAGGGAGCAGGGTGGCTGGCTCTTATCTAGCATGTGCTGGAAAAAAAGGCTGTGTGATCCTGGGGGACTTGAGTCTGACTGACACGTGCTGGAGGTCTCAGGCCACCAGGCCTAAAACATCCTTGATTTTCTAACCATTACAGATGACGCTGTCCGACGCCGGGGAGTTCTGTATCAAACCTCGTCTTGACAGCTAAGGAGGAACGGATCCCAGAACTAAAACTGAACGGCAGCTTAGGCACAAGGGATCGTGACTGTACCACGTGTGTGAAAACAGAAGCAAGTTCAGACCAGGAGCACATCCGTGAGCGGGAGCTGGGCCCCACTGGAGACCTGCATTCACCTCAGGCTCCATGGCCGCTCTAGGGTCACCCTTCTGTCAGGGCCACGGTCTCTCCTGCTACGAGTGCAGCCCCGGCCTGAATTGAGCTCCCAAACTCTCCTTAACACTGTCAGTGCCAGTGGGGGGTGTACACCCCATCACACCCCCTTCCCCTCATGCCAAGGGCTGCATGTCCCCTATTCTCCCCAATCCCCCCATCCTCCCTTTCCCCCTATGCCCCCTTTCCTCCCATACCAGGATCCCACCTTTCCCCTCTCCCCACACCAGGAGTTCTGTGTGCCCTCCCATTCCGCTTGTGCCATGGGCTGTCTATGCCCCCCATTCCCCTATGCCCTCACCAGTCTCAAATCTTCCTGTCTGGGAGCGACGTCTCTCGTGGTGTTAACATGGTGAACTCGGATGGGAGGCTGGGCACAGGCTGGCATTGCGCTGGAAGGTGGTACTGCCAGCCGTCGGCTGGGTCTTTGATCTATAGCCAATCACAGACCTGGGTGAAGCTGCGGGGTCTGGTACCCACTGAGGCCTAGAATGTTCCCTGGCGTTTTGGAATCGATCGCACGTGGCGTTCAGAAGTTATTGCAGTACAGACGCAAATGCACCGAGGCCCAGATCCGCAAAGGTCTTTCGGTGCCTAACTCCCAAACCTGTGAGGATCTGGGCCTGACCTCACGTCTCTCGGCCAGTTAACCCCTCGTGAATACTTGGCACTCAGCACACACAAGGTGGGGGAGGTCTTTCTCATCACCAGAAGTAGGTCCAATAATAGATCTTACCTCACCCACCTTGTCTCGCTAATATCCTGGGATCGACAGGGCTACCCCCACGCTGAGGCTCTCAAAGGGCTTTGCAAAGGGGAGGCGAGAAGATGTGTGTTTGTCTTACTAGCCCCATTTCACAGAGCGGGAAATTGAGGCTCTTTGAGATGAAGGGCAAGATTCTGCCACCTTGATTTAACTCAGCAATTACCCTGCAGAAACGATGGGGTGACTCGCTACATGAAGGGGGCAGAATCTGTGAAGGGACTTGCCCAAGGTCAGCGAGCCAGTCAGTTGGACAATGGGGAATAGAAGGCTGCAGTCCTGGCTTGGAGTCCCCTGCTCTAACCATTAGTCACCCTGACTGTCCGTCATTGTCCCCCCGCCAGCCCCGGATTTAAGCAGCAGCTGAAAGCATCTTAAGCAATGTAAAAAAGTACAAACAATGGAGCTGCCTCCTCCTCATCACGAACTAGCACACAAGTCAGTCCGGCCGAAAGGCTCTGGGGAGCTCATTACTGGGACGGAACTAGCAGGAAGGGAGCCCAGGACTGGAACGGAAGAGGGGCGGC